>NC_041383.1:530154278-530165046 GCF_002162155.2 Triticum dicoccoides
TAGGCGAGCACTGGGCTGCAGCTAAGCCCCCGAGTGGGAGGTCTGCTCTCCACTCGGTAGGATTTCAAAAACTTAGGCGAGCACTGGGCTGCAGCTAAGCCCCTGAGTGGGAGGTCTGCTCTCCACTCGGTAGGGTTTTCTGTAACTTAGGCGAGCACTGGGCTGCAGCTAAGCCCCCGAGTGGGAGGTCTGCTCTCCACTCGGTAGGATTTTTGCGGTGTGCCTCTGAAGAAGAGGGCATCAATCGACCTGTACCTCATCCTCCTTGCGGAGCACACATTATACTTGTGGCGTAGCTCGGAAGGAGAAGTAGCAGTCGACCTGTGCCTAGTCCTCCTTGCGGAGAGCATGTTGTACTTGTGGCGTAACTCGGAAGAGGAGGGTAGGAGTTGACCTGCACCTCGTCTACCTTGCAGAGTGCACGTTGTACTTGTGGCGTAGCTCGGAAGAGGAGGGTAGCAGTCGACCTGCACCTCATCTACCTTGCAGAGCGCACGTTGTACTTGTGGCGTAGCTCGGAAGAGGAGGGTAGCTGTCGACCTGCACCTCGTCTACCTTGCAGAGTGCACATTATACTTGTGGCGTAGCTCGGAAGAGGTGGGTAGCAGTCGACTTGCACCTCGTCTACCATGCAGAGCTCACGTTATACTTGTACTTAGGCGAGCGCTATGCTGCAGCTAAGCCCC
This sequence comes from Triticum dicoccoides, assembly GCF_002162155.2. Classification (NCBI taxonomy): domain Eukaryota; kingdom Viridiplantae; phylum Streptophyta; class Magnoliopsida; order Poales; family Poaceae; genus Triticum; species Triticum dicoccoides. The sequence goes on from NC_041383.1 coordinate 530,154,965, forward strand.
CGAGTGGGAGGCTGGCTCACCACTCGGTAGGATTTTATTGAAACTTAGGCGAGCGCTGGGCTGCAGCTAAGCCCCCAAGTGGGAGGCTGGCTCACCACTCGGTAGGATTTTATTAAAACTTAGGCGAGTACTTGGACTGCAGCTAAGCCTCCGAGTGGGAGGCTGTCTCACCACTCGGCAGGATTTTCAAAAACTTAGGCGAGCGTTGGGCTGCAGCTAAGCCCCCGATTGGGAGGTCTGTTCTCCACTCAGTAGGATTTTCAAGTACTTAGGCGAAACGGATTCGCAGCTAAGCCCCGAGTGGGAGGCTGGCTCACCACTCGGCAAGGATTTTTTTACAAACTTAGGCGAAACGGATTCGCAGCTAACCACCCACTGGGGGGAATTTTATTGAACAAACAAAAGTGACAACAATCACTGGGAAAATTATAACACTATTGTCTCTTGAAAAATGAACTACAGAAGTGCTTTTATTACATTTCCGAGCGGCTACTTAAGTGTAAAAGGGGCAGAGCAGCTCCGCGTTCCAAGCTCGGGGCTCGTTGATCTTGTGCTCGACGTTGTAAAGACAGTACGCTCCATTGTGGAGAACCTTGGTGACGATGAAGGGACCTTCCCAAGAAGGAGCGAGCTTGTGTGGTTTCTTCTGATCCACTCGGAGAACCAAATCTCCCTCCTGGAAGGCTCGACTCTTCACGTTTTTGGCGTGGAAGCGACGCAAGTCTTGCTGATAAATGGTCGATCGGATCAGAGCCATCTCCCTTTCTTCCTCTAGAAGGTCGACTGCATCCTGCGGTGCTTGTTCTGCTTTAGCTTCGGTGTAGAGCTCGACTCGAGGAGCGTTATGAAGAAGGTCACTCGGCAAGACCGCTTCAGCTCCGTAGACCAAGAAGAACGGAGTTCTCCCAGTCGACCGGTTAGGCGTGGTCCTTAACCCCCAAAGCACCAAGGGAAGTTTGTCGACCCATGCTCCAGCCGCATGCTTGAGATCACGCATCAGTCGGGGTTTCAACCCTTTGAGAATCAAGCCATTGGCCCGCTCTGCTTGTCCATTCGACTGAGGATGAGCGACTGAAGCATAGTCGACTCGTGTGCCCTGAGATGTGCAGAACGCCCTGAATTCCTCCGAATCAAAGTTTGACCCATTATCAGTGATGATGCTATGTGGGACTCCATATCTGAATATCAACTCTCTGATGAAGCTGACAGCGGTGCCGGCGTCAAGATTCTTGATGGGTTTAGCCTCAATCCACTTGGTGAACTTGTCGACTGCTACCAGCACATGTGTGAAACTGCTTCTACCTGTTCTCAAGGGTCCAACCATATCCAGCCCCCATACCGCGAAGGGCCAGACGAGTGGTATGGTCTTTAAAGCCGAGGTGGGCTTGTGTGACATATTGGAGTAAAATTGACATCCCTCACACTTATCGACTATTTCTTTTGCCATTTCATTTGCTCTTGGCCAGTAAAATCCGGCTCGGTATGCTTTGGCTACGATGGTCCGAGAGGACGCATGATGGCCACAGGTCCCCGAGTGGATGTCGTCGAGGATTATTCGACCTTCTTCTAGCGTTATGCATTTTTGACCAACTCCAGTCGCACTTTCTCTGTACAACTGTCCCCTTATCACGGTAAAGGCTTTAGACCGACGGACGATCTGTCGAGCCTCCTCTTCATCCTATGGGAGCTCTTTCCTTAAGATATACGCGATATATGGACTATCCAATCGGGAGCGATCACCAGGACTTCCATGATCAGGTCGACCACTGCCGGAACTTCAACAACAGTCGGATCCGGGACGCTTTTAGGCTGCGGAGCTTCTTCGGTAAAAGGATCTTCTTTGACTGATGGTGTATGGATATGCTCCAAGAACACATCACTGGGAATGGCTTCTCTCTTGGAACCTATCTTCTCCAAATCATCAGCTGCTTGATTCTTCAGTCGGGGTATATGGTGGAGCTCTAACCCTTTGAATTTCTTTTCAAGCTTCCTCACTGCATTGCAGTATCCAGTCATGGCTGGGCTTCTAACGTCCTACTCCTTCATCACCTGATTGACCACCAAATCTGAGTAGCCATAAACCATAAGGCGATGGACGCCAAGTGAAATGGCCATGCGCAACCCATACAAAAGTGCTTCATATTCTGCTTCATTATTGGAGGAATCAAAGTGGATCTGGAGCACATATCTGAGCTTATCTCCTCGGGGGGAAACCAAAACTACTCCAGCACCAGAACCATTTAACATCTTAGAGCCATCAAAGAACATGGTCCAATGCTCCGAATGAACTTGAGTTGGCTGCTGCTGTTCAATCCACTCGGCAAGGAAATCTGCTATCGCTTGGGACTTAATGGCTTTCTTTGCCTCAAACTTGATATCAAGGGGAAGGAGTTGAATCGCCCATTTCGCCACTCGACCAGTTGCATCTCTGTTGTGCAGAATCTCTGACAGTGGGGCATCGTTGACGACTGTAATGGAATGATCAGAGAAATAATGAGCAACCTTCTTCGTAGTCATGTATATTCCATACACAAGCTTCTGATAATGAGGATATCTTTGCTTCGATGGAGTCAAAACTTCAGAGAGATAATACACTGGGCGCTGAACTTTGAAGGCTTTCCCTTCTTCTTCCCGCTCGACCGTAAGTACTGTACTGACGACTTGTCCTGTGGCTGCAATGTAAAGCAATAGAGGCTCTTTGCTGATTGGAGCAGCAAGCACCGGCTGGGTGGAGAGCAGAGCTTTTAGATCGGCAAACGCTGCATCAGCTTCTGGAGTCCACTCGAACTTGTCTGCCTTCTTCATCAGTCGGTAAAGAGGCAATGCCTTTTCACCGAGGCGAGAGATGAATCGACTTAACGCGGCCAAGCATCCAGTAAGCTTCTGGACATCATGCACACACACAGGGCGTTTCATTCGGAGTATGGTACCAACTTTTTCTGGGTTAGCGTCGATTCCTCATTCGGAAACGAGAAAACTGAGTACTTTCCACCAGGAACTCCGAATGTGCACTTTGATGGATTAAGCTTGATATCATACCTCCGGAGATTGGCAAATGTTTCAGCGAGGTCAGTCAATAGGTCGGAACCCTTTCGTGACGTGACCACGATATCATCCATGTACGCTTCCACATTCCGACTGATTTGAGTGAGTAAACACTTTTGAATCATCCGCATGAACGTGGCTCCGGCATTCTTGAGACTGAATGGCATGGTGACATAGCAGAAGCACCCGAATGGAGTGATGAAAGTTGTTTTGATCTCGTCGGGTCCATACAAATGGATCTGATGGTACCCGGAATAGGCGTCTAGAAAATACAATCTCTCACATCCCGCAGTCGAGTCGACAATTTGGTCGATGCGAGGGAGAGGAAAATGATCTTTCGGGCAGGCCCGATTGATATGTTTGAAATTGATGCACATGCAAAGTGACTTGTCCTTCTTGGGGACCATGACAACATTGGCGAGCCACTCGGAGTGGTATATCTCCCGGATGAACTCTGCTGCCAGGAGTCGAGCCACCTCCTCGCCAATGGCCTTCCTCTTCTGGACGGTGGACCGTCGAAGATGTTCTTTGACAGGTTTTTCTTTTGAGCCGACTCTTAAATGATGCTCAGCCAGCCCCCTGGGAACACCCGGCATGTCAGCAGGCTTCCATGCAAAGATGTCCCAGTTCTCACGGAGGAACTGGATGAGCGCTTCTTCCTATTTAGAGTCAAGTGTTGTGGAAATATGGGTCAGAGCTGCGCTGGGGTCGGTCGGGTGAATGTGAACGGGCTTCGTCTCACCAGACGACTGGAACGCTGACTCTGTGGCGGGCTTCTTGGCCCGCAAACAAATCACTCGGATCTACATTTTTCTTGTATTCCTCTAGCTCTACCACTGTTATCTGGGAATCGGCAATCTTCGAGCCTTTCTGAAAACACACTTCTGCCTTCTTCCGATTGCCAGTGATAGTGATCACGCCCTTGGGGCCGGGCATCTTCAATTTGAGGTACACGTAACATGGTCGAGCCATGAACCGTGCATAAGCTGGTCTCCCCAAAATAGCGTGGTAAGAGCTCTGAAAATCCACGACTTCAAATGTCAGCTTCTCTTTGCGGAAATTCTTCGAGTCGCCGAACACCACGTCTAGAGCTATTTGGCCGAGTTACTCAGCCTTCTTTCCAGGTATAACTCCATGAAAACTCATGTTGCTGGCGCTGAGTCTGGACATCGAAATGCCCATTCCCTTTAGCGTCTCCACATACAATATATTCAGTCCACTACCACCATCCATCAGCACCTTCGTCGGTCGAGTGCCTTCGACGACCGGGTCGACCACCAAAGCTTGCCTCCCAGGGGTGGCTATATGAGTCGGGTGGTCGGACTGGTCGAACGTAATGGGAGTTTGAGACCATCTCAGATAACTTGGTGTCGCTGGGGCGACCATATTTACCTCAGGGTTGATAACTTTCAATCGACTTTTGCTCTCTACATCAGCAAAAATCATCAGGGTGGAATTGACATGAGGATATCCTCCATCACTGTCCTCCTTGTCCTCAGTCTTGTCCGTCTCCTTTTCCTTGTCCTTGGGCTGTTTTCCTTGAAACTGCTGGATTAAGAGCCGGCACTGGCGAGTGGTATGTTTCGGGTAGATGAAGTTACCCTCTTCGTCTTTCTTCGTGTGGATGTGACACGGCAGATCCATCACATCATTTCCTTCCTTATCTTTCACCTTCTTGGGGTTCCAGGATCCTTTGGTCTTCCCTTTGAATTTTCCCTGAGTCACGGCCAGAGCCTCTCCAGGAGCCGCTGGCTCGGCTTTCCGTTTCTTCTTCCGACTGGAGTTTCCTTTTTCTGACTGACTCGGCTTGTACTTGCCACTCCGGAGTCGATCCTCTTCTTCCCCATTGGCGTACTTGGTGGCGATTTCCATCATTCGACTCAGGGTCATATCTCCGGTCCGACCAAACTTCAAACTTAACTCTCTGTTCTTAATGCCATCCTTGAAGGCGTAGACTGCCTGATGATCAGACACATTCTCCACCGTATGATGCAAAGTGATCCATCTTTGTATCTAATCTCTCCGAGTTTCATTCGACTTTTGTACACAGACTTGCAGCTCTGTCAATCCGGCTGGTCGCTTGCAAGTTCCCTCGAATGTCCTGACGAACACTCGGGAAAGATCTTCCCAAGTGTAAATGTTGCTAGGGGCTAACTGATTCAACCACACCCTGGCCGAACCCTCCAACATGAGTGGTAAGTGCTTCATGGCCACCTCATCATTACCGCCGCCAATCTGTACCGCTACTCGGTAGTCTTCAAGCCAGGTTTCAGGCTTGGACTCACCGGTGAACTTACTTACCCCAGTCGCCAACCTGAAGTTGGGGGGTATCACGGCGGCTCTGATGGCTCTGCTAAAACATTCTGGACCTGAAACATGGACTCGACTGCTAGTGGGCGCATCTCTGTCATGGCCACCTCGATGAGCTCTGTTCCGATCGACTAAACCTTGCACGATGATGGATCTCGCGTCAAAGCCTGGTTCCCTGGGGTCGACCGGAGCTCTTCGCCCAACACTGAACTGGCGCCTGTCATCTTGCTGCCGATGGGCGTAAGACCCACCCCTTGGGGGAGGAGTGGGCACTCGACGCCGATCATCACGATCGAATCAGTCATCATACTGGTCACGTCGACCTTCACGTCCCTCGCGCCGCAGAGGCGATCTTGGGCTATGAGCCGACTGAACTGTATTTACAGCGACGGATCGACTGTGAATCCTGTTGCGTGACTGTGACACAGCTGAATTCTGATCTCCTGCTGCTCGGAGCAAATCCCTGATCTGCATCAAGCCTCTGCCAGCCTCCGACTGAGAGGGCTGAATTGACTCTGCTATACGGGCTGTAGCTGCTAGATTTTGAATAGGGGTTCGATATACCTGAGTTGGTTGCGGAAAGAGTTGACGTCGACTGGAGTCGGGTACTCGTTGCCGTGCACGTTCGTCGAGTGCTCGCTGGAGGTTCTCCAGTCGAGAGCGTTCAGCCAAGTTGGCCAAACGAGCCTCCTCCAAGGCACGAGCCTCGGGAGTTTCTCCTGCGATGGGAGTATGCAGGGCATCCATGTTTCAGCAGCAAAGATCTTCCCTTTGCAGAGAAGTGAGTGGCTCGGGTTGATATTCCTCGTGAGCCTGAGCGGGGTCGCCTCCACCATCTATCCCGTCGGTGCGGGGGAAGCCGGGAGGGCTACGAGGCTCATTGACCATCAGGACCTCCGCCGCTGGATCACTGTTGTCGCACTCGGATGCAGTCTCTACGAAGCCAGTCGACAGATCAAACAGGCCGTAGAGAGATTCGTCGGGCTCGATTGCCGCGACTTGGGTGGTGGCCGATTGGCGAGCTACTACGTGTCTCACCCACCGCTGAAGCCTCGACCGACCAGAGCGCTTGCGCTGGCAGGAGACAGGGAGGGAGGACGGTGCAGGAGTCGACCGATACGGAGTCGATGGTTGCCGCAGCAGGACGCCGCGGACACACGCCCGAAAATGCATCGCACGCAGACGGGGAGCGCGTCGATGTCGAGTGGAGCCTCCTGGAGCGAAGTGGAATCGTCGGCAATGAAAGTGAGCGCACCGAGACGGATCTCGCGGCCCTCGACCAGAACTCCGCCAGAAACCATGATGAAGGCAATCGGAAAAATTGCAACTTCTCCAAAAAATCGCTAAGACACCTGCCCCACGGTGGGCGCCAACTGTCGTGGTACTAAGACTGACAGTAGAATGGGGGGTAGGTATGGAGAGGCAAGAACCTAGCTATGGAGCAGTTGTATACGCAAGGGATTTAGGAGTTCAGGCCCTTCTCGGAGGAAGTAACAACCCTATGTCTTGGAGCCCGGAGGCGGTCGACTGGATTATATGCGTATGAGTTACAGGGGTGCGAACCCTTTGCACTGAGGAGGGGGGTGGCTTATATAGTGTCCGCCAGACCCCTCCGGCCCTCAGTTATGCAGGGTTTAAAGTACATAAAGGATTGGCGTTACTAGTAATGCCCTACATAAAGTGTCATCATGGCCATAAAGACTACTTAATTACAGACCATTTGGGTACAGAGCGGCTCTTAATCTCCTGGTGGTCGAGTGAGTCTTCATGGTCGAGTGCCTTCGAGTCCATCGAGTGGAATCCCTCTTGGTCGACTAGAAGGCAGCTTCTTCTGAAGATGTCTTTGGGGAGGGTACTTTGGACAGGTCCATGACCCTACCCTAGGTACATGACTTCATCAGGTAGGACAGTCATGTCAGGTGTCCCAAATGTGGGCGGTAGATTTCCGCCGAGCGCATGGGTGTTTAGGCGCCCACGGCGTATGAATGCTTCTCGGAGGCGGTTGAGACTGGCGTCTTGGTGAAGTTACAAACCTACCCCGGTTTAGACCTTTGGACATCGGGCCGATAGGCTACACGGGCCAGAGTCAGGACAGTAATTTCCTACCACCAAAACATTAGTCTCGCGTGGTTTCAGGTGACCAGAGGCCTATTTGGCGCCTCGTTCAATATTTGGGAGCAGAAGCATTAACGTTTTCGGTTCTCTTGAATTGAACTTTCAGGATTTGTCAAAGTTCACAAATATTTACTCTTGAAAATCCTAAAGCTACGATTATTTTGGAATGGAGGGGGTACATTTTAATATACATTGTACATGAGTATATATTAAAAAATATGCAACTTACCTCAGTTCATGCATGGTTCCAGATATAATCTCCTTGGTTGCAAAAAAAGTTAGATATGCGTATGAATATATATACCATGTTCAAACTCACAACAAAGATTGATGCCCCCTTTTACATCTGATTTACAAATGCCATTATCTCGGGTTCAAATAGATTAATGCACTTCCTATGAATTCGAATCTTCGAAACCCCATTTTTATGTTGAATTCGACATGTATTTTATTTCGTAGCTAGCAATTTGGAATGTATCCATGCAAGTGACAAATGTATAAAGTGCTTCACACTAACAACATGGAGTGCACTAATTAATGTTTATATATGAATTGCAAAAGCATCCATTGCCTGTATTTCAAACCGCTCTCACTCTATGGATCGATAATATGAAATAAACACATGCACATGCTAGAATTCAATAGAGTATGGGTGTCTGATAGACCGATTTTCATCCATATGCAATTTTGCAAAATTCATGATCTCGTCCAAAAATAATAATGCCATTTATATTTTAATTTAATGCGTAGAACCGCCTTTTACATGTAGATGCACTATGCCTCGCCCTGTTCTCACAAACGCATTATATATCTCTCTATCTAACGCATAAGTGCACACACTTTATATGCATCGACATTTCTCTTTCACACATGCTCACAATCTCTCTCAGGGTCTCGGGGTGTCTCACGCACATGCTCTCTTTGTTTCTCTCTCTCTCTCTCTCTCTCTCTCTCTCTCTCTCTCTGACTACTATGTACCACTCTTTTCACTAATCTCAGTTGGAAAACACTATTTCTCTCACATGCATATATACACATGCACGGTCTCTACTAGCCCTCTATACGCACATATATGTGCCTATGTGTCTCCCGCACGCACATTATCTTTAGGCCTCTCTCGCACACATTGCCCCCCCCCGACACACCTCTATAATAGTAGTTGGCAGATATGATTTCATCATATCATTCGGTAGGATATCCCTGGCTGTTAGGCTGGATGGTAATACGAGGCAAAGTTTTACCCTAGTTCGGATCGGACCCTTGCAGTTGAAGAAAGAGCCTACTCCTGGTACTGTATATTAGTGATAGGGGTGTGTACGAAGTACACGTGAATACCAGGCATTGTGCGTGTGTGTATACTATCGACGAACTAGCCCCCAAGCTTGTATAACATACTAAGGGCCTAGGGTTACAAATCATATATAGTCGGCTTATCACCAGTGGGCATAGAGTCCTCCGTGACTCTGGTAGCTTCGTGTTGTACGCCGAGTCCTCCACATGGGTCTTCGTATAACACGTCTCGGTCCAACCTATATGTGGCGCAGGATGGAACCGACCCATGAGTCTTCATGTTGACCCACCACAACTAGAAATGATGTGCCCACCACACCACACACGCAATCGGCCACTAAGAAAATAAGCATATACAATAGTACAACGGTATCTAGCTCACGATACGTCTCCATATTTTGTTGATGACACTGACGGACTTTGCATTTGATGCATGCTCCGTATTTTGTTGACGACACTTACGGTCATTGTATTTGAAGCGAAAGCACGATATGGTCACTGGACTTCAGAATAAGCTCATCACGGTCACCACATACATTTTGTCGTTCTAACCAACATGTGGTTGGATGGTTAGAGGACAGTGGTTTGTCGAGCCCACCAAGGTTAAAGTCCCGGTGCTCGCATTTATCTTGTGTTAATTTCAGTATTTTCCGGCGATGTACGTTCAGTGGGAGGAGACGTTCGACTCGACTACGAGGCACCTATGGTGACTTAGTAAAATCTCAAGATCAAATATGCTAGCCCACTCTCTCGAAGGTGCTCATAGGGGTAGGGTTCGCGTGTGTGCGCTTATAGCGGTGAGTGCTTGCGCGTATATATGAGCCCTTGCGTCTGTACCATGTTAAACAAATACATGTCATGATTATACTGTCACTGGCTCACCCATACAACTCTGTATTTTGTTGATGACACAATCAATTGACCAGTCAAACGGCACAACTAGTGTTGCACCATCGGGGCGCGTAACCATGGGGCCCACCTGTCAGCCCGTATATGAAAGAAAGAAATGGTAGTTTGAGTCTGTACTGTGTTAATAAAATAGGAGTACATTTTAGGGTGATCATACGGTCACTGGCTCACCATACAACTCCGTAATTTGTTGATAACACGATCAATTGACCAGTCAAACGGTCCACATTCAGCAGCGCACATTACCATAAGGCCCACCCGTCAGCGCGTATATGAAGGACAGAATTGGTAATAAACTAGTGGTCGGTGGGTATTCGAAGTCGTGAGACCTTTGGTTGGCAGTCACCGGCGGTTGGGGTGCGTTCATTGGGCGGTGGGGTGGGAATCCCCGGAGAAAAAGCTCGGCGCAGGGG
>NC_041383.1:530165563-530178346 GCF_002162155.2 Triticum dicoccoides
CTAGAGGGATGGCCGGTGCGGCGGCGGACCGGCGGTGGGGAGTGGCTTTGGGGAGGGCGGGCCGGCCGCGGGCGGCGGGGGCGGGCGGTTCGGCCGGTGGTGGCTAGCGGCTCAGGGGGGTGGAGTTTGATGATAAACTGGAGGCCCTTGATTTGATATCCGACGGCTGGAAAATCTAATGACCAGAGATGAAAAAGTCAATCGACTGACGTGTAGCCTCACCCCGCACATACACATGCACGCACTCAAGACACGCACGCATGTAGGTGTGCAACACTGACACGTACACATAACGTACACACGCACGCATGCTGGCGTGCAACACTGACACGTACACATGCACTCACGAACACACGCACGTACGCACCCATGCATGCAACACTGAAACGCACCCTTGCACACATGCAACACTCGCATGCCTGCATGCACACAGCACACGACGCAAGACACGCGCTCAACCTATACGTGCATGCACCCTTTGTTAAGGACATGGATTGTTACGGGTATTAATCCATCTTATCTGTGATAAGCAGAACATTGGTGTTTGCAGCGGTCTTTATGAATCACAATGTATCGAACGGGCTATCAACATAGTTGGCTTAACTACATGAAAAAAGATGACGTCACACTCAATGAACAATCATCGGTTTATGAAATGCCCGCTTCTGACCGCCTTGGCCCACCAAAGGTTCCTCTGCTGTGCGCTGCCTGCGTTGGGTCACTGACATGCAGGCCATGCACCCAAAGAGCCCACACGTTAGTGGAAGAACGACGCCGTGTCCTAGGTCAGAGTCGAGGGCGCCACTCGCGGCACGCCCGGCTGAACACGCCTCTGTGCCGCATTCAAACGCCTCCATGAAAACCGCCCGTGTGGAAGCCGAGAAACCCACTCTGGACACACGTCCGTTCATGACCGGGCCGGCGTTAAACACAATGCCGGCCGAGCTCCTCCCGTCCGCCGTCTAATTAATCTCCTATTTAAACAAGGCCAAACGCCGGCCAAGAATCGCACACCTCCGCCGCTCCCCTATCTCCTCCACCATTTTGTCCACTCTTACAATGGCTTACGAAGAGTAGTTATTCCGCATCCAAGCCGGCTGGGTAGCCCGCCGGATACGAGCTATGCAGCTCGCTGATCCACCTCCCTCCCCTCGCCCGACGAAGCCAGTTGCCGCCCCAAGCCGGCACGCGGTTCAGCAACTCGCCGCTCCAGGCCAGCTCAACGAGGAGCAGCGCACGGGCATCATTGCTGCCGTCCATGCCGCCGCCTCGTACCGCGTCTCCCGTTTCTGTGGCCGAGACTCCCATGTCGGCGGCTGCGCCATGCAAGCAGCGACAGAAACTAGGTGCGCGGAGAGCGACGAGTCGGTGGCCATCGCCTCCGCGTCTGCCGCCATCATCAAGGAGAAGTAGAACACAGGAGGCCGCCGCTGCTTAGGTCCCATGAAGGCCACCGCGGAGGCGATGCCGGTGTACACAGCAGGTGTCTTGCCGGATCCTTTTGTTGCGAGGACCTTCGTTGACCCCGCATGGGCTCCACAGAAGAGGGGAATGTTAGGATGAACTCGAGCCGGTGCCGGCCATGGCGAAGTAGTGGCCGGTGATGAACTCGAACTGGTGTCGGCCACCATCATCTTCGGCACCAGCCAATGATATCAGTTGGGCAGTGGGGAAGCGAGCCGTCCTTTGCGCTGAAGCATATACCTCCAGGGCTCCCGGCAGTCCGGTGATCGTGCTGCCGGACATGAGGAACACAAATCGATCGGCGGGCAACCATTTAGGCCAGGTATTATATACCTGTGATGTCCAGAACCAGCACCGCGTAGTTCATTTGAATGTAATGAAATCTGTCATGTTTGTGTGAAAATCCGGTATTTTATATGAATTCTGTCGTTGTTTATATGAAATATCAGTTTGTCTACGTGTTTGCGTGAATTTCGTCTGGTTGGTTGAGTTGCTGTCATAATGTGTGTGGCTACGGTCGGATGGCGTAATTTGTGGGTCGCCGGTCGGTCTGCGGGCTGCTCGGGCGGCGTTGTGGGACAAAAAACATAGCTCGTGCGAGCTCGTCTCCAACATGCGTGCTAGAGGATGCATGACAGCATGAGCACCCGAGCCATTCCTCGTTCATCGATGGCAAAGGCACCGGTGGACAAAAGGGTCACCAATATTTTGGCTACCCCGAGCAAGATCCAAACAGCCCCTCCCACCAGATTCAAATCCCTCGTTCGCCGTGGAATTTTGCCATGTGTTGTTTTCATGGACTAGCCAGATGCCCGTGCATTGCACGGAACATCAAGGTGCATTTTTTACAAACTCCCGCATGCATGCAAGGGATAATTAATGTCCTCCTTTGCTAGTACCACGAGGCAAACACCATTAATATTGCATCGATTAGTGTTAGTGGCCTTGTATATCTGCAAATTGTAATTTTGATAGTGGCCCCTTGTATATAAAAATGGAGGGAGAAATATGAGAGATAAGGTGAGGAGGAGTGGGGCGTGGTGCCGTGGTGGTGACTGGTGGTCGGACTGGGCAGAGGCATGGGGATGGACGGCGCATTATGTCTAGGTTTGTATCTCTCTCACACACACCCACGTAGGTGGGGGACGTGCACGAAGAGAAGAGGTGCACGCACGGCGCATGTACTCCCATCTCTTTCCCAACCACACCCGCACGGGTACACGGTGGAGCTCATTTCTGTATAAAAAGGCAGCCCACGTGGTAATTTGGCACGTGTACTGGTTGTCCACTTGGTGGAGGGAGGATCGTCAACCACGGGTGAACAAACAAATTGCGACTTGACGCGTTATGTTAAATTAAAAAAAAGAGGCAAACCATGTGGGGCCTACCTTAGAGACAAGGCTCTATACACTGGAGTACTTTTGATGTGTCCCGTCAACTCGCAGAACGAGGAGAAGCTTGCTTAGTATGCCGTCTCCCCCGCCCACAGGCGCGGTGGCTCGCAGGATGAGGTGAAGCTTACTACTACTGTACGCCTTTACACCCGCTCTCCCTCGCCCACGCGCTCGGTGGCTCACAGCACGAGGAGAAAATTTTACTGCTCCCTCCGTTTACTCCTCGTCCCTACTACGTACGTACTTTGGTTAGTACTCCCTCCATTTACTTATACAAGGCCACTATAAAAAATACATTTTGCATCTATACAAGGCCACAAATAGTAATCAAGACAAAAGTTACTACTCCCTCCTTTCCAGTTTATGGCTCAATTTCAGAATCTCTCCAACCAAGGTAGACGGTGAGTGGTCGAATTAATTTCGTAGTTTGCACAGTACGCTCGTTTTTCTCAAGAAGTTATGTTTACAGAGGCATTAATTAGAACGAATGCATGAATGACCACTAAATTTCCATGAACTTGTACATGCATTGGTTAGTTTCCTCTTGACACTGCTTGCGTCGGGTGATCTAACACACCTCGAAATCCAACGTGTAATGGTACTACTACTAGTATACTAGAATTGAGACTTATCAAACGGAAAAACGAATGTTTTTTAGATGAGCCCTATAAACCCTAGTGGGTACATACTCCGTAAAAACAGATTTTTCCAAAACTAAGTCGCTCCCTTTCATGAATTCTGTAGTATACTCCTCCGTCGACGCTCCCTTTCATGAATTCTGTACTTCCTGTCGCCGACATGTGGGACATATAGCAACCGGGTCGATGTGTCAAGCACCAAATAACAGTGCAGAACAGCAGGGGGACGCACCCCACTCGTACCGGCCCAGTAGTAGTAATGAGCAATGAGACGTCAAATCACAATGCCGCACCTTCCCAGATGGACGAAGTAACCATTATTTCACACTTTGGTTCGACATCATCTCAAACCACGTACTAGTATTGCTTCTGCCTCAAGAGGGACACGCGCATCGCCTTGGTACATCATGACACGTGAGACCACATGACAGGCCATGCTCCCCCGCCGATCGCTCGGTAAAATCACCTCATTTTTACTATACTTCCTCCATATCGGTTTACGACATGGCATGCACGTCGTTCTAGGTTGATAATTTAACTGGCTATATATATATATATATATATATATATATATGTGATGAACAGTACTCTAACCTTTTAAAAAATGTATACTTTTGTACACTAGTACTATCGATGGATTGCGCCATGGAGCAAAAATTGAAATTTTAAAAAAAGGTGGTGCATATAGAGAGCGCTCGTCGCCAAAATTATGCATATAGTACTATTAAAAAGCTAGTACGTGCTTAATTGGGGTGCTAAATTATATTAAAGAAATACTAGTAGTATGTACATACTGAAGAGTTAAAGTGACGAGAAGAAACATAACATAGTTCTGCTGGGGGGCTCAGCACAACACACCCCTCAAATTAAACTAAGCACACCTGAAATTAAACTATGCAACTAATCTGGTAGACACTGCATTAGAAGTTTAGAACCACCATGAGCAACGACACTGCCACCTTACTCGGAGTCCTTGTCCACGTCCTCGACTTCGTCCTTGTCCCTCTTCCTCTTGGCCCATACTTCTTTGCTTGAACCGCCAACTTGGTTGTTGCTCTTCATCCAACCCTTGTAGATATTGAAACAAAGGTAGCCATCCATTGCAGCGTAGTGGATGTGGTCTATATCTAGTACATTCCGCTGCCATGCATGACGATGAAACGTGTAATGAGGTTTCTCCAGTTTACGGTACGAAGGATGAACCATGGCTCCTGCAAGGGTCCACATTGAGGGCTGATGAGAGGGCACCAGCCGATTCTTCTGGAGGTCGAAGGGGTTGCCTACAACGAGGCCTATCCGACCCAGGACTTCTTTGTTGTTCTTAAAGTCTACAGTAATGAATTTCACTGTGTTGTCCTCGAGGAAGTTCTTAAAATCCTGGCACTCAACGTCGGCATGGCATATGTGGTAGACCAAGCAAACGTTATGTACGCAAACCTGGATCACGGCGGGCTTCTTCCTCTCTTCGTCCTTTAGATCCTTCTCTCGTCCCACGACTGTGGTGTACTCAACATCTAGCCCAGCGACCCACTCATCATGTGAGTTTTCGAACATGCGTCTGAAGCGAGAAAGGCATCCTTTCACCGTCGCAGAAGAACGGGTGTAGATGACGTTGAACTCATCGCCGGTGATGGTTCTAACCTTGTACTCACCGCCGATTGGGGAGATTTGGGATGCCATGGATTTGGGAGGAGGGTTAGGATTAGTGGAACTGCCGTAATGTGAATGGACGGGACGACTAGGAGCGAACCGCCGTAGTATTAAAGGACGTGCGGGGATGAGTAGGAGCGAACTGCCAGCGTACGAACGGTAGGGTAGTGGCTTTCCATTCTCCCATGATACGGGCTTCCGAGAGCCCTTGGATCTGAGATCGAACGGTTGCATGGCGTGATTCTAGACCTATGGGTGAATATCCTATCCTGGAGGGTTATTCTGCAAATTTTCAGCAACTTAGCATGCGACCGTTTGATCTCAGATCCAAGGGCTGCCAGCAGCCCGTATCATGGTCGCACCTACCACGACCGTCACGTCGCTCGCGCGGTCGCGCCCTTGGAGATTTAACACGGGCGTTAGGCTATCTGATGTTGGCATGTCATACATAGGCATCACTTAGTCACTCATACTAAAACAAGGTTGGCTATAAGTGTATTTTTTTACTCCTATCTATCTCTTTCTTCGTACTCCCTCCGTCCCATAATATAAGAACGTTTTTGACACTAGTGTAGTGTAAAAAATGTTCTTATATTATGGGACACAGGGAGTACTAGTATTTATTGCATTTGCCAAGGAGTGACCTCTTCCAATGAAATGGTGTTGCTAAGTTTGCTTCATTTGATTAGCTATAGACTCAAAATTGTCTTTTCACCTAGGTACACGCACTTAGCACCGTTTCTTCCTTGGGTCACCAAACTAGTCTCTCTCTTCTTGATTAACTTGCCACATCAGACTTTATGCCTATGTGGCAAGCTTAAGCACCTGTAGGAGCAAGTAAGTACAATAGTGCGCTTTACATGGCATTTTTGCATATGTGGAGGAAAGAGAGGCAAGGAAAAAGTGGAGAAGTGGGCTCTCATGCAAGAGCCAGCCTCTACTACATGGTGGAGCATTGGGAGAGGCACCTGTATGGAGGTGGTCACGAATCGGGAGACTCACGCCGGTCGTAGCGCCGCAGTTAAAATGATAATGGCAAGTCAAATCATGGGGCCCCACATGTCCAGCAGTAACTCGCTATCAAATCACACAGCCCTACGTTTGCAGCAGCCTACTCCCTCGTCTTCTCGCGTCTTTGTCGAACCGACTAGGCGGAACTGCCCCGCCTACCGCGCAGGAAAAGCCCCGCCCTCGACTTTTAAATACAACTACTCCCTCCGTCTAGGTGAGTAAGTCATCTTATGAAAACCAAATAATCCCAAAGGCGCGGTGCATCAACTTCTACCTCGTTTCTTGTTTCTTCACATATCAACCAATAAGAATCCAATGATATACTTTTTGTGACATAGTAACTCATATTTAGTTAGTCAAATGGATGACCTAGAACTACGTGCAGGCCCTATAAACCGAGATGCCTACAAATAAAAAACCGAGACGGAGAGGGTATTTCAGCACGTATATTTTTAGATCAATATAGTCGGGATTCACCAAGGAGCAAAACCAAGTGGTAGGCTGCTCCTGTCGTGTTGGCGTAGCAACTCAAGCAGGGTCAGTCCGCACACGAAATGCCGACACACTTAACAGGACCCTTTGGCAGACATGTGGCTCATCCACCGTCTTGTTCCACGTGCGATGCACCAAATTACAGTTCGGAGCAGCGGTTGGAATTGGAGGCACCCCGGTCGTAGCGCCGCAGTAGTAGAAAATGAGCAATGAGGGGTCAAATCACAAAGCCCCACCTTTCCCGCATTAAGCTGGACGGACGAAGCAACCATCATTTCACTCTAGCGCGCAAGAGCATAAAGAAAAGAGAAAACAATGATGCGTGCGGCACATACCTACGGCACCCTAGGGTAGGGGTCTCCACTATAGATCCTTTTTTTAAAGCGCCTCCACTACAAATCGGCTTCTCCCTCGTCCTCTTGAAGAAAACCAATGATGAGTGCGGCGGTAGGGTTTGTAGGAGTACTACGGCGTGCGGGGCCACGTCGTAGTAAACGGGTTCGAGTCGATGCCTTAAATATGTGTGGGCCGCTTGGTTTTACGGGAACGAGGCAGCATTTTGGGTTCGGGGACCAGTGGAGATATAGCACGTACAAAAAATTGTGGACGTAGGTTCGACCAAAAGGTAATGATGCATGGGCCCTACATTTTGATATACCCGGGGCCGCGTGAAATTTGCTACTCTATTCAAAACTAGTAAGGTACACATGTATTGAACGCATGAGATTTCAAAACCAAATTATGAATAAATACACACTATAGCATGTAAAGCTTTGAGTCATATATGCATGATGTAGATGTTCGTTTAGTTCTTATAGTTCATCTCATTCAAAATCAATTAGTTTTATAAAAATGTTAAGATTCATGGGGTTGTGCACTGTAAATCATAAAGTAAAAAACAAATAATGGCAATTCATTTAGAAAAAACTAATCAATTATGATACAGAAGATTCTAGAACAAAGGAGAAGTGCTTGTGTTTTGAGGTTTGTGCATTATGCTTAAGTTCAACCATGGAGTCTTCTAAATTGTACATGTGGTAGATCTGGTGGAATGTTGATGATATCCAACGGCCAGTAGTGCTCGGATTTGCCCATCTCTGCACTGTCGGGTTAGCTTCATCAAGCGACCATCTTTCAAAGTTATTGGCACACTATATAGTTCTTGTGCCATAGTTGCATGTTTGGAAAAAAGCTACTAGTGGGTTGTACTATCTATTTAGGAATAGAAGATGTATACATGGAAGTTATAGGGAAAGAGATGACATGGAGCATCTCAATTCCTATGAGTAGGGATTGGAAAAGAGATGTCATTTGGTTCACATCATAGGAACTTTTATATTGAATCTAGAGATGACATGTATCTCAATTCCTATGAGGGATTAGTAAAGAGATGTAATTTGGTTCATATCATAGGAACTTTTCTATTGAATATACTCTAATGTTTATTTTCCTTTGAAATTAAGGGAGTATAGGAATCCATTCATATGAACCAAGTGGCTCTAAAGCTATAGAAATGATATCATGTTTATTTCCTTTGAAATTTAGAGTATATGAATCTATTCCTATGAACCAATTGGCTCTAAAGGAAAAAAATCCTATAAATATCATATCATATAGAGTTCCTATGATATTCCTCGACACTAAAGGATGGTTGAAATTGCTGCGGGTGATACGATGGTCTTTCTTTGCAGACTCCTCACCCATATTTATAGTTACCTCTCGAAGATGAATGAAATGATATATATAGGGTATTCTACATGTGCAAATTTGCTACATGAAAACTCGGTAAAAGTTTGCGAGGTTCTAATTTTCAATAAAGCTATATGCACTACATTTCGGAACGGAGGGAGCATACGGCAGTTGCTAACACTCACGTGGAAGATTGTGTGTAGGAGGAGTGGCTGTTCTGTTAAATGACATGGCAAAACTGACACTGTCGGATGCCGATCTAATGGTTCTTACGGCGTTCGTCAGGAAAAGTCTTGTGGCGAACGTTTGTCGGATAATGATTTATGGACACATGCATTGCATTGATACGTCCCCCTCTCTCTCACGCACACGCACCCTCACGAGTCAGGACTCTCCCGAGTCCTCTCGCAGACTCGCACGTCGCACCCATCGTCTATCTGCAAGTAGACGTCACGCACATATGTGCTCTTCACACCCTACCCTCAGAACTTCTAAAAAACAAAAGACGGTGCGCACATTTTATTTTAGCTCACACGTCACACACTTATACTATTACTCTTGCGGCGAACATTCTTTGGGCATAGTATATATTGTACTCTCACGAAGAGAAGCGGTGCACGCACGTACTAGTTCTCTCACACACACTCGCGGGTACACGTAGGAGCGCATTTTTTTAAGCCGGTACAACAAAATCACTCCACTATATATAAAAGTAGGAGCCTTAGCGCTTGCTTTACTAGGGTTCCTCTCGTTCACTCTCTCATGCTCTCCAGATCTAAGCAAGACATAGGTGGCCACACACTCCCTCTCAGCTCACGGCTGGTCACAAATCTAGCCGGACAACCTCGACCGGGGCAGGGGGTGTAGGTGCATCGTTCATGCTGTCGTCAGCGGCGAGGGAGGAGACCAACGGCTGCCCGCGCGTCCCGATCGGCGGCCGTGCCGTTCTCTCCGAGAGAGCGCCGGCTCGGGAGGGCCTCCGACCCCTTCTTCCTCCCTGCGGTATTGTGGCCAAGATGCGGCCTCCCGACGCCGTCTTTGCCACATGCCGACGACGCTCAGGTATATATTCCTTCGAAACCTGCCTTGCTCTACTGCCCCAGCTCTTCCCCCTTTGTGTGGATCCTTTTCTACTTCCGTCCGCTGTTACAAAGCCACCTATACTTCTACTAGTATTAGAAGAAAAGCTAGTTCATACAGTGAACTCAAAGCGTTGGTTCAAACAGGGAAGAAAGTGGGAAAGCTGTAGCATGAATCTAGGACTTGGTTCTAAGAGGAAACGGGGGAAAGTAGTAATATCGGTCACTGTTTAAATAACCGTATTTCGTATTTGCGCAAACAGGGATGTCTGTCTCCATATCGTTTCGTGATGTCTGTCTCCGTATCATTTCTATCCGCGCAATCAAAAGCACACACCTCAGTTTTAGTACAACTGCGCAAAATGAGATGGATATCCCTCGTTGCCGTCGTCTAGCCTCCCGTCTTCAAGGTATCCCTACATTGGTAGTAACTAAGGTAGAATGACCAACGCAATCTAAAAGAAGCTAATTCGTACGTTTTACTTCCTGATTGCAGTGCAGGGACGAGCGAAAACAACTGCATCCTAGTCCGGAATGCACTTTCTACCAGTTCATCCATGGACCGAGGACTAGCTGGTGATACGTCTCCAATGAATCTATAATTTTTTATTGTTCCATGCTATTATATTAACCCTTTTGGATGTTTATGGGCTTTATTTTACACATTTATATCATTTTTGGGACTAACCTACTAACCGGAGGCCCAGCCCATATTGTTGTTTTTTTTGCCTATTTCAGTATTTTGAAGAAAAGGAATATCAAACGGAGTACAAACGGAATGAAACCTTCGGGAGCGTGATTTTTGGAACGAACATGATCTGGAGAGCTTAGAGGGCAAGTCAAGAAGCTCCTGAGGGCCCCACGAGATAGCCCCTCGGGTGGCCACCGACGTACTTCTTCCTCCTATATATACCTACGTACCCCAAAAACATCCAGGGGCACCACGAAACACAATTTCCACCGCCGTAACCTTCAGTATCCGCGAGATCCCATCTCGGAGCCTTCGCCGGCACTCTGCCGGAGGGGGAATCGACCATGGAGGGCTTCTACATCAACATCCTTGCCCCTCCGATGAGTTGTGAGTAGTTTACCACAGACCTACGGGTCCATAGTTATTAGTGACATGGCTTCTTCTCTCTTTTTGGATCTCAATACAATGTTCTCCCCCTCTCTTGTGGAGATCTATTCGATGTAAACTCTTTTTGCGGTGTGTTTCTCGAGATCCGATGAATTGTGGGTTTATGATCAAGTTTATCTATGAATAATATTTGAATCTTCTCTGAATTCTTTTATGTATGATTGAGTTATCTTTGCAAGTCTCTTCGAATTATCAGTTTGGTTTGGCCTACTAGATTGGTATTTCTTGCCATGGGAGAAGTGCTTAGCTTTGGGTTCAATCTTGCGGTGTCCTTACCCAGTGACAGAAAGGGTTGCAAGGCACGTATTGTATTGTTGCCATCGAGGATAACAAGATGGGGTTTATATCATATTGCATGTGTTTATCCCTCTACATCATGTCATCTTGCTTAATGCGTTACTCTGTTCTTATGAACTTAATACTCTAGATGCAGGCAGGAGTCGGTCGATGTGTGGAGTAATAGTAGTAGATGCAGGCAGGAGTCGGTCTACTTGTTATGGACATGATGCCTATATACATGATCATGCCTAGATAATGTCATAACTATGCGCTTTTCTATCAATTGCTCGACAGTAATTTGTTCACCCACCGTAATACCTATGCTATCTTGAGAGAAGCCACTAGTGAAACCTATGGCCCCCGGGTCTATCTCTTATCATATTTGCTTTCCATCTACTTTTATTTGCATCTTTACTTTTTACATCTATATTATAAAATACCAAAAAAAATTATCTTATCATACTATCTTTATTAGATCTCACTTTCGCAAGTGGCCGTGTAGGGATTGACAACCCCTTTATTGTGTTGGTTGCGAGTTCTCAGTTTGTTTGTGTAGGTGCGTGGGACTTTTGAGGAGCCTCCTACTAGATTGATACCTTGGTTCTCAAAACTGAGGAAAATACTTACGCTACACTTTGCTGCATCACCCTCTCCTCTTCGAGGAAAACCAACGCAAGCTCAAGACGTAGCAAGAAGGATTTCTGGCGCCGTTGCCGGGGAGGACTTCGCTCAAGTCAAGACATACCAAGTACCCATCACAAACCCATCTCCCTCGCATTTACCTTATTTGCCATTTGCCTCTCGTTTTCCTCTCCCCCACTTCACCCTTGCCATTTTATTCGCCCTCTCTTTCCCAGTCTCCTCCTCTCTTTTTGCTTGCCTTCTTTCGCCTTGCTTTTGTTTGCCTCTATGTCTGAAATTGGGGAGATTATCGTCGATATGGACAATAATGATAACACAGCAAATCCCGAGGCTCCGGCCGATGAACCCCCTATCTTGCATACTAAAAAGTTTCGAATCGGTAGTGGTAACATCATTGGCAAAGGGGTTATTCAAGATTTGTTTACTTGTGCCGATGCTTTACCTTCCATGGGTTGTTCTATTCTTCATAGAACTAGTAGTCTTGCGGATGCTATTGCTATGCTTGCAGTTGAACTTGAAAGACAATTTATGCATATGTATCCTTGCATACAAAGAATTTTCCTAGAATTCTCTAATATTGAGCATTCTTCTATTAAGCGCGTTGTTACTATCTTTTTGGCTCATGAGTTTAGATTTATCATAAGAGAGGCCAAAGAAATCTTTGCGCACTATAGGGTGGACGCCGGTCGTCCTCCCATAGAGGCGATCTTCTATGATCAAGAGGAAATTAGGCATTTTCAATCTTCAGACTATGTTGCTTTTAATGAAAACCTTAGAAAAAAGGTTCAACCAATGTCTTGGTTGATTGCATTAACGAGCTTAATAATGATTTTGCCCTTCGAAACAATGAGCTACGATATTATCTTGAGTATTGTTGGGGAACGTAGTAATTTCAAAAAAATTCATACGCACACGCAAGATCATGGTGATGGCATAGAAACGAGAGGGGAGAGTATTGTCCATGTACCCTCGTAGACCGTAAGTGGAAGCGTTATGACAACGCGGTTGATGTAGTCATACGTCTTCACAATCCGACTGATCCAAGTACCGAACGTACCGCACCTCCGAGTTCAGCACACGTTCAGCTCGATGACGATCCCCGGGCTCCGATCCAGCAAAGCATCGGGGATGAGTTCCGTCAGCACGACGGCGTGGTGACGATGATGATGTTCTACCGGCACAGGGCTTCGCCTAAACTCCGCGACAATATGACCAAGGTGGAATATGGTGGAGGGGGCACCGCACACGGCTAAGGAACGATCCGTAGATCAACTTGTGTGTCTATGGGGTGCCCCCCCCCCGCCCCC
>NC_041383.1:530178488-530193823 GCF_002162155.2 Triticum dicoccoides
GGAGCAAGGGGGGAGGCCGGCCGGCCCAAGGGGGGTGCGCCAGGAGGAGTCCTCCTCCTAGTAGGAGTAGGACTCCTCTCCTACTAGGAGGGGGAAGGAAGGGGGAGAGGGGGAAGGAAAGAGGGGGGCGCCGCCCCACCCTCCTAGTCCAATTCGGACCAGAGGGAGAGGGGGCGCGCGGCCCACCCTGGCCGCCCCTCTCTCTTCCCCACTAAGGCCCATAAGGCCCATTACTCTCCCGGGGGGGTTCCGGTAACCCCTCCGGCACTCCGGTTTTCTCCGAAATCACCCGGAACACTTCCGGTGTCCGAATATAGTCGTCCAATATATCAATCTTTATGTCTCGACCATTTCGAGACTCCTCGTCATGTTCGTGATCACATCCGGGACTCCGAACAAACTTCGGTACATCAAAACTTATAAACTCATAATAAAACTGTCATCGTAACGTTAAGCGTGCGGACCCTACGGGTTCGAGAACTATGTAGACATGACCTAGAACTATTCTCGGTCAATAACCAATAGCGGAACCTGGATGCCCATATTGGTTCCTACATATTCTACGAAGATCTTTATCGGTCAAACCGCATAACAACATACGTTGTTCCCTTTGTCATCGGTATGTTACTTGCCCGAGATTCGATCGTCAGTATCCAATACCTATTTCAATCTCGTTACCGGCAAGTCTCTTTACTCGTTACATAATGCATCATTCCGTAACTAACTCATTAGCTACATTGCTTGGAAGGCTTATAGTGATGTGCAGTACCGAGAGGGCCCAGAGATACCTCTCCGACAATCGGAGTGACAAAACCTAATCTTGAAATACGCCAACCCAACATGTACCTTTGGAGACACCTGTAGTACTCCTTTATAATCACCCAGTTACGTTGTGACGTTTGGTAGCACCCAAAGTGTTCCTCTCGTAAACGGGAGTTGCATAATCTCATAGTTACAGGAACATGTATAAGTCATGAAGAAAGCAATAGCAACATACTAAACGATCAAGTGCTAGGCTAACCGAATGGGTCATGTCAATCACATCATGCTCCTAATGATGTGATCCTATTAATCAAATGACAACACATGTCTATGGTTTAGGAAACATAACCATCTTTGATCAACAAGCTAGTCAAGTAGAGGGATACTAGTGATACTATGTTTGTCTATGTATTCACACATGTATTATGTTTCCGGTTAATACAATTCTATCATGAATAATAAATATTTATCATGAAATAAGGAAATAAATAATAACTTTATTATTGCCTCTAGGGCATATTTCCTTCAGTCTCCCACTTGCACTAGAGTCAATAATCTAGTTCACATTGCCATGTGATTTAACATCAATATTCATATCTGTATATGATTAACACCCATTGTTCACATCGTTATGTGACCAACACCCAAAGGGTTTACTAGAGTCAATAATCTAGTTCACATTGCTATGTGATTAACACCCAAAGAGTACTAAGGTGTGATCATGTTTTGCTCGTGAGAGAAGCTTAGTCAACGGGTCTGTCACATTCAGAGCCGTATGTACTTTGCAAATATTCTATGTCTACAATGCTCTGTGCGGAGCTACTCTAGCTAATTGCTCCCTATCGGTGTCAAAACCGGCGGATCTCGGGTAGGGGGTCCCGAACTGTGCGTCTAGGCGGATGGTAACAGGAGACAAGGGACATGATGTTTTACCCAGGTTCGGGCCCTCTTGATGGAGGTAAAACCCTACGTCCTGCTTGATTAATATTGATGATATGGGTAGTACAAGAGTAGATCTACCACGAGATCAAGGAGGCTAAACCCTAGAAGCTAGCCTATGGTATGATTGTTGTAATGGATGTTATGTCCTACGGACTAAAGCCCTCCGGTTTATATAGACACCGGAGAGGGCTAGGGTTACACAGAGTCGGTTACAATGGTAGGAGATCTACATATCCGTATCGCCAAGCTTGCCTTCCACGCCAAGGAAAGTCCCATCCGGACACGGGACGGAGTCTTCAATCTTGTATCTTCGTAGTCTTGGAGTCTGGCGGACGATGATAGTCCGGCTGTCCGGACACCCCCTAGTCCAGGACTCCCTCAGTAGCCCCTGAACCTGGCTTCAATGACGATGAGTCCGGCGCGCATAATGTTCGGCATTGCAAGGCGGGTTCCTCCTCCAAATAATCCATAGAAGATCATGAACACCAGGATAGTGTCTGGCTCTGCAAAATAAATTCCACATTCCACCGTGGAGAGAATAAAATGTATACAAGTTCAATCTGCTGACGTGTTTTGCGGCATGACGTCATACCACCACCAAGCCTTTACTTGAATCGTTTTTTATTATACCGCCTCAGCGCGTTTAGCGAAGCGGTTTCCTTGGCACGTCTTGTCGAAGCAGAGATCGTGTTCCCCTTATTCCGGGATTCTCATCAATACGGACGTGGGTAACCCAACCGTGCCCGTCGCCACGCCTCCTCTATCGAAGGCGAGTCCCGAACGGTCACGGAGACGGCTCTTGGTATTCTCCCTCTTTATAATAGGACCAAGGCTCATTTCTTTTCTTCAATCTTCCACCAAATCTTCTCCTCGCTCCAAGTTCCAACACCCAGAGTCCCAGATTCGAGCGCTTCGGACCTTCAACAATGTCCGGCTCCGACCATCAGGGCCAGTGGATGCCCTCCTCCATTACGGAGGAGGACGTGCTAAAGCTGCAAGAAGCCAAGTACCTGTCCCACGAGATTTCGCACAGGTTGCCCGCCGAAGGGCAGGCCATCCCCACCCCCGAGCCCGGCGAGTATGTCGTCTTTGTATCCCACCTCCGTCGGGGTTTAGGCTTCCCGACGGATCCTTTTGTGAGAGGGCTCATGTTTTACTATGGGTTGGAATTCCACGACTTGGCTCTGGAGTCCGTCCTCCAAATCTCCGCATTCATCATCGTCTGCGAAGCCTTCCCCACGTCACTCCCACTTCGGCCTGTGGCTGAAGACCTTCAATATGGAGCCGAAGATGATCGGGGGGCGTCAAGCAGAGTGCGGCGGGGCGGCCGTAAGCAAGAGGGCCGATGCCCCGTGGCCTGCGGGCTCCTTCCAATAGGAGCTCGGCTTGTGGCAGCAGGAGTGGTTCTATATCACCGCTCCAAAGGGCAGCAGGCAGAAGCCGCCGCCTCCATTCCGCTCGGGACCTCCACAACGGTTGATGTCGTGGGTCAACCAAGGGCTCAATTGGGAGCCGTCAAAAGACGTGCCCCTATTGCAGGCCGGATTCGAGACCTCCAGGCGAGGGAGGTCGATCTGGTCGTGGTGGTGTAGGTTATGCTGATTAGGCGTCTCCTGCCCTGCAAACGCCGTCCTCTCCGGCTATGGGAGTTCAATCCGGAGGGACCACGGATTCTCCAACACTTCATGGGTACGACACCCGTGGAGATGTACAAGTTATTCTTCGGACCGCAGGCGGCGTGTCCGGAATTGACCGAGGATGCCGGCTTAAGCTGCAATCGCCCGGATACTCAAGTAAGTAGCTCAGTGTTCGGACGCACCGTTTGTTTGCCTTTCTATAATTTCGCCTTTTAACCCGTTATCCTTCAACAGGAGTGGATAGCACAAGCAAAGCTAATACGGTGTCCGCCCCCCTCCCAGAGACCGGCCGGAGCCCGTGCTGGTCAGAATGTTGGAGGTCGCGCCTTCAGAAGAAGGCGAAGGGGAAAATAGAAGAGCTATCACCTCGCCCAAGGGGGGACTTGAAGAAGGGGGGGGGTCGAGAATCCCTCCCTCTAGGGGGAGAAGAGGACCGCCTCCGAAGACCCGGAGGCCAAAGCCCCTAAGCGGGGGAAGAAATCTTCACCGGAGGGTCTTGCGTCCGGGGAGGTCCTGGCCGCACAATCTTTTCCAAAGAATCAGCCCTCCAGCGAGCCGTGAGTAGAAAAAGGGGAGTTCATTAATAAGAAACATCCCTATTTGTGCTTCTGAGGATAACCGAAATTTTTACCTTGTAGTTTGGATCTGCGACCTTCTCAGATGAGCTCGTCTTCGGGGGATCTTCGTCCGGAGATGATGGAGAGCGAGATGCCTCCGTCTGCTGCGCCGTCGGATAGGGCGGACGAGCCTGAAGTGTCGTCATGGAGGGTGTCCCCGAGCCTGGCAGAGCCGAAGAGTTCGGCGCCGACTAGAGTTTGGCCGGGGGAGCTGAAGGATCTGTTTGAGAGGGCGTCCATCTCAGAAGATCACCGTGCATTGATGAGCATGGTGATTGGAAGGATTTTGTCCGCCGAAAGCGGATTGCATAACGCCGTCAGGAGTTTGCTGGCGGGGTTTGAGGTACGTAAAAATGACGCACCTTTTTGACAGTTTTGCACATGAAAGTGCGCCCTGTATAGATAGTAGCCCCTGAGACTCGGTAGGTTGTCGAAAGCGACAGCGTGCCGAGGATCAAAATCGCGGGTATTGAGTGTCGCCTTTCCTATGCAGGTGGCGGATAGTCCGGGGGCTAGCCGGACTGATGGAGTTGCTGAATTAATGCGGCAACTCGATGTTGCGGATGCAGACATCACGCTAGTCAACAAGCGACTTGATGAGTCGCAAGGTAAGTTGTCTCTCCGCAGTCACCTATTTAAGTGAGTCAAAGCCCACCTCTTATAATATTTATGCTTGACGCAGATGGTGTTGCTGTTGTGGAGAGCCTTCGGGCAGAACTTGCTCAAGCCAAGGAGCAGGCCAGAAGGAGTGATGCGGCTGCCTCGAGGGCGGCCGAAGAGTTAGAACCCGAAAGGGCTGCACACTGCCGAAGCAGGGAAGAGATGGCTGAATTGGACGTTAAATTGAAGGATGCTACCGACCGCAATGAGGCTCTTGAAAAGGAGCGCCTATTGGAGCAAGAAGACCTGGGGAAGGCCACCGCCGAGGCCAAGGATGCCCGTTCTGCAATGCGGGCTATGAAGGAGGAGCTGCGCCAAGCCATAGACATTGTGCCTGGCAAGCCTTTTCTGCTGCGTCACCGGTTTACGGATCCAAATTATGCCCAGCTTGGCCAGCTATGGGGTCCGAAGGATCCATATATGGACTTGGCGGCAAGTGCGGCGGATGCCGTTGTGCACTTCCGGAGTCAGAAGGATCACAAGACGGAAGAGTTGTTTTGGTCTCAATTCCATAGTCCGGATCGTTCACTTCCGCTGACCGATCGGTTGGCCGAATGGGCTGAGCTGAACAGGTTGTCCGGACTTGCCATGACGGATATCATGACTCATGTCTGGCCAGAGAGGCCCAAGGCGACGAGCTATTTTGGCTTATTGCAGCAATTTCTTGGGGTGGTGCCGCATATCAAGGAGATGAAGCGGTCGGCCTGCATAGAGGGTGCACGGATGGCCCTTGCCCGTGTGAAGACACATTGGACAGAGATGGATGCCACCGTTGTTGCAACCCAGGGTTCGGACGAAAGCCGGTTACCCGCCGAGCACAATTTTGGGGAAGTTATGTGTGGTGCTCGTGTAATAGAGTCGCAGTGCTCGAAAAATGTCACGTTCAAATGAACGTTGTATTTTGGAAAACGATGGTTATGATGTAATCGCTTTTTATACTTGTGCGTTCCAAGTATTGAAATATCTCCTATGCGACCGTTTATGTTTACGTGTGTATAACCTGAAAGATGGCAGTCTTTGGCTTCAGCCCCCACGCACAAGGTACAGGGGTGTTCGCAAAAATAGCACATTGTCACACTTAATCCGATGTCTCGGTCCTGTTGAGGAGGTGGTAGCGTAGCAAACGAGGCAACCGGACTATGATGCTTTATCACTTTCACTTAGCCATTGGAGTTCGAGGGTGGGGCTACGATATAGCCCCTGGGGGCACCGCGCTCTCCGAATTCGGGGCGCGTGTGTGCCTGACCGGGAAACGGTCCTTCGTCAAAGCAGGGGAATTCTAAACATTCCGGTGGTCAATCGAGTGGTTGACCAGTCTCTCGCTGTATCATGACAGTCAGTTTTCGGCTTTCTCTACTGAGGTGCTTCGCCCAGCCGAACTGGGGCACAATCGCAGTAGTTCTCCTGGTGTCGCGTTAGCCGATGATACGGAACGTAAGGCAGCAAAACACAGGAGCCGGGCAAACCCAACATTTGACCAAAGACATGATTCGGAGCTGATGCATATAAGGCCTAACTCGAGACGCCGAACACTCCCTAAGGTGTTCGGTCTTTATGATAATGGGCATAACAATGCCCTAAGCCCCTAGTGTCCAGGTACGGGCAGGGTCCTCTGACGCGGCCGATTCCAAAACGTCAGGCTCCACTCTGGTTATAATGAGAAACCAGGAGATTATAGCAACAAGAGACAGTAAAAAAGGTTTACGCTGGGTCTTAATCTGAAAAGAATCCTTGCGACGGGTCCCTACTGCACGTCTACGCCTGTGTCTCCGTTGTCTCGTTATCCTGGACGGGTGTGCACTTTGTTCATCTATAAAAAGAGAGGAACTTAGTTTGAAAGGAAATCATGCGAAAAAAGGTATTTGAAAAATATTAATAAATAAGTAAAGCAGAGTCTATATTAGCTCATTGTTGCTTGTACGCACAGCCCCTTGCGAAGGGGTGTGCGGCTAGGAAGCCCCTAGCTTACTTATGCCGGACTCGTCTAGCCATGTCCGGGGTCTTTAAATGACCCTCGTAATGAAATGATGCCACGTGGACCGGGCATTTTAAGTGTAAGAGACGCGTAATGTGGTATGGCGTTGAAGCGGACAAAAGCTTCGCGTCCCAATAGTGCTTGATAGCTACTTTTGAATGGGACGACATGAAAGATTAGTTTTTCGCGTCGGAAGTTGTTCGGTGACCCGAACACAACTTCTAGTAATAAGGAGCCTGTGCACTTGGCGTAAGGGCCTGGCGTCACTCCTTTAACGGAAGTGCGGCTATGTCGAATTTTAGTAAGGTCTATCCCCAACTTGCGGATTGTGTTTGGATATAGCAGGTTTAAATCGCTGCCTCCGTCCATCAGGACTTGTGTAAATTGTAGTCCGTCGATTATAGGATCCAATATGAGGGCAGTCCATCCTGCATTTTGAACGCTTTTGGAATAATCCAGGTGGTCGAAAGTGATTGGTTTTGATATCCAATCTCGATGTTCCGCTGGGTTGGACCGTGCGAGACCCATTTTAGCGGGTGCCGCATTGTTTTTCCGTATTATCACATGAAGTGAGTTTACTGCTTTGACTTCTTGTGGGAAAGTCTTTTGTTTTCCGGTGCTCTGCTGGTGGGGTTTATCATCGTCCTCGCTTGATGCGTCGAGCCCCTTGTGTTCGGCGTTGAGTCGGCCGGACTGTTTGAAAACCCAATAATCTCGGTGAGTGTGGTTTGCAGGCCTTCCGAGGGTACTGTGGATTTGACATATCCGATCCAAAATTTTGTTTAAGTTGGATAGCTCATCACTGTTATCCTTAAGAGGCAGTGTTTTGTTGTTTGGCCGCGAGCTTTTGAATCCGGCGTTGACTGCCGTGTTCTTTGGGCTTTTCTCTTTATTCCGGCACTGATCCTTTCTGCGCCGTGATTTTCCATTTCCATCTCTGATCTCGGATGTACTTGGGTCGCTGGTGCTGCATCTTGCTAACCAGCTATCTTCCCCCGCGCAAAAGCGGGTCATTAGGCTTGTTAGCGCGGACATTGTTCTCGGCTTCTCTTGGCCGAGGTGTCTGGTGAGCCATTCGTCTCGGACGTTGTGTTTAAAAGCTGCTAAGGCTTCGGCGTCCGGACAGTCGACTATTTGGTTCTTTTTAGTAAGGAACCTGTTCCAGAATTTGCGCGCTGACTCTCCGGGCTGTTGAGTTATATGACTTAGATCGTCTGCATCTGGAGGGCGGACATAAGTCCCTTGAAAATTTGCTCTAAACACGTCCTCAAGCTCTTCCCAACTTCCAACAGTGTTTTCTGGGAGGCTTTTGAGCCAATGACGGGCTGGCCCTTTGAGCTTGAGAGGTAAATATTTTATGGCATGGAGATCATCTCGTCTAGCCATGTGTATGTGTAGTATATAATCCTCTATCTAGACTCCAGGGTCTGTTGTTCCGTCGTAAGCCTCTATGTTTATGGGTTTAAACTCTGCTGGGAATTCATGATCTAGCACCTCATTGGTGAAACATAGTGGGTGTGCGGCGCCCCTGTATTTGGGTGTACCGCTGTCTTCGAACACTTGACGTGTTTTGTTGCTTCCTGGGGCCCTATTTTTTGGCCCGTAAACGGACCTGGCTGGGCCATCTGTTTTCCCAGGGTCGTGAGTTGGCTTGTATGTGGCGCCGCTTGTAGATTTTGGCCTATCATCTGGCCGTCTATCCGGCCAGGCGGCCTCTTTGTTTTTTGACTGTGGGGGCTCTATGGCTTCCTCGTCAAATTCTGGGAGCAGCTTGCGCTTCGGGTAGCTCTTTGATTGATGGCCATTGCCGTATTTGTCTGCGGTTTTGAGCACTTTGCTCCACCTCATTCTGAGTATGTCTTCCGCTGTTTTGGGCTTCCGTTTTTCCTTCCTCAAACTTCTTGCAGTGGCGACGAGTCTTTTCCGAAGGTTCTTATTCTCCGGTGGTGTGTCTGGCGTGATGTCGTCTGGACTGTTGGTTTCGCCGGGCATGGATTGATTATCCGACTCGTCCTGTTCGGACGGTTGCTTGGCTGCATGTTCGTCGTCCACTGGTTTTCCCTGCTCTATTGCTGGGTCATTAGGAGTGTTGTTGTTGTCGAGGCAGGACTTAGGGCGGCGTCTGCGTCGCCGTTTTGGTTGCTTATCGGTGGGATTATCCTTTGCCGCGCCCCGTTGGTCCTCATTATCGCTTCCTTTTGGGGTATCCACCATATATATATCATGTGTTGGGGTGGTCTTCCAGTGTCCTGTGGGCGCTAGTTCTTGATCGTCTCCACATCGTCGTCCATGCCGTCGATGTCTTTGGAGTCATAGTTTAGCATGTCTGTTAGATCGTCGACAGTGGCTACAAAGTGGGTGGTGGGTGGGCTTTGAATTTCTTCGTTGTCCGCATCCCAACCATCCTGGCCATAATCCGGCCAGGGCTCTCCGGATAGCGAGAGATGCTTTAGTGAGTTTAAAATGTTGCCAAAGGGCGAGTGTTGAAAGATGTCCGCGGTGGTGAACTCCATGATCGGCGCCCAATCGGATTCGATTGGCAGGGGCGCAGGAGGTTCGGAGTCCGGCAGGGAGTCCCGGCACCTCGGAGTCACGAGTTTTATAGGGGACAAGGTCAGTGTTCAGCTCCATCGCCGTGGTAGTTGCAGCCCCCGAGGCAGTGTCCAGCCACCAGTCCTCGATCTGCGCGATCGGCTCTGGACTAAGGGCCAGAGCGGATTCGTGTGCGGCCACCAAGGCACTGTCCGGCGGCAGAGCTAAATCATGCCCATCGTGACAGCGCGGCGCGCTCGGCTGTGGCTCGAGTCCTTCGAAGATCAAGTCCCCGCGGATGTCGACCGTGAAGTTTAGGCTTCCGAACCTGACCTGACGGTCAGGGGCATAGCTTTCGATCTGCTCCAGATGGCCAAGTGAATTGGCCCGCAGTGCGAAGCTGCCGAATACGAAGATCTGTCCGGGGAGAAAAGTCTCACCCTGGACGGCGTTGTTGTTGATTGAAGAAGCCATCGAGCCTATCGGTGACGACACAGAGGAACTCTCAATGAAAGCACCAATGTCGGTGTCAAAACCGGCGGATCTCGGGTAGGGGGTCCCGAACTGTGCGTCTAGGGGGATGGTAACAGGAGACAAGGGACATGATGTTTTACCCAGGTTCGGGCCCTCTTGATGGAGGTAAAACCCTATGTCCTGCTTGATTAATATTGATGATATGGGTAGTGCAAGAGTAGATCTACCACGAGATCAAGGAGGCTAAACCCTAGAAGCTAGCCTATGGTATGATTGTTGTAATGGATGTTATGTCCTACGGACTAAAGCCCTCCGGTTTATATAGACACCGGAGAGGGCTAGGGTTACACAGAGTCGGTTACAATGGTAGGAGATCTACATATCCGTATCGCCAAGCTTGCCTTCCACGCCAAGGAAAGTCCCATCCGGACACGGGACGGAGTCTTCAATCTTGTATCTTCGTAGTCTTGGAGTCCGGCGGACGATGATAGTCCGGCTGTCCGGACACCCCCTAGTCCAGGACTCCCTCATTCCCACTTTCAATATGTATCCATATTGAGACTTAGAGTCATCTGGATCGGTGTGAAAGCTTGCACCGATGTAACTCTTTACGACGGGCTCTTTTATCACCTCCATAATCGAGAAATATTTCCTTAGTCCTCACTAAGGATATTCTTGACCAATGTCCAGTGATCTACTCTTAGATCACTATTGTACTCCCTTGCCAAATTCAGAGCAAGGTATACAATAGGTCTGGTACATAACATAGCATACTTTAGAGAACCTATGACTGAGGCATAGGGAAATGACTTTTCATTCTCTTTCTATTTTCTGCCATGGTCGGGTCTTGAGTCTTACTCAACTTCACACCTTTGCATCACAGGCAAGAACTCCTTCTTTGACTGTTCTATTTTGAACTATTTCAAAAATTTATCAAGGTATGTACTCATTGAAAAAATCTTATCAAGCGTCTTGATCTATCTACATAGATCTTGATGCTCAATGTGTAAGCAGCTTCACCGAGGTCTTTCATTTAAAAACTTTTATTCAAGTATCCCTTTATGCTATCCAGAAATTCTATATCATTTCTGATCAACAATATGTCATCTACATATAGTATCAGAAATGCTACAGAGCTCCCACTCACTTTCTTGTAAATACAGGCTTCACCGCAAGTCTGTATAATACTATATGCTTTGATCAACTTATCAAAGTGTATATTCCAACTCTGAGATGCTTGCACCAGTCCATAGATGGATCGCTGGAGCTTGCACATTTTGTTAGTACCTTTAGGATTGACAAAACCTTCTGGTTGCATCATATACAACTCTTCGTTAAGAAAACCATTAAGGAATGCAGTTTTGACATCCATTTGACAGATTTCATAAAATGTGGCAATTGCTAACATGATTCAGACAGACTTTAAGCATCGCTACAGTTGAGAAAATCTCATTGTAGTCAACACCTTGAACTTGTTGAAAATCCTTTTGCGACAAGTCGAGCTTTGTAGATAGTAACATTACTATCAGCATCTGTCTTTCCTCTTGAAGATCCATTTATACAATATGGCTTGCCGATCATCGGGCAACTCCACCAAAGTCCACACTTTGGTCTCATACATGGATCCCATCTCAGATTTCATGGCCTCAAGCCATTTCGCGGAATCTGAGCTGATCATCGCTTCCTCATAGTTCGTAGGTTCATCATGGTCTAGTAACATGACTTCCAGAATAGGATTACCGTACCACTCTGGTATAGATCTTAATCTGGAAGATCTACAAAGTTCGGTAGTAACTTGATCTGAAGCTTTATGATCATCATCATTAGCTTCCTCACTAATTGGTGTAGGAATCACTGGAACTGATTTCTGTGATGAACTACTTTCCAATTCGGGAGAAGGTACAAATTACCTTATCAAGCTCTACTTTCCTCCCACTCACTTCTTTTGAGAGAAACTCCTTCTCTAGAAAGGATCCATTTTTAGCAACGAATATCTTGCCTTCGGATCTGTGATAGAAGGTGTACCCAACAGTTTTCTTTGGGTATTCTATGAAGACGCACTTCTCCAATTTGGGTTTGAGCTTATCAGGATGAAACTTTTTCACATAAGCATCGCAGCCCCAAACTATAAGAAACGACAACTTGGGTTTACTGCTAAACCATAGTACATACGGTGTCGTCTCAATGGATTTAGATGGTGCCCTTTTAACGCGAATGTAGCTGTCTATAATGCATAACCCCAAAACAATAGTGGTAAATCAGTAAGAGACATCATGGATCGCACCATATCCAATAAAGTGCGGTTACGACGTTCAGACACACCATAACGTTGTGGTGTTCCAGGTGGCGTGAGCTGTGAAACTATTCCACATTATTTTAATTGAAGACCAAACTCGTAACTCAAATATTCGTCTCTGCGATCAGATCGCAGAAACTTTATTTTCTTGTTATGATGATTTTTCCACTTCACTCTGAAATTCTTTGAACCTTTCAACTATTTCAGACTTATGTTTCATCAAGTAGATATACCCATATCTGCTCAAATCATCTTGTGAAGGTCAGAAAATAACGATACTTGCCACGAGCATCAACACTCATTGGATCACATACATCATATGTATTATTTCCAATAAGTCAGTAGCTTGTTCCATTGTTCCGGAGAACGGAGTTTTAGTCATCTTGCCCAAAAAGGCACGGTTCGCAAGCATCAAATGATTCATAACCAAGTGATTTCGAAAATCCATCTTTATGGAGTTTCTTCATGCGCTTTACACCGATATGACCTAAACGGCAGTGCCACAAATAAGTTGCACTATCATTATTAACTTTGCATCTTTTGGCATCAATATTATGAATATGTGTATCACTACGATCGAGATCCAACAAACTATTTTCATTGGGTGTATAACCATCGAAGGTCTTATTCATGTAAACAGAATAACAATTATTCTTTAACTTCAAATGAATAACCGTATCGCAATAAACATGATCAAATCATATTCATGCTCAACGCAAACGCCAAATAACATTTATTTAGGTTCAACACTAATATCGAAAGTGTAGGGAGAGTGTGATGATGATCATATTAATCTTGGAATTATTTCCAACACTCATCGTCACTTCCCCTCAACTAGTCTCTGTTTATTATGTAACTCCTGTTTCGAGTTACTAATCTCAGCAACCGAACAAGTATCAAATACTTAGGGGCTACTATAAACACTAGTAAGGTACACATCAATAACCTGTATATCAAATATACCCTTGTTCACTTTGCCATCCTTCTTATCCACCAAATATTCAGGGCATTTCTGCTTCTAGTGACCATTTCCTTTGAAGTGTAAGCACTCAGTTTCAGGCTTTGGTCCAGCTTGGAGCTTCTTTGCGGGAGTGACAACTTGCTTGTCATTCTACTTGAAGTTTCCTTTTCTTTCCCTTTGCCCTTTTCTTGAAACTAGTGGTCTTGTTAATCATCAACACTTGATGCTCTTTCTTGATTTCCACCTTCGTCGATTTCAACATCACGAAGAGCTCGGGAATCGTTTTCGTCATCCCTTGCATACTATAGTTCATCACGAAGTTCTAGTAACTTGGTGATGGTGACTAGAGAACTCTGTCAATCACTATCTTATCTGGAAGATTAACTCCCACTTGATTCAAGACAATTTGAGCACATGCTCACTAGTTGAGCGATTCTCCTCCATCTTTTAGCTTTAGAACTTGTTGGAGACTTCATATCTCTCAACTCGGGTATTTGCTGGAAATATTAACTTCAACTCCTGGAACATCTCATATGGTCCATGTTCAAAACGTCTTTGAAGTCCCGATTCTAAGCCGTTTAAGCATGGTGCACTAAACTATCAAGTAGTCATCCTTTTGAGCTAGCCAAAGTTCATAACATCTGCATCTGCTCCTGCAATAGGTTTGTCACCTAGCGGTGCATTAAGGACATAATTCTTCTGTGCAGCAATGAGGATAAACCTCAGATCACGGATCCAATCCTCATCATTGCTACTAACATTTTTCAACACAGTTTTCTCTAGGAACATATCAAAATAAAAATATGAAAGCAACAACGTGAGCTATTGATCTACAATATAATTTGCAAAATACTACCAGGTACTAAGTTCATGATAAATTTAAGTTCAATTAATCATATTACTTAAGAACTCCCACTTAGACAGACATCTCTCTAGTCATCTAAGTGATCACGTGATCCAAATCAACTAAACCATGTCCGATCATCACGTGAGATGGAGTAGTTTTCAATGGTGAACATCACTATGTTGATCATATCTACTATATGATTCACGCTCGACCTTTCGGTCTCCGTGTTCCGAGGCCATATCTGTATATGCTAGGCTCGTCAAGTTTAACCTGAGTATTCCGCGTGTGCAACTGTTTTGCACCCGTTGTATTTGAACGTAGAGCCTATCACACCCGATCATCACGTGGTGTCTTAGCAAGAAGAACTTTCGCAACGGTGCATACTCAGGGAGAACACTTCTTGATAATTTTAGTGAGAGATCATCTTAAAATGCTACCGTCAATCAAAGCAAGATAAGATGCATAAAGGATAAACATCACATGCAATCAATATAAGTGATATGATATGGCCATCATCATCTTGTGCTTGTGATCTCCATCTTCAAAGCACCGTCGTGATCACCATCGTCACCGGTGCGACACCTTGATCTCCATCGTAGCATCGTTGTCGTTATGCCATCTATTGCTTCTACGACTATCGCTACCGCTTAGTGATAAAGTAAAGCAATTACAGGGCGTTTGCATTTCATACAATAAAGCGACAACCATATGGCTCCTGCCAGTTGCCGATAACTTCGGTTACAAAACATGATCATCTCATACAATAAAATATAGCATCACGTCTTGACCATATCACATCACAACATGCCCTGCAAAAACAAGTTAGACGTCCTCTACTTTGTTGTTGCAAATTTTACGTGGCTGCTACGGGCTTAGCAAGAACCGTTCTTACCTACACATCAAAACCAGAACGATAGTTCGTCAAGTTGGTGTTGTTTTAACCTTCGCAAGGACCGGGCGTAGCAACACTCAATTCAGCTAAAGTGAGAGAGACAGACACCCGCCAGCCATCTTTAAGCACGAGTGCTCATAACGGTGAAACCAGTCTCGCGTAAGCGTACGCGTAATGTCGGTCCGGGCCGCTTCATCTCACAATACCGCCGAACCAAAGTGTGACATGTTGGTAAGCAGTATGACTTGTATCGCCCACAACTCACTTGTGTTCTACTCGTGCATATAACATCAACGCATAAAACCTAGGCTCGGATGCCACTGTTGGGGAACGTAGTAATTTCAAAAAAATTCCTACGCACACGCAAGATCATGGTGATGGCATAGCAACGAGAGGGCAGAGTATTGTCCACGTACCCTCGTAGACCGTAAGCGGAAGTGTTATGACAATGCGGTTGATGTAGTCGTACGTCTTCACGATCCGACCGATCCAAGTACCGGACGTACGGCACCTCCGAGTTCAGCACACGTTCAGCTCGATGACGATCCCCGGGCTTCGATCCAGCAAAGCGTCGGGGATGAATTCCGTCAGCACGACGGCGTGGTGACGATGATGATGTTCTACCGGCGCAGGGCTTCGCCTAAACTCCGTGACAATATGACCGAGGTGGAATATGGTGGAGGGGGGCACCAGACACGGCTAAGGAACGATCCGTAGATCAACTTGTGTGTCTATGGGGT
>NC_041383.1:530194279-530198795 GCF_002162155.2 Triticum dicoccoides
GGGGGCGCGCGGCCCACCTTGGCCGCCCCTCTCTCTTCCCCACTAAGGCCCATAAGGCCCATTACTCTTCCGGGGGGGTTCCGGTAACCCCTTCGGCACTCCGGTTTTCTCCGAAATCACCCGGAACACTTCCGGTGTCCGAATATAGGCGTCCAATATATCAATATTTATGTCTCGACCATTTCGAGACTCCTCGTCATGTCCGTGATCACATCCGGGACTTCGAACAAACTTCGGTACATCAAAACTTATAAACTCATAATAAAACTGTCATCGTAACGTTAAGCGTGCGGACCCTACGGGTTCGAGAACTATGTAGACATGACCTAGAACTATTCTCGGTCAATAACCAATAGCGGAACCTGGATGCCCATATTGGTTCCTACATATTCTACGAAGATCTTTATCGGTCAAACCGCATAACAACATACGTTGTTCCCTTTGTCATCGGTATGTTACTTGCCCGAGATTCGATCGTCGGCATCCAATACCTAGTTCAATCTCGTTACCGGCAAGTCTCTTTACTCGTTACGTAATGCATCATTCTGTAACTGACTCACTAGCTACATTGCTTGCAAGGCTTATAGTGATGTGCATTACCGAGAGGGCCCAGAGATACCTCTCCGACAATCGGAGTGACAAAACCTAATCTCGAAATACGCCAACCCAACATGTACCTTTGGAGACACCTGTAGTACTCCTTTATAATCACCCAGTTACGTTGTGATATTTGGTACCACCCAAAGTGTTCCTCCGGTAAACGGGAGTTGCATAATCTCATAGTTACAGGAACATGTATAAGTCATGAAGAAAGCAATGGCAACATACTAAACGATCAAGTGCTAGGCTAACGGAACGGGTCATGTCAATCACATCATTCTCCTGATGATGTGATCCTATTAATCAAATGACAACACATGTCTATGGTTTAGGAAACATAACCATCTTTGATCAACAAGATAGTCAAGTAGAGGCATACTAGTGACACTATGTTTGTCTATGTATTCACACATGTATTATGTTTCCGGTTAATACAATTCTAGCATGAATAATAAACATTTATCATGAAATAAGGAAATAAATAATAACTTTATTATTGCCTCTAGGGCATATTTCCTTCAAGTATAGGCTCACAATATTTTGCCAAAAGAATGCTTTTAGTGATGAAATAGTTGTGCACTATGAAGGGCCAAAGGAGGAACCCGTTCCTCCTGTGATTGATCTTGGGGATCTTTGTCCCACTAAATTTAGCCCTTTTGATTACTTTTGCTTTCCTCAAAGAAAACTTGCTGCCAAACGTAGAGAATATGAGATGAGCTTTCAAGATCTATCTTATTATTATGGCACCACTTAGATCTATCCTTGCTTTTATGCCTAGCTAGGGGCGTTAAACGAT
Source organism: Triticum dicoccoides (assembly GCF_002162155.2). NCBI lineage: Eukaryota > Viridiplantae > Streptophyta > Magnoliopsida > Poales > Poaceae > Triticum > Triticum dicoccoides. The sequence goes on from NC_041383.1 coordinate 530,195,676, forward strand.
AGCGCTAGTTGGGAGGCAACCCAATTTTCTTTATGTTTTTTGTTTTTGCTACTGTTTAGTAATAAATCTTGCATCTACCTTCAGTTTATATGTGTTTTTATCTTTTAATTAGTGTTTGTGCCAAGTAGAACCTATAGGATAACCTACGATGATAGTTGATTTGATTCTGCTGAAAAACAGAAACTTTGCGCGCACGAATATTTTTTTTTTAAATCACAGAAACGTGATTTTGCGTTGATTCTTTTTGCTTCTGTTCAATAAAAAAAATTCCAGGACTTCCTATTTTGGTAGGATTTTTAGAGTTCCAGAAGTTTGCGTTAGTTACAGATTGCTACAGACTGTTCTGTTTTCGACAGAGTCTGTTTTTCATGTGTTGTTTGCTTATTTCAATGCATCTATGGCTAGTAATTCAGTCTATGAACCATAAAGAAGTTGGAATACAGTAGGTTTAACACCAAATTAAATAAAGAATGAGTTCATTGCAGTACCTTATGTGGTGGTTTTGTTTTCTTTCACTAACGGAGCTTATAAGATTTCCTGTTGAGTTTTGTGTTGTGAAGTTTTCAAGTTTTGGGTAAAGCTTTTATGGACTATGAAATAAGGAGTGGCAAGAGCCTAAGCTTGGGGATGCCCATGGCACCCCAAGATATTCAAGAATATCCAAAAGCCTAAGCTTGGGGATGCCCCGGGAAGGCATCCCCTCTTTCGTCTTCGTTCATTGGTAACTTTACTTGGAGCTATATTTTTATTCGCCACATGATATCTGTTTTGCTTGGAGCGTCGTGTATTATATTAGTCTTTTCTTTTTAGTTTACCACAATAATCTTTGCTGTACACACCTTTTGGGAGAAGCCTATTTGATTATAATTTGCTAGAATACTCTATGTGCTTCACTTATATCTTTTGAGCTTGATAGTTTTTGCTCTAGTGCTTCACTTATATCTTTTAGAGCACGGCGGTGTCTTAATTTTGAAGAAATTGCTAGTCTCTCATGCTTCACTTATATCTTTTTGAGAGTCTTTTAGAACAGCATGGTATTTGCTATGATCTTAAAGTTGGTCCTAGAATGATGAGCATCCAAGTTGGGTATAATAAAAACTATCATAGAAAGTGAATTGGATGCTATGATCAACTTGATGCTTGATAATTGTTTTGAGATATGGAGGTAGTGATATTAAAGTCATGCTAGTTGGGTGATTATGAATTTAAAGAATGCTTGTGTTGAAGTTTGTGATTCCCGTAACATGCACGTATGGTGAACCGCTTTGTGATGAAGTTGGAGCACAATTTTATTTATTAATTGTCTTCCTTATGAGTGGCGGCCGGGGACGAGCGATGGTCTTTTCCTACCAATATATCCCCCTAGGAGCATGCGTGTAGTGCTTTGGTTTTTGATGACTTCTAAATTTTTGCAACAAGTATATGAGTTCTTTTGATTAATGTTGAGTCCATGGATTATACGCACTCCTTCACCCTTCCACCATTGCTAGCCTCTCTTGTACCGCGCAACTTTCGCCGGTACCATACACCCACCATATACCTTCCTAAAAACAGCCACCATACCTACCTATTATGGCATTTACATAGCCATTCCGAGATATATTGCCATGCAACTTTCCACCGTTCCGTTCATATGACACGCATTACTTTTGTCATATTGCTTTTTGCATGATCATGTAGTTGACATTGTATTTGTGGCAAGGCCACCTTCATAATTTTCATACATCTCGCTCTTGATTCATTGCATATCCCGGTACACCGTCGGAGGCATTCATATAGAGTCATATCTTGTTCTAGCTTTGAGTTGTAAATCCATAAAAGTGTGATGATCTTCATTATTAGAGCATTGTCCTAGTGAGGTAAGGATGATGAAGGCTATGATTCCCCCACAAGTCGGGATGAGAATTCGGACTTTACAAAAAGAAAGAAAAAAAGAGAAAAGGAAAAAGGAAAAAAAGAGAAAGGCCAAAAGAAAAAAAAAGAGAAAGGTTGAAGAAAAAAAGAGAAAATAAAAAAAAAGAAGAAAATAAAATGAGAAAAAAGAGAGAAGGGACAATGCTACTATCTCTTTTTCCACACTTGTGCTTCAAAATAGCACCTTGATCTTCATGTTAGAGAGTCTCATATGTTGTCACTTTCATATACTAGTGGGAATTTTTCATTATAGAACTTGGCTTGTATATTCCAATGATGGGCTTCCTCAAAAGTGCCCTAGGTCTCTGTGAGCAAGCAAGTTGGATGCACCCCACTTAGTTTCTTTTGTTGAGCTTTCATATATTTATAGCTCTAGTGCATCCGTTGCATGGCAATCCCTACTCACTCACATTGATATCTATTAATGGCATCTCCATAGCCCGTTGATACGCCTAGTTGATGTGAGACTATCTTCCCCTTTTTGTCTTCTCCACAACCACCATTCTATTCCACATATAGTGCTATGTCCATGGCTCACGCTCATGTATTGCGTGAAAGTTGAAAAAGTTTGAGATTACTAAAGTATGAAACAATTGCTTGGCTTGTCATCGGGGTTGTGCATGATTAAATACTTTGTGTGATGAAGATAGAGCATAGCCAGACTATATGATTTTGTAGGGATAACTTTCTTTAGCCATGTTATTTTGAGAAGACATGATTACTTTGATTAGTATGCTTGAAGTATTACTATTTCTTATGTCAATATGAACTTTTATTTTGTATTCATTTGGATCTGAACATTCATGCCACAATAAAGAAAATTACATTATGAATTATGCTAGGTAGCATTCCACATCAAAAAATTTCTTTTTTATCATTTACCTACTCGAGGACGAGCAGGAATTAAGCTTGGGGATGCTTGATACGTCTCCAACGTATCTATAATTTTTTATTATTCCATGCTATTATATTACCCCTTTTGGGTGTTTATGGGCTTTATTTACACATTTATATCATTTTTGGGACTAACCTACTAACCGGAGGCCCATCCCATATTGCTGTTTTTTTGCCTATTTCAAAATTTTGAAGAAAAGGAATATCAAACGGAGTCCAAACGGAATGAAACCTTCGGGGGCGTGATTTTTGGAACGAACATGACCCGGAGAGCTTGGAGTGCAAGTCAAGAAGCTTCCGAGGGCCCCACGA
>NC_041383.1:530199002-530202933 GCF_002162155.2 Triticum dicoccoides
TTCTTCCTCCTATATATACCTACGTACCCCGAAAACATCCAGGGGCACCACGAAACACAATTTCCACCGCTGTAACCTTCTGTATCCGTGAGATCCCACCTTGGAGCCTTCGCCGGCACTCTGCCGGAGGGGGAATCGACCACGGAGGGATTCTACATCAACATCCTTGCCCCTCCGATGAGTTGTGAGTAGTTTACCACAGACCTACGGGTCCATAGTTATTATCTAGATGGCTTCTTCTCTCTTTTTGGATCTCAATACAATGTTCTCCCCCTCTCTTGTGGAGATCTATTCGATGTAAACTCTTTTTGCGGTGTGTTTGTCGAGATCCGATGAATTGTGGGTTTATGATCAAGTTTATCTATGAATAATATTTGAATCTTCTATGAATTCTGTTATGTATGATTGAGTTATCTTTGCAAGTCTCTTCGAATTATCAGTTTGGTGTGGCCTACTAGATTGGTCTTTCTTGCCATGGGAGAAGTGCTTAGCTTTGGGTTCAATCTTGAGGTGTCCTTACCCAGTGACAGAAAGGGTTGCAAGGCACGTATTGTATTGTTGCCATCGAGGATAACAAGATGGGGTTTATATCATATTGCATGTGTTTATCCCTCTACATCATGTCATCTTGCTTAAGGCGTTACTCTGTTCTTATGAACTTAATACTCTAGATGCAGGCAGGAGTCGGTCGATGTGTGGAGTAATAGTAGTAGATGCAGGCAGGAGTTGGTCTACTTGTTATGGAACGTGATGCCTATATACATGATCATGCCTAGATAATCACATAACTATGCGCTTTTCTATCAATTGCTCGACAGTAATTTGTTCACCCACCGTAATACCTATGCTATCTTGAGAGAAGCCACTAGTGAAACCTATGGCCCCCGGGTCTATCTCTTATCATATTTGCTTTCCATCTACTTTTATTTGCATCTTTACTTTTTGCATCTATATTATAAAATACCAAAAAATATATTTATCTTATCATACTATCTTTATTAGATCTCACTTTCGCAAGTGGCCGTGAAGGGATTGACAACCCCTTTATTGCGTTGGTTGCGAGTTCTCAGTTTGTTTGTGTAGGTGCGTGGGACTTTTGAGGAGCCTCCTACTGGATTGATACCTTGGTTCTCAAAACTGAGGGAAATACTTACACTACACTTTGCTACATCACCCTCCCCTCTTTGAGGAAAACCAACACAAGCTCAAGACGTAGCAGCTGGCACGGATGCGCAGCGGTTTTTTGGATAGGTGCGCGGACAAGAGGCATTGTGGTCTGCTTATTTCTGCAAATAGCGGTGCTTAAATTTAGCGGAATGCACAAGAATTTCACCTGGTCAGTACACTGCATGGTTCAGTTCAGCATTCCAGCTGAGACCACAATTATAATTGGTTATTCTGGAATGAAAGAACCTAACCCTGGATGGTGGAAACAAGAAAAGAACTGAGTGAACTCCAGGAAATTTAAGCCTACCGGGAGGCCCTTTGCTCAGAGAAGCCTTGCTTGTCTTTTCCTGATTTGTAAACCTTCTCACAACTTTGTCTTTTGCTGTGAACTAGTATATGTTCGTTATGTTCTATGAATCATTGAGATGTATAAAACTGCTTAACTTATGCTTTTCAAGATTTTTATGAAGATGAGTTTAATGTCAGTGTTCCACATGAGCGCTGGACTAGCGTGTGAACGTTTGGAATTTATTACATTGTGGCCTCAATTAACTGCATGAACCACTGTAACAAGATACATACTCCCTCCATTCCACAATGTAGTGCCTATAGATTTCTGTGAAAGTCAAACTTTACCAACTTTGACCAAATGTATAGAGAAAACTCTCTACATCTACAATACCAAACATGTACATTCTGAAAATATAACTCACGATGTATCCAATGATGTGCTTTTGCTATTCTAGATGTACCTAATTTTCTCTATAAATATGGTCAAAGTTTGTAATGTTTGACTTTTGCAAAAATCTATAGGCACTACATTATGGAATGGAGGGAGTAGTTGCTTATATGTCATACAGCAGATTGTTGATTGTTAGCTGGTCGATAGCCTAGTGTTGAAGCGAGTTGAGCCAATGTGCCGTGTTTTGCACAACTGCTTACAAGTGGGGTAGCACCAACAGTGTTTACAAGTACTTATGTATACGTCGGCGCACGGTTCTCGAACGAGTGCTCTATTTCATCAAAACACACATTGCTCGTATGATAAACCGTGACAACTTATGTCTTACCATGCCATATTCATGAAAAAACTAGTGAGGACGCATCTGTTTCGGCAACAATTACGATGGTTCTCACATGATTCACGGGCACACAAAAGTAGCAGCAGTTCCCATAGACGAATTCAAACAGAGTACTAGCCCCAGAGGGGTCGATAACAGGCAAGGTTTGGATAATTAGACACAATCCAAACTACTATTAAACACTAGCTGGGGCAACTATTTCATGCCTCGATCTAATTTGGGCTAGACACAAGACGGACCTTGGCATGAACATCATCGAGGACGTCCCGCAGCAGCTCAATCCTGTGAACCTTCATGAAGAAAACCTTGTGGCCTTGCCGCTGATAAACTTGCTTGTGGAGGCATGCCACGTCATCTTCCTGTGTAAGCTTGACAAGAACAGTATGCCTCACAAATGAAGGAGTAGCTTTGAACGTCTTGTGCTTCAGTACACCTTGGACAACACGCCTGACAATAGTGAGGCTGGAATACAACTCTTCATTGGTATAACCGCAAATGGCTTCCAGGATCCAACAGCCTAAGAACTTTGTTTTCCCAGTGTGTATATTCAGGTCGTCCACCTCATAGCGAGTGACATGCACAACCACACAATCCTTGTCTGCATCAGGGCTCTAATTGAAACAGAAACAAATTCTGGATTACTTTTCAGTATAAGAAACACAAGTTATTTAAACCACTATGTATAGCATGGCATCGAAGCTAATAAAATTTTGCATTATTAATCACCACATACTTCCTTTTCTAAAAAAAATCACCACATACTTAGATGAAAAACCACAATCGAGATCGGCAAAGAAGAAAATCACCTTGGGTAGCTCAGCGGGGGGGGGGGACACATCCTCGAAGGGGGAAAACTGCTCCTGCAGTGCCACGGGGGCTGTAACCTCAAACGGGGCGTTGACCATCTCAGTAGTGGCCGTGAGCGTATCTGGGGTCGATTCGGTGGTTGCCTCCATGTTCTTGGAGCTCTCTGTCTCGTGGGGATCAGCCTCCCGCGTCTGCTCCAATATCGGCAGATCTTTGCCTGGTTCTCCTTGGTCCATCATGAAACTGACGAATACTAGGAGACCACTGAAAGGAAAACACAATCGCAATGACAATGAAACAAAAAAGAGAGTGAGGATCGGTTACTGCTTTGCAAAAGTTCTTTTTTTCTTTGAACGAAAATATACCAACATCACGGATCCGCTTACCTTCCCTTCGTTGGGAGAGAAGAACAGTGGCAGATGCGAGTGTTGCCTTTCTTGAAGACGGTGAGGGAGAAGGGGATTCAGCGAAGAGTGAAATGATGGTTGCTTCGTCCGTCAAACTTAGACTGCGGGGAGGTGGGGTTTTGTGATACGACGGCTCGTTACTGCCGCGCTACGACCGAGGTGACTCTCCGCCTGCATACTGCCTTCTAATTTGGTGGATAGCATTTGGGCCTGCGCGCTGCATGGCCCGCATGTCGGTGAACAAAAGTATAACAGCATTTAGTAGAGGGAGACGTTTCAATGACCTAGGAGGAGCCAGAAGCGGTAGAGTGTCTCCACTGTACTAGTAGTAATTGTTTTTCTGGGTAGCTGTAGAGTGTCTCCACTATACTAGTAGTAATTGTTTCTCTGGGCCCAAGACAAAACAGCCAATCCACACTAGTAAATAGTAAAATCAATTCAAAAGGCGCTACCCATACCCAGCACACC
>NC_041383.1:530202943-530210601 GCF_002162155.2 Triticum dicoccoides
ACCTGGGTGCTCTTCTTCCTCCTCGCTCCCACCCACCTCACGTCAGCTCGCTCCACTCGTACCCCCAAACTCCTCACCTCACTCCTACAGAAAACCCCAGCTCCCCTTCTTCCTCACTCCTACAGAAAACCCCCAGCTCCCCTTCTTCTTTGCTCGCACTACAACTAGGCTCTTCATTCGTTACTCTGCTCAAATCCGTGAGCGCGATGCGACGCCCTCGAGGAAAATGGAGTCGGCTGACCCCAGCGCCAAGAAGATGAGGCTCCCGCCAGCGGTGACGCCTGTTATAGATCCCGCACCCGGCAGCACGGGGAGAAGCGACGACCCCACCCCACCGGATCCCAGGAACCCGTAGAATCTCGGGTGGACCGCATCAGCGATCTCCCGGACGCCGTCCTTGGGGAGATCATCTCGCTTCTCCCCACCAAGGATTGCTGCCGCACCCAAGTCCTCTCAATTCGGTGGCGCCCTCTATGGCACGCCGTGCCCCTTAATCTCGACTGTCGCCAGCTATCTCTCTTCAATGATTTTGAAATCCCCAGAGCCATCATCTCCTCCCACCAGGGCTCCGTTCAAAGCCTCTGCATCCCGTCATGCTACCTGAGCAAGCATACCATGCCTTGCACGGTGGACGCCTGGCTGAAATCCCCTGAATTCACAGAACTACAGCTGCTTGAGTTCTACTGTTCCCCTGGAAATCACATACCACATACAGAACGCCATGAACTTGTGCCCTCGGCACCGATGTCCATCTCGCGGTTTTCCTCCTCTCTCCACACTGCCACCTTTGCGCTATGCTACCTACCAGACAATCTGGTACTAAACCTTCGACTCCCATTTCTCAAGAAACTTTCACTTGTGCGGGTTCGTATATCAGAGGCCTCATTGCACAGCATCATCCACTCCAGTTGCCCTGCGCTGGAGTGCTTGGTGCTTGTTTTCACAGTTAGAATCGGTTGTCTCCAAATAAAGTCGCCTAACCTTGTAAGAATTGGAATTTCTTTTGACGGAAGGCAGCTTATCATCCAAGATGCCCCTTCACTTCAAAGGTTGATCCTTGATTCTAGTTATTCACCATTGCAAATAATCGTCCTCTCTGCGCCTAAACTGGAGACCTTGGGTGTAATACATGATCTCTGTGCTCATTTCAATATGGTTTTTGGCTCCACAGTTCTTCAGGTACTTTATATTATCATCTACACTTGTAACCATATGCTGCATTTTAGATTTCTGTGCATAATTTATATATATCATCTTGGAGTACACATTTTGTACTAATATTATGTTCTATGCTCAATGAAGAGTTTCTCCATGGATGGCCTATCAATGGTGCTGGATTCTGTCAAGATCTTATATATCCAAATGAATAGTTTTGATCTGAACAAGATTATTGGCTTGCTGCAATGCTTTCCATGTCCGGAGAAGTTGTATATAAAGGTGATAATTTCACGCACATTGGAAGCCCGCACATAGTGTACTAGAATTAACTGTTCAGCTGTTTCTCTTTCGACACTCTTCTTTTAGACATTAATTGTTTTCAATTTTCATGTCTATTTAGGCATCAGGACAGGGTAAGAAAATTATAACCAATTGGTGGATTCGTAAGCATCGGGATTTTCTCACTTCTCATGAGATTCGATTGAAGACAATAACGCTAGAACGATATGTAGCCAACCGTGCAAACACAAGATTTGTCACATTCTTCCTGCTGAATGCGAGGTTACTATTGTCCATCAGGCTTAAGTTTATCAGCAGCATGGTTTTGACAGATGGGTATGTCGAAGAGCAAAAAAGGAGTTTCAGGTGGGCAAAAGAGCTTCTGAACGTGTCGGGCTTCTATTTACAACATATTGTGGTCATAATCCAGTAAATTTTACGACCCGGGATGTTCATTCTATGGACCTGACCGGTCCATTTGACTCTGACTGCCGAAAACAGTGCTGGAGTTAGATATTGTTGCCCTTTTCAATCTGGGTTTTTTTGTAAACCTGATGAACAATCAACCCTCGTGCTTTTGTACAGTTTGTAAGCTGGAGTTAGATGTTCCTGCCCTTTTCAACTCGGCTGTGACTGTCATATTTTCTTTGAAACAAGGCAAATGGCTTGCCATTCGTTTAATTTAGAGTGAAATACTGTAACAAATCACAACCAAGGGAAATAACATCACTCACGCCGGCTGCTTGAGCTCACTGTGCATTACAGAAGCCAAGTGATTAGCCCCCACCAGCACCCATAAACTTATTTGGAACTAGCACATCAAATGGGCTGTAAATTTTCATAGGAAAGGCTGCATGACCGTGACAGATTTGGATTCTGACATTTGGGACCCCGCGAGGAAATAGCCTAGCCAGTCAACAAACAATTCTGCCTACCAGCCATTGGATTGACATCCAACATCTGTCGTGTATCTTCTATCTCTTGTCTTCTTCTTCCTCCAGCTGCCCAAACCAAACCACCCCATCGGCTCCGCCTGCTCCCGCCTCCCATGGCTGGTTGTGCCTCCGCCGCCCTACTGTACGTACCCTCCAACGTTGGCCAGTCCCTCCCTCTATTCCCCCACATGTCCTGTTATTCTCCGGCGACGTCAGCCCCAACACGCACCCGCGCCCAAACTAGTCAAGCCTCGTACTCCCCTCTGCATGCGACTGGACCAGCGCATCTTCAACGGCTCCTATTCGTTCCGTCCGAGGCCTCACCATCGTCCTTCGCCTTGCGGCCTTGGTTCGCTCACCGTGTGCGGTGCGCCGCCCTCTTGCGTTGTCAACGTCGTCAACAACCGAGAGGAACAAGGAGATGACTGTACGTGGAGAGGATGACAGTAGGGACCCACCAGCGTCATGGCAATACGCAAGCAAGTGCCTCTATAGCACAAGCCCAAAAATATGGTTCCTCCTAATGGTTGGACATCTGGGGCTCACGCCATTGTCAACGTACTCCCTCCGTTTCTTTTTAGTCTGCATATATGGTTTGGTCAAAGTCAAGCTTTGCATAGTTTGACTAACTTTATATTAAAAAATATCAACATTCACAATATGAAATTAACATTTTCAGATGCACCATGAAATTTATTTTCATATTATATAGTTTAAGTATTGTAGATGTTCATATTTTTTAATATAGATTTGGTCAAACTTTGTGTAGTTTGACATTGACCAAAATTTATACGCGGAGTAAAAAAACGGAGGGAGTAGTCAATAAACGAGAGAATTACACTACGAGCGGCTGACACCAGGGACCCAGCAAGTCGCGCAGTTTTTTTTTGAGGAACAAGCAGTTTTTTTTGAGACAATGAGGAACAAGCAGTTGTTATTTATACTAGTTTTAGCGACGGATCAGGGTAACAACGGGGCTGTGCGGGGGCTGTGGCCCGTCTAGCCAGGGTTTTATTTATGTTTACCACATCATGAGCCCAGTTGTGTTTTTTTCTTGCTGAAAATGGCTAGCCCAGTTCTATTTTTTTTTAAAGAAATACCCAAACAAGGCCTACTTGCTTTATCGGCCCTGCTGGGCTGCAAATGTTTCAAGACGAGGAGAGTTTCATACGGTTTGCCCAAAAATGGTCTGTACATTTTTAAAACACATCAAACCAGGAATTAGTTTCAATTTTTTTCATTACAAGATCTTAAATTCCATTCATTTTTATGCGTGGACAATTATTTGGATTTTATATTTATATAAATTATTTTTCAAAATAGTTTGAATGTGAATCGATATTTCTGGATTAAAAACAGTTGACCGCACCGAAATATGCAAAATTTCGTATACTTTTTAACTGTGGCCACAATATGGGGTGTAATGCTAACAAAAAGAAGAAGGGATCCAAAAAAATCTTAAGAATTAGCAAATGGGTTGTACATTATTAGAAATAATGGCAGATGGGCCGTGCACCTACTACAGGTTGACGCATATGGTTTCATAAAAAAAGGTTGACGCACACGCAACGCCCTGTCAACTTAGTCAACACACGAGAGCAGTGACTGTTGGATGTCCATCCAACGGCTGTCGTGCTTCTTCAATCTCTGCTCTTCATGCTCCAGCCGCTCAAACAAGCGCCGGCGGGACTGCCTGCTCCCTCCTCCCGTGGTCGGCTATGCTGCCGCGCAGGCCTCACGGCCCCACCGTACTCCCATCGCTGGCCTAGCCATCCCTCTACTCACCCACACATGTTGTTATTCTCCGGCGACGGCAGACGAACCAGTAAACCCTTGTACTCCTCCGCGTGGGAAACAACTGCCGAGTATTCCCTGGCTCCGTGTCATTCCCTTCCTAGGCCTCGTCGTCGTCCACCGCCCTAGTGCTCTCGGCGCGACCTGGTCAACGTGGTCAATGAACGACATCCATCGGAAGTGGACTGTACGTGGAGAGGCTGACAGCTGGGTCCACGACCGCACGCAAGGAAATGCCTCCTTATTACGCGCAAAATAATGATTCCTCCACCTGACAGCTAGGACCCACAGGAAGGGCCTCTGTATTTCGTGAAAAAACATTCCCCCTCTGACAGGTCGGACCCACCAGCTATATCTTCGCACGCAAGGAACTGCCTCCTTATTACGCCCAAAAAAATGAATACCCCCTGCTAGCTGGGACCCACCATATTGTTGGGCTGACTTGTGGGCCTACTAAGTTGACGGGGACGGAGGGCTTTGTCAACTTAGTCAATACTTCAGTGACCGTATGATTTCCATCCAACGGCCATAGTGCTTCTTCAACCTCTGGTCTTCTTGCTCCAGCTGCCCAAAGCAGCGCCGGTCGTGTCACCTGCTCCTGCCTCACGTGGCTGGCTGTGCTACCACCTGCTCCTGCCTCCCGTGGCCCGGCTCCGCGTCGTCCCCTTCCTAGGCCTCGCCATCGTCCACCGCCGTGGTGCTCTCGGTGCGGCATGGTCAATGTGGTCAACGACCGACTTCCATCGGAAGAGTACTGTACGTGGAGAGGCTGACAGCTAGGTCCATGGCAGCCGCAAGGAAGTGCCTCCTTATTACGCGGAAAATAATTATTCCTCCACCTGACAGCGAGGACCCACCAAACGGGCCACCAGTAATTTGCGAAATAAATCATTTTCCCCTGACTGCTGGGACCCATCGGACGGGCCACCGTATTTCACGAAAAAAACGTTCCCCCCGCTGTTAGCTCAGACCCACCGAAAGTGCCTCCTTATTACGCACAAAAAAATGAATACTCCCCCGGCTAGCTGGGACCCACCTTGGTGGGAGGCTGTCTTGTGGGCCTACTAAGTTGACGGGGATGAAGGGCTTTGTCGACTTAGTCAATATGACCGATTCTAGCTCTAGTGACCGTACGATGTCCATCCAACGGCCGTAGTGCTTCTTAAACCTCTAGTCTTCTTGCTCCAGCCGCCCAAAGCAGCGCCGGTCGTGCCGCATGCTCCTGCCTCCCGTGCCGGCTGTGCTGCCGTGGAGGCCTCACCGCCCCCTACTATTCCCACCGTTGGCCAGGCCCTGCGGCGACGGCAGCCTCACACCACAGCCGAACCATTGAACCCTCGTACTCCTCTCCACGCGGGCTTCCACTGTCGCGTCTTCCCTGGCTCTGCGTCGTCCCCTTCCTAGGCCTTGTCGTCGTCCACCGCCATGGTGCTCTCCGCGCGGCGTGGTCAACGTGGTCAAGGAACGACTTCCATCGGAAGAGTACTGTACGTGGAGAGGCTGACAGTTGGGTCCATGGACACAGCCCAGTTTTTTTGTGATTTGCCAATTAAGTCGCTTTGTCAGGCGTGTTGGGCTGCAAATCTTTCAAGACGAGGAGAGCTTTCATTCAGCTGGCCGAGAAAATGTCCCATCAGTAATGAGAAATGGGTTGTACATTTTTAAAACACATCAAACCGGCTATTAGTTTCAAATATATTTTTTTCATTTCAAGATTTTAAATTACATTAATTTTTATGTGTGGAGAATTTGTTGGATTTTATATTGATATACATTTAGTTTTAAAATCAGTTTGAATGTGAGTCAAAATTTTGGGATTAAAAACAGTTCGGACCGCACCGAAATATGCAAAATTTCGTATAATTTTTTAACCGTGGCCACAATATGGGCTGTGATGCTAACAAAAAGAATATGGGCTCCAAAAAAAACCTTAAGAATTAGCAAATGGGCTGTAAATTATTAGAAATAATGGAAGATGGGCTATATATTGTTTTCCACATATTTGAGGCTTTCCTAAAAAAAGGTAGACGCACAAGCAGTGACGGTTGGATGTCCATCCAACGGCCGTCGTGCTTCTTCAATCTGCTCTTCCTGCTCCAGCCGCTCAAACAAGCGCCGGCGAGACTGCCTGCTCCCTCCTCCCCGTGGCCGGCTGTGCTGCCGCGCAGGCCTCACCGCCCCACCGTACTCCCATCGCTGGCCTAGCCATCCCTCTACTCACCCACACCTGCTGTTATTCTCTGGCAACGACACGAACCAGTAAACCCTCGTACAGTCGTACTCCCCTCCGCGTGGGCATCCACTGCCGCGTCTTCCCCGGCTCCGCGTCGTCCCCTTTCTAGGCCTCGCCGTCGTCCACCGCCGTGGTGCTCTCGGCGCGGCATGGTCAATGTGGTCAACGACCGACTTCCATCGGACGTGGACTGTACGTGGAGAGGCTGACAGCTGGGTCCACGTCCGCAGCAAGGAACTGCCTCCTTATTAAGCGCAAAATAATTATTCCTCCACCTGACAGCGGGGACCCACCCGACGGGCCACCATATTTCGCAAAAAAATGTTTCCCCCCTGACTGCTGGGACCCACCAGCTACACCTTCGCACGCAAGGAAGTGCGTCCGGGCAAAAAAACAAAACGATTCGCCCCCCTGACTGCTGGGACCCACCAGCTACATCTTCGCATGCAAGGAAGTGCGTTCGGGGAAAAAATGATTCACCCCCCTGACTGCTGGGACCCACCAGCTACATCTTCGCACACAAGGAAGTGCGTTCGGGCAAAAAAAATGATTCGCCCCCCTGACTGCTGGGACCCACCAGCTACATCTTCGCAGGCAAGGAAGTGCCTGACAGTCGAGACCCACCTGGTCGAAGCGTACGTAGCTTTGTCATTCTGGTTGCGAACGTGTACGTACATACTGGTTGATGTAGTGGCGCGCACGTGTCGTAGTAGAGGCGCGCACGTAGCATGTACACGTATGTACAGCGGCGAGGGTGCAAGAAAGAAAATACGGCCACGTACGTACATACGGGCAGGGTCTCGAACGCCTACTAGCGCATACGTACATGGCTGGGTCGGAATGGAGAAACAACGTCGTCGTCGTGTTCATGGGGAGCCAACCTGCTGGGTCGGAACGGAATGCATGGTCGTGTTCATCGGGAGGGCTTGGACGGAACAGGCGATGGAAACGAGGCCTGGCGTACCGCACAACGGAGGAAACGGCCTAGTGTTCAACCGGCCACGTTCGAAACGGGATCCTGTTCATCGGGGGGGGCCTGGCGTACTGCACAATGAGGAAATGGACCTCCTACGGTCGAAACGGGGGTCCTGTTGATCGGGAGGGGTGTGGCGTACCGCAAAACGGAGGAAACGGACCTCCTACAGTCGAAACAGGGGTCCTGTTGATCTGGAGGGGTGTGGCATACCGCAAAATGGAGGAAACGGACCTCCTACGGTCGAAACGGGGGTCATGTTGATCGGGAGGGGTGTGGTGTACCG
>NC_041383.1:530210611-530211984 GCF_002162155.2 Triticum dicoccoides
ATTCATCCAGCCCTCCACACCACGGGGTCCTGTTCATCCAGAGGCAACGCCACCGCTCACTGTTCATCCAATCCCCCCCCCCCACAACACTCACTGTTCATCCAATCGATCGGCTTCAGTTAGCAGCAGTAGCGAAGGAATTGCTCCATCGGGTTCAGTTAACAGCCATCGATCGATCGCTCGGGTTCAGTAACGCGTAGCCTGCAGTGCAATCGCTCGGGTTCAGTTAGAGCCCAACGCCTCGCTCGGGTTCAGTTAGAGCCAACGCCTCGCACACACGCACGTACGTGTACGAGAGAAACGCGCATCGCTCGGCCCCCGACCTCCCACCGTAACCGGCAACTCCCTGAAATTTTCCTCCCCCTCGCTTCTACCATGTTTTTTTCCGTCATGGACGGCCCAAAGAATGTCATGCAGCTGCGTCTCCGGCCTGCCCAGGATGAAAAGCCCATTTTCTGTCATGATTTTTTGTCATAGAAGTAGGAGCCCACCACATCTATGATGATACCGGGTTTTGTCACAAATATCGTCATAGAAGTGTCATATGTATGACAGGAAAAAAATTCGTTCGGCCCAAAATGTCACGGATGTGTCTTTTTTTGTAGTGACGAATATCATTACTTTATTGGGATTGGGACGGAGGCCGAATTGCTAGTGAAGCTCTGGACGAGCTGGACGGTCCTGCTGCAGAGTAGTTCGGGCTCGCTTAATGGTGTTTGGGGGCTTTATTGCCGATTTGAGATTCTGCCAAAGAAGGCTGCTTTATACTTCTGCTGCAAGGGCCGCGGTGTGCTCCTCAGTGCGGAGGGAGCGTTCCTGATTTCCGTTGACCGTTATGACACCGCGTGGTCCGGGCATCTTGAGCTTGAGGTAGGCATAGTGCGACACCGCATTGAATCGAGCGAATGCGGTTCGTCCGAGCAGTGCATGATAGCCACTGCGGAAGGGGACGATATCGAAGATTAACTCTTCGATTCGGAAATTATCCGGAGATCCGAAGACCACTTCCGGTGTGATTGAGCCTGTATAACAGGCCTCTACACCTGGTATGACACCTTTAAAGGTGGTTTTTGTGGGCTTTATCCTTGAGGGACCAATACCCATTTTGCGCACTGTATCCTGATAGAGCAGGTTCAGGCTGTTGCCACCATCCATGAGGACTCACGTGAGGTGGAATTCGTTAATAATTGGGTCAAGGACCAGTGCGGCTGAATCGCCATGACGGATACTGGTCGGATGGTCCCTGCGATCGAAGGTGATTGGATAGGAGGACCATGGGTTGAACTTTGGGGCGACTGGCTCCATCGCGTAGACGTCCCTGAGTGCACGCTTGCGCTCCTTCTTAGGGATATGGGTGGCGTATATCATGTTCA
>NC_041383.1:530212171-530255278 GCF_002162155.2 Triticum dicoccoides
TCTGTCCCCCTGTGTTCGGTGGTCGGGGTTCCTCGTCGTCGTCCTCGCTTTGCGACCCTTTCTCCTTATTCTCGGCATTTAACTTGCCGGCCTGTTTGAAGACCCAACATTCCCTGTTGGTATGATTGGCTGGTTTATCAGGAGTGCCATGGATTTGGCATGGTCGATCGAGTATGCCGTCCAGACTGGACGGGCCTGAATTGTTTCTCTTAAATGGCTTCTTCCGCTGACAGGACTTAAAGCCGCTAAACCCTGCGTTGACCGCCATGTCTTCGGTGCTATCACTGTTGTTTCGACGCTTATGTCTGTTGCATCGGGCCCTGCCGTTGCTGTTTCTGGCTTCAAAAGTGGGTTCTCTTGTATTGTTGTTGCTACGGGCTAGCCAACTATCTTCGCCCGCACAGAAGCGGGTCATGAGTGCCGTAAGGGCTGACATGGACTTCGGTTTTTCCTGGCCGAGGTGTCTGCCCAGCCATTCATCGTGGATGCTATGCTTAAAGGTCGCTAGGGCTTTGGCATCTGGACAATCGATGATCTGGTTCTTTTAGTTAGGAACCGAGTCCAGAATTTCCTGGCTGACTCTCCGGGCTGTTGGATTATATGACTTAGGTCATCGGCATCCGGAGGTCGGACATATGTGCCTTGGAAGTTGTTGAGGAAGGCTCCCTCCAATTCCTCCCAGCTGCCAATGGAGTTTTCGGGAAGACTGTTTAACCAGTACCTAGCTGGTCCCTTGAGTTTGAGCAGGAGGTATTTGATGGCGTGAAGATCATCGCCGCGGGACATATGAATGTGGAGAAGAAAATTCTCAATCCACACCGCGGGGTATATTGTGCCATCTTATGATTCGATGTTTACAGATTTAAACCCTTCTGGGAAATCATGTCCCTTTACTTCGTTAGTGAAGCAAAGGGGGTGTGCGGCGCCTCTATATCGGGCCAAGTCGTGACGTAGCTCGGATGGAGCTCATCTGTGGTTTTCAGCCCAGACGTGGTTATGTTTGTCACGTTCAGCCAGATGGTCGTTGTCGCGCGTCGGGGCACGCCCCCATGATCCGTCGATCTTGTCTGACCTGCTTTGTTTTCCAAGTCATGCCGCAGGTCATGTCTATATCCCCGAGCTGTTGTATTTCTGTTGGTTCGGCGAGGCAGTGCGGGCTGGTGTTCGGCTCGAGGTGCCGCTTTATCCCGGCCACATGGTGGTCGGTCAGCCGCATTGTACCTTGGTAGGACGGGCTCCAGTGCCTCGTCATCGAACTGTGGTAACAGTTTGCGCTTCGGGTAGCTTTTGGTTGGGCGCTCGAGGCCGTATTCCTCGGCTGCCAGGACATCAGTCCATCTTTCATTGAGTAGATCTTGATTAGCTTGAAGCTGCTGCTGCTTCTTTTTCAAGCTTCTTGCAGTGGCAATTAGCTAACGCTTAAAGCGTTCCTGTTCGGCGGGCTCTTCAGGCACGATGAAATCTTCGTCACCGAGGCTAACCTCGTTTTCGGAGGCGGAAGGTAGTTGCTATCCTCCGAGTCTTCCTTCATGGCCTGTTCGCCAGGGCTGACTCGCCCATCATCACGTTCCTCCTGTTCGGAGGTCGGCTCAACGGGGTCTTCATTGTTTTTGGCACCGTCGGAGTGTTGTCCTCTTCTATGATGGTATTGCTGTTTTTACTACGGCGTGGCTTAGAGCGGCGCCGCTAACGTCGGTGATTCGGCTGTATCTCAGGGGGTTTATCCTCAACTGGGTTTTCATTGTCGCCGTTATTTTCTTTGGGTGTATCCACCATGTATATGTCATACGAGGAGGTGGTTGTCCAATGCCCTGTAGGCAGTGGTTCCTGATCCTCTTCGGCATTGTCGTCCATACCGTCGATGTCTTCGGAGTCGTAGTCAAGCATGTCGGTTAAGTCGTCGACAGTGGATACAAAGTGGGTGGTGGGTGGGAAACGAAGTTCTTCGTCGTCCGCTTCCCATTTGAACCAGACATAGTCCGGCCAAAAATCCCCTGACAGGGAGAGGGATTTCAATGACTTTAACACATCGCCAAAAGGCGAGTGGTGGAAGATTTCCGTGGAGCTGAACTCCAAGATCGGCGCCCAATCAGGTTCAATGGACACAGATGCCTGCGGTCCGGAACCCATGTCCGGAAACGAGTCCGGGGTTCCGGTAACACCAGCCCAACCTGATGTTGGGTCTGTGTGCGGCTCAATCGTCGCTGAGTTTGCAGCCTCCACGGCGGGGTTGAGCTTCCCGTCTTCGGACGCAACAGTCCGCTTCGGCTCTAGGGCCAGGGCGGTCACAGGCTCTATCTCCTATATGCGACCAGATGACAGATCTAGGTCATGTTCATCATAGTGGCCGAGGACAACCGTCATGGGTTCGAATCCATCAAAGAACAAGTCTCCGCGGATATCGGCCACAAAATTCAGGCTTCCAAATCTGACCTGATGGCCAGGGGCGTAGCTATCGATCTGCTCTAGATGGCCACGCGGGTTGGCCCGCAGTGCGAAGCCACCGAATACGAAGATCTGTCCGGGGAGGAAGATCTCCCCCTGGACTGCATTGTTGTAGATGATTGATAGAGCCATCAAGCCTATCTTCGACGACACAGCGGAGCTCTCAAATAAAGCACCAATGTCGGTGTCAAAACCGGCGGATATCGGGTAGGGGGTCCTGTCGTGGAATTGTCACGGCAGATGTCCTAGCGAAAGGACTTAGTCATGGAGCCATCGCAACTAGGAAGCTTAAAGGGGTTAATCGGGACAAAGGACACGAGGTTTATACTCGTTCGGCCCCTTACGGTGAAGGTAAAAGCCTACGATCCAGTTTTGAGTGGGATTGCTTATGTCTCGATAACCAGGGAGCGAATCACTTGACCTAGCTCTCGAGTTGATGTTACTTGTCCTGAACCACCGCCGGGTCATCCCTTTATATGCAGAGGCCGACGCCCAGCGGCTCTACAGAGTCCCGGACGGCTCATAAACAGTGTTCGGCTCGGTCTCTTAACTATTCTTGCCTTACAATACAAGTCACACATACATGGTGGTTTATCACTACGGGCCTTAAGTCGCCTCTGGGCTTTGGGCCCTTAATTGAACCGCCATCTCTATCCTGGGTCTTGGGCTTCAATAATATTTGTGAGTATAACCCGGCCCCTCCTGGGCGGGTCATATCAATAGTTATATCCCCAACATTAGGCCCCGTATTGATTTGAACTGGTTCATGTCAATCTTCGACACTTAAGAAAAATCTTCTGCTCTTACAAAAGTTTATGTAACCCGCCATGACATCATCATCTGGATTTGTGGTAACCCGCCATGACGTCACCTGCCATAAAAACACATTTTCTTCAATGTATCCCAACAGATCTTTGTCTTGATGACCATCCCGAAAATCGAGGCGCCCCCATAGTTGGACAACTTATATTTTCAGCCTCCTCGTTTTTTGCGCTCTTTTAGTGGCCCTTCCTTATAAATAGACCCGACTAGGTCTTCCTCATTCTTCCCGTTCGCATCTTCTTCCTCTCGCTCCCATCTATCACTGGAGCTCCGTCGCCGCCGCCACAACGCATCTCATCTCCGTCGAGCTTGGCCGCTGCATCGACCTGAACTTGACCAGAGAACGGCAGCGCCCCTCCGCTGCAGATCTCCTGCAGTAAGTTTTCCCCTTTCTGCGCCATAGATCCGTGCTAGGGCTAGTATGTTCTTCTGTACAGTTCCTTGTTCATCCTAGTTCTTCGCATTTGCTTCTGTCGTAGCTTGTTTGATCCAACGATAGCGTAGATCTCGTGCGGTAGTTGGTCCGCATCCATTTTTAGTACTAGCAGATCTTCTTTCTTTGTAAGAATCCTTAGTAGAACGCATCAACTTCTCTGCACCATATTTTTAGGTCTAGAATTTTTTCTTTTCTGAATGTTTGTTTGATCCAAAATAATATCTTCGGTTTGTGAAACCTGTTTATGCAACACTTAGGCAAAATCGGCATCTGTTAGATTCATCTAGCCATGGCGACTCTAATCATCAACTTTAAAGAGACCATGCTCAATTGATAATTCTGACCACCCACGGCGGTTTTAAATAATCCTAACGGCTTATAGAACCTATGGTGGCTTAAATAACCATGACATAATTATCCTTATACCATTAGGCCCCTTCGTAAGACACCATCTTGAATATGCACAGTAATATTTTCCAGCCCGGCTTAAATTTGAACCGGCACTTTTACTTTGTCTTAGGCTTTCAATCAGAATGGCACCAAAGGCACCTACTTCCTGCAACTGGGTTAAATCCATTGTCACTGACAGTACTTTGGATGACTTTGTGAAGACCGGCTATCTGCCGAAAAAAGAAGTCATGCCTTATCATGCTCCTGACCCGAAGGAGGAGTTTCCTCAACCCAAAGATGGAGAGGTTGTTGTTTTTTCAGATCATATGAACCGGGGTTTCACTCCACCTGGATCAAAATTCTTCAGAGATGTGTTGCATTTCTTTGATCTTCACCCACAAGACATCGGACCCAATTCCGTGTCTAATATCTGCAACTTCCAAGTATTCAGTGAAGTATACCTTGGAGAAGAACCCAATCTGCTGCTCTTCAGAGAACTGTTTTATTTGAACCGCCAGAATGAATGTGCTAGCGGTCAGAGCTTAGAGCTTGGCGGTGTCTCAATCAAGCACCGTAGGGATGTGATCTTTCCTTATGCTAACCCGCCAAGCCACCCCAAGGATTGGAATATGACATGGTTTTATTGCCAAGACACCTCTCCGACTGGTGAAAACCCTCTGCCCGGCTTTTGTGCTCTTCGTCTTGGGCCCAACCATCATCTGCCTGACAAGATTACAGCCGCCGAACGTAAATCACTTGCCCCACTTTGGCCAAGATCAAGGCTCTTCTGGGGAACGGGTTGACAGGCATCGACCTAGTCCGGGATTGGCTCGCCTGGCGGGTCATTCCGTTGAGCCGCCGCCCCGGTTTGATGTGCGATTACACTAGCGCAAAAGATGACCCTCTGCGTCACAGTCCTGATGACTTGCCTGAAGATGTCATTGACGATATGACCAAGTCTCTTCTGAATGAGAACCTGGCAGACTGTGGTAAGGTAGGCTTAGCCCCCTTCTGCAAGGCTAACCTGGCTCCAAAGGTAAACCACCCATATGTAATAACTACCTTAATTTTTCAATGTTTCACCCATACTCATGCATATGCTAATATTTGCAGGCGGGTGATAAATTCTGGAAGGTCAAATATGACCATGAGGCTACCAAGAAAGCTAGGAAAGAGAAGAAAGCCGCCAGAAAAGAGGCTGCCAAGAAGAAGGGCACAAAGGCCACCGCCTCTGACCTGCTTCGTCTAGCAGACTCTTCTAAGTCGAAGGTAGCCCTTGATTCCCTTGGCTCATTTTTTAACCATCTTATTGACACTGATTATCAGCAGGAGGACACAGGAGCAAGTCGTAACAAGGCTGATGAGGTAACTATTCTTTCCTCTGACTCCGAGCCTTTGCCAAGACGGAAAATCCAAAGAGTGACCCGGAAAGTAAGGTTTTCTCACCCTTTAGCTCATCACGATCCTCAATTTCTTTTGAAGCGGCGGATTCATGAGAGCCAGAGGCAGACCCGGACTAGCAAGGATGCGGAGCTCTCCTCCGGTTTACCAAACACCCCAAGCGCCGAAATGAGGTCACTTCTATTTTAAATATCTTTTATCCCTTGGCGGGTCTCATTCGTCAACCACTCAATTCTTCTGACTCGGATTACCGGGACACTTCCCCTTCCTCCGGCGACTCACTGTAGTCCAACCTGTCGGCTTTCAAGACTGCACTAGGGTATGATAATCTGCTTATCTTGTATTTACTTTAACCCCTTGCATCTGTACTAACCTTTATTTTAACGCAGTGGACAAGCTAAGCCCAGCAAACGGGTTAGGAAAAGCAAACCAGCTGAAGACACGGCCATGACTGAGCCGGTTCTTGAGACAGCTGTGCCGGACTTGTCCACTCTTGAGCCGCCATCTGAGCCACCTCAAGACTTACCAACTCCCGCTACTGACCTGCCCGTTGAACGAGCCGCCGATGAATCAGAAAATCCAGAAGCCCCTAGCCCAGTCAGAACTGATGACCCTCAAAACACTGACGTTGAGATCACCAGAACCAGCTTTCTTGAGCCGGGTAGGCCGACTGTACTGGCCAAGTGCCCCGCCAAGGAAGAACTTCTGGACCATCACCAGGTCAAGCTTGATGTTGCGAATTATGCTCATATGAGTGTTGGAGATATCTTTTCTGGCTACATGAGCCAAGTGCACAGCAGCCAAAACCTTGAAATTGACATGGTGAAGCAAATGCACCAAAAATTTGAGGTACAACCCTGTCTATGTATTCATTTATCTTTACTATGCCAGCCCCCAAGTCTATTGCTTATGATTAATATGTTGTAGACTTAGAAACAAATTTAGCGATATTAGTAGCATAGATGGACAAAACATAGAAGAAATCCGGCTTACTCTATAGTCCCCAAGGGGCGGCTTAACCAACCTAGTTGTGTCGGCTCTTAAAATATGAATGAAAAAACACTTACATAGCTTTGAATAGCAATATGCATTAGCCCCCAAGTGCCAAGTATTATTGCTTGCAAAATGCTTGGGACTTACCGTTATGAACCGCGACTGAAAATAGAATTTCTTTGGTAAACATTAGCCCCCAAGTGCCAAGCGTTGTTGCTTGCAAAAGGCTTGGGACTTTAACACCGTATTTAAAATTGGCTTGATTTTGACCCGTATAGGCCGCCACGAGTCAACTTGAATCAGAGGTGACTGATCTGAAGAGCCGCCTGGAGTCCCAAGAGATAGAACTGTTGGAAATATGCCCTAGAGACAATAATAAATTAGTTATTATTATATTTCCTATTTCATGATAATCGTTTATTATCCATGCTATAATTGTATTGATAGGAAACTCAGATACATGTGTGGGTACATAGACAACACCATGTCCCTAGTGAGACTCTAGTTGACTAGCTCGTTGATCAACAGATGGTTACGGTTTCCTGACCATGGACATTAGATGTCGTTGATAACGGGATCACATCATTAGCAGAATGATGTGATGGACAAGACCCAATCCTAAGCCTAGCACAAAGATCGTGGTTCGTATGCTAAAGATTTTCTAATGTCAAGTATCATTTCCTTAGACCATGAGATTGTGCAACTCTCGGATACCGTAGGAATGCTTTGGGTGTACCAAACGTCACAACGTAACTGGGTGGCTATAAAGGTGCACTACAGGTATCTCCGAAAGTGTCTGTTGGGTTGGCACGAATCGAGACTGGGATTTGTCACTCCGTGTAAACGGAGAGGTATCTCTGGGCCCACTCGATAGGACATCATCATAATGTGCACAATGTGACCAAGGGGTTGATCACGGGATGATGTGTTACGGAACGAGTAAAGAGACTTGCCGGTAACGAGATTGAACAAGGTATCGGTATACCGACGATCGAATCTCGGGCAAGTACAATACCGTTAGACAAAGGGAATTGTATACGGGATCGATTGAGTCCTTGACATCGTGGTTCATCCGATGAGATCATCATGGAACATGTGGGAGCCAACATTGGTATCCAGATCCCGCTGTTGGTTATTGACTGGAGAACGTCTCGGTCATGTCTGCATGGTTCCCGAACCCGTAGGGTCTACACACTTAAGGTTCGATGACGCTAGGGTTATAAAGGAAGTTTGTATGTGGTTACCGAATGTTGTTCGGAGTCCCGGATGAGATCCCGGACGTCACGAGGAGTTCCGGAATGGTCCATGGTAAAGATTTATATATGGGAAGTCCTATTTTGGCCACCGGAAAATGTTCGGGATTTTTCGGTATTGTACCAGGAAGGTTCTAGAAGGTTCCGGAGTGGGGCCCACCTGCATGGGGGACCCACATGAACGTGGGTAGTGGGGTCAAGGCCCCACACCCCTGGTCAAGGCGCACCAAGATCCCCCCTTAGAAGGAATAAGATCATATCCCGAAGGGATAAGATCGAGATCCCTAAAAAAGGGGGATAACAATCGGTGGGGAAGGAAATGATGGGATTTCTTTCCTCCCACCTTTTCCAACGCCCCAATGGACTTGGAGGGAAAGAAACCAGCCCCCTCCACCCCTATATATAGTGGGAAGGCGCATGGGAGCTACACGCTTCCCCTGGCGCAGCCCTCCCCCTCTCCCAAGTACTCCTCCTCTCCCGCGGTGCTTGGCGAAGCCCTGCAGGATTGCCACGCTCCTCCATCACCACCACACCGTCGTGCTGCTGCTGGATGGAGTCTTCCCCAACCTGGGCAAGAAAAACTGATGAAAAAATTTGAAACTGAAAAGAAAGCCTGGGCTGATGAAAAAACTGCGTTGATCAACCGAGCTGAGAAGGCAGAGGCGGCTCTGGAAGAACCAACCGGTGAACTAACCGGCTTAAAGTGCCATGTCTCTCAGATGGTCTTGACGATCTTTGGTAAGTCGCCCTGCAAGCATTTAAACATTTGACCCTTTTCAGTTGATCATATAATTTGGAATTGACGCACCTGATTATGTTTATGCAGGCCCCAGAAGCTCCAATTTGAACCAAGAGATGTTGATCAAACTGAAGGCAGTGTACACACTAGTGGAGCAATTGTACACCGGGTCTCAACGCGCATTAGCTACGGTGGCTTTGTCAAATGAAGTGCCTACCCTCCTGGTAGAGGTCTTGAAGAAGCTGTCCGTGCTACCCCAACGGTTCAACGAACTGAGACGGTCAGCTGCAAGAGCCGGAGCGGTAAACGCTTTAAGCCGGGCCAGGGCTTGGTTACCAGATTTAGACCCGGCCGATATTGCCACTGGCTATCCAAGCTTGAATTAAGATGGCACTCCTTTTGAAGAAGCAGATTTTACCGCTTGCGTAAAGGAGATACGCCCCGTGGCTTCCCAGATAGCAAATGAAGTGGATCTTACCAAGTACCAGGCAGGTTATGATGAAGAGAACCGGAGAATTCCAACGCCTCACTATGAAGTGACCAGTATGATTCCCCCACTTCGTAAGCACACCTTTGCCCATGAAGTTGACCCGGCCGGCCTAGTTGATGATGAAGCTGAATTTGAAGCTTTGAACAACATTGACTGGTCATCGTCAACCTTCCAGGAAAGGGACCAGGGTGAAGACGCGAAGAGGGCTAACCCGACGCTTCAGGCCAATCATGAAGGTTAACCTGCTGTGGCGGCTCATACCTGGGATGTACTGAAAAAACAATGTGAATCATTTGGACTCAGGGAGTCATGTAATAGAATAGAAATAAATTTATTTTGGCCGTGCCATCATGCACGTTTTAATGCTTAACGTCATTAAGCTGCCGTGTTATATCCACCCGTGTTACTTTTCATCTTCTTAACGTATGCTTGATCAGACCTTTTAACTGTCCTGCATATGAAAACAGATCACAAGATCCCTTGGTGGCTTACCGCCAGGCGGGTAAAAATAACTTAATATAAAAGTGTCAAAGATTCGTTTGTTATAAAAACACAACTATGATCTTACACCTGCGACTTTCAAAATTTGCACCACTGGCTCATATGACCCGGTCGGTAAGGGTGATAACCCAGTCTTCAGACACCCAAAATTGCAAAGGTATAACGATGCTCATATATCGGCGACTCATCAGTCAATATTAAGCCGGGTAAGAAATAACCACACTTATACTTGTAAACCTAGAAAAGTCTCAAGTCAAATAAAGGGTGCTTCAAAAGAAAACTTAAACCAAATTAGAATATAAAAAATTTCAAGGCTGCTGATTCGAATACGATCAGTAAATCGCTCCAAAGGGGTTAAGCTAGGATTCGAATACGATCATGTAGCCCCCAGTGGCTTTGGCGTTGCGCCGATCAAGAGGGTACCGACAGCTATGTTCTCTTTGGTTCGAATACGACCTATGTTTGAACAGGAAGCCCCCTAATGACCTTAAGAGTTTTTTAACGACTCTGATTCGAATACGATCAAAGTCGGTTTCCAAAAGGGGTTAAGCTATGATTCGAATACGATCAAGAAGCCCCCTAGTGGGCTCGGCAGTGTGCCAATCAAAAGGGTTCCGACAGCTATGTTCTCTTTGGTTCGAATACGACCTATGTTTGAACAGGAAGCCCCCTAATGATCATAACTTTTAACGGCTAGATTCGAATACGATCTAAGCCGGATCAAGCGGGTTAAGCTGGATCAAACATGATCAACCCCCAAGTGATCATGTGAGATAACAATAATAATAATAACAATGACAAATTTACCTTTGAGGAAGGAAAAAGGACAGAGGTCCTGCTTTATTATTTATCATAATATATACATTGTCAAACTATGTACATCAGGAGAGCCTATGGCTCAAGTGTAGTAAGGCCGAAGATGAGCGATATTCCACGGCCGGTGGGTCTCCTCCTCCGACTTACGTGAGTCTTTGCGCTCTCGAACATCGATAAGGTAATATGACCCGTTGTTCAAGTTCTTGCTGACCACAAAGGGCCCTTCCCAAGGTGGGGATACCTTGTGCGCATAAGTTTGATCCTGGATGAGCCGGAGCACCAAATCACCTTCCTGAAAGGCTCTGGATTTAACCCGGCGGCTGTGATAGCAGTGCAAGTCCTGTTGGTAAATCACCGAACGAGATGCTGCCAAGTCCCGATGTTCATCTAACAGGTCAAGAGCATCCTGACGCGCATGTTCATTGTCTGCTTCAACATAAGCCGCCACGGGAGGTGAGTCATGACGAATATCACTAGGGAGAACCGCCTCAGCTCCATAGACCATGAAGAAAGGCTTATCCCCGTAGATCTGTTAGGAGTAGTGTTGATGCTCCATAACACAGAGGGCAACTCCTCAACCCAACAACCCGGCGTCCGCTGCAGGGGGACCAAAAGCTGGGGCTTGATGCCTTTGAAGATCTCCTGATTGGCTCTCTCGGCTTGACCATTGGATTGGGGGTGAGCCACTGATGAAACATCAAGCCGAATATGCTCACGCTAACAAAATTCTTCCATGGAGCCTTTAGATAGATTAGTGCCATTGTCATTTATAATGTTGTGTGGAAAGCCGAAGCGAAATATCACCTTCTTCATAAACTGAACCGCCGTAGCTGCATCACACTTACTGACTGGCTCTGCCTCAACCCACTTTGTAAATTTATCAACTGCCACCAATAGGTGGGTCTTTTTATCTTTTGACCTTTTGAAAGGCCCAACCATGTCAAGCCCCCAGACTGCAAACGGCCAAGTAATTGGAATCATTCTCAATTCTTGAGCCGGCACATGAGCCCGTCTTCAGAACTTCTAACAGCCGTCACATTTACTGACCAGGTCCTCCGCATCAGCATGAGTGAGGGAGTCCTGGACTAGGGGGTGTCCAGACAGCCGGACTATCATCGTCCGCCGGACTCCAAGACTACGAAGATACAAGATTGAAGACTCCGTCCCGTGTCCGGATGGGACTTTCCTTGGCGTGGAAGGCAAGCTTGGCGATACGGATATGTAGATCTCCTACCATTGTAACCGACTCTGTGTAACCCTAGCCCTCTCCGGTGTCTATATAAACCGGAGGGTTTTAGTCCGTAGGGGACAACATCCATTACAACAATCATACCATAGGCTAGCTTCTAGGGTTTAGCCTCCTTGATCTCGTGGTAGATCCACTCTTGTAATACACATCATCAATATTAATCAAGCAGGACGTAGGGTTTTACCTCCATCAAGAGGGCCCGAACCTGGGTAAAACATCGTGTCCCTTGTCTCCTGTTACCATCCGCCTAGACGCACAGTTCGGGACCCCCTACCCGAGATCCGCCGGTTTTGACACCGACATTGGTGCTTTCATTGAGAGTTCCTCTGTGTCGTCGCCGATAGGAAGGATGCCTCCACCCGTCTTCAAGGACGGAATTTTCGCCAAAGGGGCCTTGGCCGCCGGCCAAACTATCCGGCTAGGTGGTTTTCTTATGACCGCCTGTCTGGCCACCGCTTCGACAATGACTTCTCAAGTCGTCAAAAGCAATCTTCACGTCAGCTCGGAATTTGCCGAGCGACTGGATCCAATTGAGCTTTCGTCTGTCAACGAGCTCTTGGATCGCATCGCCGCCCTGGGAGTCGCTACGGACTACAATCAGATTGGGCTTAAAACCGATCTGAGAGAGATTAACTCTCCCCAAGTCACCCACCACGTTGCAGTGGTAGAGGAACAATGCGGCGACTCTTCTCCTGTATTGAAAACTAGTCATGTCCGGGCTCCCGAACCCTCCCTGCCGGATTCCCGCGGAGGGACGGACTTCGGTCAAGCACTGAACTTAAAGTCAGGCATCGGACCGGACTCGTTGGACAACGTCCAGCAATCCAAGCTTCCAAATTTGGAAACTTCACGGCCTTCAAGCCTTGAGATGGGTAGGGTTCCGTACTTTATTCCACCCACCCGCCCAGACATATGCGATCTATCTCTAATACGGCAAGAGCCCGCTGAAACAGTACATCACTACTGGGCCAGATTCCTCCTGGTTATGGACAGGATAAAGGACCGCCGAGAGGAAAATGCAATCTCAATTTTTTGCAATAATTGCACGGACAGGGGAATATTGAATGCCATCAGCCGTCATGAAATTACACGCTTCGCCGACCTGGCGTCCATAGTACGAAAGTACTGTGCGATGGAGAGTTTCCGGAAAACCGAAAACTAGTTTTGGGACAATCCGGCCCCGAATACAACCCTAGTCCGCAACAAAAGGGTGCATTACACTCAGGCCCCAGATACAAAAACCAAAAAGCAAAAACCCCATAGAGGGCACGGAACCGCACTGGAGGAATGGCTTAGCGGACCCTGTAAAATTCACAGTACAGAGGGCACCGTCCCAACACATAGCCTTAGAGCATGTTGGATATTACGGCAGGTGGCCAAAAGTGGCGAGGAGCTTCTAGCCCCGCAAAACCACTCCAACAATACCGGTACGGTATCAACAGTCTTCGAGACCTTTGCATCAAATAATATGCGGAAACGAACAATCCGCGGCCTCGCCGAAGTCTACCAGGTAGCAACAACAAATCCATGGAGCGCCACAGCCATCACCTTCAACGCCAGCGACGAACCTAAATTCCGAACAGCCCGAGCACCAGCCGCACTGGTGCTTAGTCCAATAGTGGACGACTTTCGACTTACAAAGGTCCTCATGGATGGCGGCAGCGGACTAAACCTCATTTACGAGGAAACCCTTCAAAAAATGGAAATAGACTGGAGCCGCATTGAGCGAAGCAGCACAACCTTCAGAGGAATAATCCCTAGCCGGGAAGCGCGCTGCACCGGAAAAATCACACTCGATGTGGTGTTCGGCTTGCCGGACAATTACAGATCCGAAGAAGTCACGTTTCAAGTGGCCCCGTTCAACAGCGGATATCACGCTATCTTAGGACGAGAGGCATTCACAATTTTTCAAGCCGTACCCCATTACGGGTACATGAAGCTCAAGATGCCTGGACCCGGCGGAATAATCACTCTCGCTAGTGATCCAGACATAGCACTCCGCGCCGAAAACAAGACAGCCGCACTAGCCCTAGAGGCACTATCCGAAGCCTTAGCAGCAGAGGAGCTCACGGCGCTGCGCTCTACGGTGAATAGGGACGATGTGATACTTGATAAGAGATCCAAGTCCACCTCCTTTAAACCAGCAGATGAAATAATAAAATTCCAGGTCCATCCAACGGACCCGACAAAGACGGCTTCCATCGGGGCACAGTTGAACCCTGATGTAGACGCCGCACTGCGAGATTTCCTTCGGGAAAATTGGGACATTTTCGCCTGGCACCCTTCGGATATGCCCGGAATCCCATGCAGATTGGCAGAACACAGCCTAAACATCCTAAAAGGATTCAAGCCAGTCAAACAGGCTCTTCGATGATTTTCTGAACCTAAAAGACAGGCAATGGGAGAAGAGCTAGCCAAACTATTGGAAGCCGGATTCATCAGAGATATCAAACATCCGGATTGGCTAGCAAACCTGGTAATGGTACCAAAGAAGGACAAATCCTGGTGCCTATGTGTTGATTTTAAAGACCTCAACAAGGCCTGCCCAAAGGATCCCTTCCCCCTCCCCCGCATCGACCAGATAATCGATGCTACCGCAGGACACGATTCACTGTGCTTCCTCGACGCATACTCCGGCTACCATCAAATCAAGATGGCGGAAGCAGACCAAGCCGCAACGGCATTCATCACTCCATATGGACCATTCTGCTTCAACACGATGCCCTTCGGACTTAAAAACACCGGCGCAACATATCAGCGCATGATTCAAACATGTCTGGCTACCCAGATCGGCAAAACAGTAGAGGCATACATAAACGACGTAGTCGTCAAAACCAAACACGTCAAAACTCTAGTAGACGACTTGAGGCTCACATTCGACAACCTCAGAGCATATGACATCAAGCTGAATCCGGAAAAATGCGTTTTCGGTGTACCAGGCGGAAAGCTGCTGGGCTTCATTGTATCTGGTAGAGGAATTGAAGCAAACCCGGCCAAAATCCGAGCTCTATCACAGCTAGATATTCCAAAAGACCTCAAACAGATACAAAAATTGACTGGATGCGTGGCGGCTTTAAGCCGATTTATCTCCCGCTTGGGAGAAAAGGCACTGCCCCTCTACCGCCTCCTTAGGCGCACCGAACACTTCGAGTGGACGGATGCTGCCACTGCCGGACTCAAAGAAATAAAGGCCATATTGGCAACAAATCCGGTCCTGGCTGCGCCCAATCTGGGCGAACCAATGCTGTTATACATCGCGGCAACACATCAAGTTGTAAGCGTGGTACTCGTCGTCGAACGAGAGACAGAAGGGCATAAATTCCCTCTTCAAAAACCAGTGTACTATGTCTCCACTGTGTTAACCCCCTGCAAGTCCCGTTACCCGCACTATCAAAAGATAGTGTACGCAATGTTCATGGAATCCCGGAAGCTCCGACACTACTTTCAAGAGTGTTCGATAACAGTGGCCTCCGAAGTACCACTCAACGACATTATAAACAACCGCGACGCGATGGGCAGGATTGCAAAATGGGCCATTGAGCTCTTACCATTCGATATAACTTACAAACCTCGGCGAGCTATAAAGTCACAAGTTTTGGCTGACATTGTCGCTGAATGGACCGAAGCCGAACTCCCTAAAGAGTACAGCGCGTACTCCAATTGGATTATGCACTTCGACGGCTCTAAAATGTTGGCCGGATTGGGGGCTGGCATCGTATTGGCGTCCCCAACCGGGGACACAGTCCAATACGTACTTCAGATAATGTACACGGACTCCAACAACGCAGCCGAATACGAGGCCCTTTTACACGGCCTCCGGATGGCAATCTCCATGGGCATTCAACGCCTAGAGGTACGCGGGGATTCAAACCTTGCAATATCCCAAATAAATGGAGACTTTGACGCCAAGGATCCGAAAATGGCAGCATATCGCAACGCTGTCCTCAAAATGTCAGCTCGGTTTGAAGGACTTGAATTCCATCACGTAGCCCGAGATAATAACCAAGCAGCCGACATACTGGCATGCATCGGCGCAAAACATGACGCTGTCCCTCCAAACATCTTCCTGGAACGGCTCTTTAAGCCATCCGTACTATGGGAAGAGGAGTCCGGAAATGACAAACCGGAAAAAACCGCGCCAACTGGCGATTCAGCCGATGACATAACACCTTCAGCCCACGACATAATGGCAGTAATCGCCCCGTGGACAGAACCATTCCTAGCCTACTTGCTTAGGCAGGAACTTCCTGATGACCAAAATGAGGCCCGCTGCGTAGTCCGGCGATCTAAAGCCTACAAGGTCCATGAGGGAGAACTTTATAAGAAAAGCACAACCGGAGTCCTTCAAAGGTGTATCTCCGAAGAGGAAGGGCGAAACCTTCTGGCTGAAATTCATGCCGGACTAGGCGAACACCACGCAGCAGCTCGGGCCCTTGTAGGAAAGGCATTCCATACAGGATTTTATTGGCCGACGGCCCGGGCAGATGCTCAGGACTTAGTCCAAAGATGCATCGGTTGTCAGCTCTTTGCTAATCAGATCCATATGCCACCCACCGCCCTCAAAACTATACCCATTACCTGGCCGTTCGCGGTCTGGGGGCTTGACATGGTTGGACCCCTTAAAGGGGCAACCCACAAGCAAAGGTACCTATTGGTCATGGTGGACAAATTCACCAAATGGATAGAGGCCAAGCCAGTTAAAACGGCAGAGTCCGGACCAGTGATAGACTTTATATCCGGGGTAGTACACCGTTACGGTGTCCCCCACAGCATCATCACCGATAACGGCACAAACTTCACGGACGACGAAGTTAAGTCATGGTGCAAAAACATGGGCATTAAGCTCGATTACGCTTCAGTCTATCACCCTCAAACCAACGCTCAAGTGGAACGAGCAAATGGTCTAATAATGAGCGGCATCAAACCCAGACTAGTGCGGTCACTTACGAAATCTGACACGCACTGGGTAGAGGAGCTCGACTCCGTACTCTGGGGGCTGCGGACAACGCCCAACCGTACTACCGGATTCACACCATTTTTATGGTATACGGTGCAGAGGCAGTTCTGCCCTGCGACATCATTCATGACTCACCTCGAGTGCGCATGTACGAAGAAAGAGAAGCCGAGCTGGATCGGTAGGACAGCTTGCATGCATTGGAGGAAGAACGCGACGTCGCCAAGGCTCGTTCCGCATTCTATCAGCAGCAGGCTCGAAGATATCAAAGCAGAGAAGTACGGGCCAAGACTTACAATGTTGGCGAATTAGTTCTACGCCTGCCGGACAAGAAAAAGGACAAGCTCAAGCCCAAATGGGAGGGCCCCTTCATCATCGATCAAGTCCTGACCGGCGGAGCGTACCGTCTATGAAATGCGTCGGACAACCGACTCGAGCCGAACCCATGGAACGCAGCCCGCCTCCGAAGATTCTATGCCTAGCGCTGGACTAAGAGTTCGTCCCCTTCCCCCGTCCAAATTTTTACACTTCAGCTGTCTTTTGTTTCTCTTTCTTCTCTTACCCCTTTCTCTAAAAAAGCCCTTAAGGGCCTACTTGCGCATTGTTCGCACATACTTGATGTGCCATCCGCACTCATTATACCTGGGGGCTTCTTTACCAGAAGCTCAATTATAAGGGCTTTATGCCCAGCACATGTGTCAAGCTTCCACATGTACCTTTTACTCACCATTATATGCATCGATATGACTTAAGTTTTGGCCAAGCTTGGTTGCCTGGCTCCTGTGCTTACCCCTACGTTCCCGATTGTTCGGCTAGGAGGTAAAGGAAGCACCTCTGCGATTGTTACTGCCGGGTCAGCCGGATGTGTACCTCAGACTGGGTGAAGCCGAAAGCTAGCGTTCTTAAGGGAATATTCGATCGGTGACTTGAAAGATGATTTTTAACCTACTTATTTACCTGCCCCCAGATGGTTTTCTGCTTTTTTCGCAGTCCGGACATGCACTTTAGGGCATGCCTCCCAGGGAAAGGAACCCTTAACGGAACTATTCTCCCTGGAAGATGTTTCTTACTAACCATGTAATATAACATAACTAGTTGGGCACTTGTCTGATAAAGCACTAATGACCCCTACGCCTGGTCTCCATGCATACCCCGGTTGTTTCTCAACCGAGAAGGTATTCGGACACACTCCGGACTCTAGGGTCCCGAGGTTGAAGCGAAAAGGTCGGCAAAGACAAACGATCTACAATCTGGCTAGAAGGCATTTCACATGTCATTTTAAAATACATTGTCAAATTTACTGACTGTATTCCTCCTCAATCCCGTCTAACAGGCTGTCTAATTTACAGTCCCGTTGGGAAAATTTAGCGGCCAACTCTACCTGGCCGTATACTAAACTCACAGGGATCTCCTTCCCGCCGGGCCCCATAGGTCCGACCTCGGCCATATGGTTGGGATCCGCCTTCTTGTACCGCGTCTTCACCATGGCCCAGGCCTCCCTAGCACCTTAGCGGCAGGCCGAAATCTTCCATAAACGGAAGCGCTGCCGCATTCCCTGGAGCTTCTGCGTAAGATCCCCAAGGCCTTCGGGCAGGGAAAGGGCCGGCCATAAAGCCTGAACGGCGCCGCTCATCGCCTGCCGAACTCGTTCGAGCAGCTGCAACAGTTCGGGAAGCTGATCACCCGTCGATACGGGCATCTCCTCTGCAGGGCGACCTGTGAGTATACCTACAGACATATTTTGTCAATTGACTTCCTCGCCGAACTCTTCTTTTCAAAGGAGTTCGCTTAAGCACTTACTATAGATGCCGCGACGAAGTCGCTGATTCTCCTTAACAGAGCCAGACAGCTCGGCCCGAACACCTTTCAGCTCTTCTCCGAGCTGGGCGTGGGCATCCTGGAGCTTGTTCCTCTCCTGCTGCACTCTGTTCAGCACCCTCTCGCCGGCCTTCAGCTGGCGCAGTAGTTCTTGCCTGTCCGGATCTTGTCCGGCAGCACCTGCAATGTCATCATTAGACTTGCGCGCACGCCGCATAGTGCGCTTATATTTTTTTTAAATGTGTTACCAAGAGGGGTCTCTGTGTTTCCTCCTGCGGTAGCAAGTGCGGCCTCAAGTTGGTCCTTGCACTCTTGCAGCTCCTGAGACAGTTGGGTATTCTTCTCAGTAAGATTCTGCGTTTCAAATGATCCTTAAATCAGTTAACATAACTACTTTAAGTCTCGGGGGCTACTGGCATATATAAATGTTAAATTCTCTTACCCGTATGTCTTTTACATACTGCTCCGTGGCTCTGGTAAAACCATCTTGAGCAGCATGGAGGTGCGCATCCCTGCATTAAAGGCATTCAATGCCTCAGGGGAGAAGCACGCGTCACGAAATACTGCCCGGCGGCGCCTATGGTTCATGGCGCTCTCCACCTCAGACTTGGTGGCGGACAGTCTGTCGGCATCCTCCTTGGAGGAGTGTCCAGCTCGCGCCTTGCGCTTGCCTCCCCCTCCAGATCAGGTGCTGGAGCCTGGCTGGTAGAGGTTGGATTGGCAACCTCCACGCCCGCAGTCCGGCGGGCGCTTTTTCTCCTACAAAAGTCATGAGCACTCAAACGCTTCCTCGGAACATTGCTCCAAATAATTAACTGCGAGCTATACCTTTGCGGCGACGTTTCAGTCCGCGCCACGCTCCTTTTCCGCCTACTGGTCCGGACTGGCCTTTGTTGGTCAGCCGCCGCGGGCTCGGCTTCCCGCCTTGAAGGCGCTTCCTGCAAAACACCATCGTATGCGAAGGTCAGAAATGAGCAAGGAAGAGATAATGGTGTCGGGACTTCGGTCACAATCACCTGGGAAGCCGAATATAGTCCGGGGTAGTCAGCCGTAATGGCGACTAAAGCATTATCCATGCTGAGCTGGTGGAACACCCCGTCGATTAGCTCCACCTTTATGTCCGGATCCTCTTCAGAGGCCGGATCCTGGGATCTCTCTGGATCCTCGGGTTGCGGAGCTGGACTTATCATGTCCTCCACAATCCGGCGCAATTCCTGCGTCGAAGACATAATATAAGAAGCTTAAACTTTGAAAGCATGGGTCGGGCCCTTAAAGTGTTCGCTTACCCAATGACGGGGGTTATTCATGGAGAACCCATTCAACGGGTTCGTCTGAAGGAAGTCCTCCTTCCCCCCCCTTGTACAGGCCGGACAGGATCTGCACCAGATCCTCGGCCGAATTCGGTCCTTTGCGGCCATGACGGGTGGCATCGTCTTCCCCGTTGAAATCCCACATGGGGTGGCCCCTGTATTGCAGTGGCTGCACCCCCCGCGTAATGCATGTTGCCATGACTCCAATCATGGTCAACCCGGAATGGGCCAGTAATCTTATTCGGCCCATCAGATAATGGACGCTCTTGTCTTCCTCCAGTTGGGGGCTCCGCGGGCGCCAACTAAGGCGTTTCTTCAGGGGAGCAGTACTGAACTCCGAGAGGCCGATCCGAACAGGGTCCGGCAGCGGAGCGTCTTCCATGTAAAACCATTCCGAAGGCCAGTCTTCAGACGCCTTCTTAGGGGTTCCGGATGGATATCCGGTCCCGGCAATGCGCCATATTTCGGCGCCGCCCACTTGATATATGGACCCCTCGTGAGAACGGGGTACGAGGCAGAACAACCTCTTCCACAGTGCAAAATGGGGCTCGATGCCCAGAAATAGCTCGCAAAGAGCTACATAACCTGCGATATGCAGGATAGAGGCGGGCGTAAGGTGATGGAGCTGGAGTCTGTAGAACTCCAGGAGCCCGCGGAGGAACGGATGTATAGGAAATCCGAGTCCCCTTATCAGATAGGGGACGAAGCATACCCGCTCCCCTTTGTTGGGACTTGGGGTAGCCTCCGCTTGCTTCCCACCTTGGTAGGTGGCCAACCCGGCTCGAACCGGAACCATGAAGGCTGGAGGGAGATATCCCTTCGCTTGGAGCGCCACCAGCTCGTTGTGCGGGACAGAACATCTCCGCCAGTCTCCTGGCAGTGGGCTGAGAGCGCGAGAGGAGGAACCGCGTTGACGATCCATGATGGAATGGATTTTTTGGTCGGAGGCGTTCCGATGAGTACTCGCGGAAGGAAGATGGTGTGATTTGGATCTGGATTCTTGCCTCTCTTATAGGCAGATTATTTGCACAGCTAGGGGGTAAAACATAAAAGGTACCCTGGCTTTTCGCATTCGTGTGACGCATGGAAGAAGGCCATTATTGGGCGTGGAAGCCAAGGAGCGCAACATTGATAAGGAAGCCGGACACTGTTCGGCGGGTACATGGAACTTAAAAGGAGAACCCGCCTTGCAATGCCGAAGACTATATACGCGCTGGACTTATCGTCATTGAAGCCTGGTTCGGGGGCTACTGAGGGAGTCCTGGACTAGGGGGTGTCCGGACAGCCGGACTATCATCGTCCGCCGGACTCCAAGACTACGAAGATACAAGATTGAAGACTTCGTCCTGTGTCCGGATGGGACTTTCCTTGGCGTGGAAGGCAAGCTTGGCGATACGGATATGTAGATCTCCTACCATTGTAACCAACTCTGTGTAACCCTAGCCCTCTCCGGTGTCTATATAAACCGGAGGGTTTTAGTCCATAGGGGACAACATCCATTACAACAATCATACCATAGGCTAGCTTCTAGGGTTTGGCCTCCTTGATCTCGTGGTAGATCTACTCTTGTAATACACATCATCAATATTAATCAAGCAGGACGTAGGGTTTTACCTCCATCAAGAGGGCCCGAACCTGGGTAAAACATCGTGTCCCTTGTCTCCTATTACCATCCGCCTAGACGCACAGTTCGGGACCCCCTACCCGAGATCCGCCGGTTTTGACACCGACAATGAGCCGTCAGCCAATAGAATCCATGGCGAAAAGCCTTAGCCACAAGTGATTTTGACCCGGCATGATGACCACAATCCCCTTCGTGAATCTCACGTAGAATTTCTTGGCCTTCTTTAGGGGAAACACAACGCTGAAACGCCCTTGTCACGCTGCGATGATGCAACTCGCCACTGACAATCATCATCGACGTAGACCGTCGGGTTATCTGTCTGGCCAAGGTTTCATCCTCAGGCAACTCGCCCCCGGCCATATAAGCCAAATATGGCACCGTCCAATCTGGAATGACATGAAGAGCCGCCACCAACTGTGCTTATGGGTCAGGAACAGCCAAGTCCTCCTCTATAGGTAACCTAACAGAAGGGTTATGCAGAATATCCAAGAAAGTATTAGGCAGCACCGGCTTACGCTGAGAGCCCAGCCGGCTTAAAGCATCAGCCGCCTCATTCTTTCTGCGGTCAATGTGCTCCACTTGATAACCCTTAAAGTGTCCAGCAATGGCGTCAACTTTGCGGCGATAGCCGCCATGAGAGGATCCATAGAATCCCACTTGCCTGATACCTGCTGAGCCACCAGATCTGAGTCGCCAAAACACATTACCCGGCTTAAGCTCATCTCCTTAGCCATCCGGAGACCATGGAGTAAGGCTTCGTACTCAGCTGCATTGTTAATACAGGGAAACATCAACCGTAGCACATAACACAATTTGTCACCTCGAGGGGAAGCTAAAACGACTCCAGCCCCCGAGCCCTCCAATTGTCTGGACCCGTCAAAATGAATAGTCCAATATGTGTTGTCCAGCTTTCCTTCAGGCATCTGCAGCTCTGTCCAATCGTTGATGAAATCCACTAGCGCTTGAGATTTGATAGCAGTGCATGGCACATACTTTAAACCATGAGGCCCAAGTTCAATGGCCCACTTGGCGACTCGTCTTGTGGCCTCTCTGTTTTGAATGATATCCCCCAAAGGAGCAGAACTAACCACAGTGATGGGGTGTCCCAGAAAATATTGCTTAAGCTTCCGGCTTGCCATGAACACCCCATAAACGAGCTTCTGCCAATGCGGATACCGTTGCTTGGACTCAATAAGCACCTCGCTGATGTAGTAAACCGGCCGTTGAACCGGGTGTTCCTTGACAACCTCCTTGTGTTCCACCACAATGGCCACGCTGTGGCACGCGTGTTAGCAGCCACATATAACAACAAGGGGTCCTTATCAATGGGAGCAGCAAGAACCGGCGGCTCAGCCAGCTGTCTCTTCAGATCTTCAAAATCAGTGTTGGCAGCGTCACTCCAGATGAAGTTATCTGTCTTCTTCATCATTTGATACAGTGGTATGGCCTTCTCACCTAATCGGCTTATAAACCGTCTTAAAGCAGCGATACGACCCGCCAAACGCTGAACATCATTGATACATGCTGGTTTAGCCAGAGAGGTGATGGCCTTGATCTTCTCTGGGTTAGCCTCGATGCCCCTGTTAGAAACTAGAAAACCCAAAAGCTTGCGTGCAGGCACACCAAAACGCACTTGGCCGGGTTAAGCATCATCTTGTAACCCGAAGATTGTCAAAGGTTTCTTTTAGATCATCTATCAAGGTCTCCTTCTCTCTGGATTTCACCACTATATCATCCACATAAGCATGAACATTGTGCCCAATTTGATTATGAAGACATTTCTGCACACACCTTGGTAAGTCGCCTGGGCACTCTTGAGCCCAGAAGGCATTGATACATAGCAGAAGGCTCCGAACAGAGTAATGAACATCGTCTTCTCCTGGTCCTTAACTGCCATCTTGATCTGATGATAACCAGAGTAAGCATCCAAAAAACTCAAACGCTCACAACCCGCCATAGCATCAATGATTTGATCAATACAAGGAGGAGCGAAAGGATCAGCTGGACAAGCCTTGTTTAAATCCGTATAATCCACCCACATACGCCAAGTGCCGTTTTTCTTAAGCACAAGCATCGGGTTAGCCAACCACTCTGGATGAAAAACTTCAATGATGAACCCAGCTGCTAAGAGCCGGGCTACCTCCTCACCAATAGCCTTCCGTCTCTCCTCATTAAACCACCGAAGAAACTGCTTGACCGGCTTAAACCTTGGATCAATATTAGGAGTGTGCTCAGCGAGTTCTCTCGGTACACCTGGCATGTCAGAAGGTTTCCATGCAAAGATGTCCCGGTTCTCACGGATGAACTCGATGAGCGCACTTTCCTATTTGGGATCCAAATTAGCACTGATACTGAACTGCTTGGATGAGTCACCTGGAACAAAGTCAACAAGCTTAGTATCATCGGTTGACTTAAACTTCATGACCGGCTCATGCTCTGTGGTTGGTTTTTTCAAAGACGTCATATCTGCCGGATCAACATTGTCCTTGTAGAATTTTAACTCTTCTGTTGCACGGACCGACTCAGCATAAGCCGTGTCGCCTTCTTCACATTCCAAGGCTACCTTCTGGCTTCCATGCACCGTGATGGTTCCCTTATGACCCGACATCTTGAGCTGTAAATATACATAGCACGGTCGTGCCATGAACTTGGCATAAGCCGGTCGCCCAAATAGAGCATGGTATGGGCTCTTGATCTTGACTACTTCGAACGTCAATTTCTCGGCCCTGGAGTCATATTCATCCCCAAAGGCTACCTCCAATTCGATCTTACCAACTGGATATGCCGATTTACCGGGCACGACGCCATGGAAGACAGTGTTGGACTGCTTAATGCTTTTATCAGTTAACCCCATGCGACGGAAGGTCCCATAATAGAGGATGTTGATGCTGCTGCCTCCATCCATGAGTACCTTGGTGAATTTATATCCACCCACCTGTGAGGCCACCACCAAGGCTAAGTGACCCTGATTATCAACCCGGGGAGGGTGATCTTCCCTACTCCATAGAATAGGCTGCTCAGACCATCTCAAATAACGAGGAACTGTCGGCTCAACAGCATTCACAGCCCTCTTATGAAGCTTCTGGTCTCGTTTGCATAAACTGGTGGTAAACACATGATATTGCCCACTATTCAGCTGCTTCGGATGGCTCTCGTATCCACCTTGCTGCTGTTGCTGACCACCCTGGCCAGGTTATTGGTTATATCCACCTTGATTGCCTTGAGAATTTTGCAAATTGGGGTTTGAACCGTCACCCGGGCCATGAAAACCGCCGCCACCTGAGCCGCCGCCCTGCCCATTGTTACCATCGAACATGTTGGAGCTTTTGAAGACCTTCATGATCGTACAGTCCTTCCATAGATGGGTAGCCGGCTTCTGCTGAGTGTCGTGCCTTGGACAGGGCTCGTTCAATAACTGCTCAAGTATGGGGCCTGACCCGCCAGACCGGGGAGGTGGCCTCCCCTTACGTCGTTGGTTGTTACCCTGCGCACTAGTGTTAGCCACAAAATCCAAACTACCGTCAGCCTTACGTTTATTACCTCCTTGATTTGTCGGGTTATGCTAAGGGCCCTTGCCGTTGCCGTTCTTCTTTCCCTTGCTGTCTTTTCATCATCAGACTCGGGATCCTTGGTACTATCAGAATCGGCATACTTGACCAGAGCCGCCATCAGTGTTCCCATATCATTACAATCGCGCTTGAGTCGCCCCAGCTTTTGTTTCAGAGGCAAAAAACGGCAATTTTTCTCCAACATTAAGACTGCAGATCCGGCATCCATCTTATCAGATGATGTATTATGGCTTTAACCCGGCACACCCAATGGGTTGTAGACTCACCCTCCTCTTGCTTGCAATTCGTCAAATCCACAATTGACATGGGCTGCTTGCACGTGTCCTTGAAATTTTGGACGAACTGGGCTTTTAGCTCCGCCCATGAACTGATTGAATTAGGTGGCAGGCCTTTCAACCAAGTGCGGGCGCTCCCATCTAACATCATGGTAAAATACTTGGCCATCGCAGCATCACTAACCTCCAATAACTCCATAGCCATCTCATAACTCTCAATCCATGCCCCGGGTTGTAAGTCGGCCGTGTAGTTTGGCACCTTCCTAGGTCCCTTAAAATCCTTGGGCAAGCACTTGTTACGTAGAGCTGGCACTAGACAGGGGACACCTCCGGTCCTGGTGGCCACACCTGCCTTGATAGAAGTTGTTGGATAAATCGGATACGGCTGGTAAGCCGTCAGCTGAGCCGCCTGCTCAGCCGCCTACTGAGTCGCCGCCCGCTCAGCCTCTTGACGTATTGTGTCTGATCTACCAAGTTAAAGGCCCCATGGCGCACCGGTTCATGCCCACCTGGCTGGTTACGGCGCCGGACATTGCTTGAAACGACCGCTGAATCCATGTGTCGGCTATAACTTGGGCTTCAGCTTGGACGAGAGGTTGAATGCATCTTGTCCCGGCTGTACGAGTATGCCTCCTGTTGCGCTAAGGCCGTCTGAAGAAGTTATCTGATCCAGCGGGTTTCGACTGCCGCCGGAGAGTCGCCATCAATTGGGAGAGCCGCCAGCCGTGCTGCTGCCGCGATCATGTTCTCCAACGGGTTAGAATAGTGACCCGGGGGTGTTGGTACATACTGAGGTTGGGAGAGCCGCCAGCCGTGCTGCTGCCGCGATCATGTTCTCCAACGGGTTAGAATAGTGACCCGGGGGTGTTGGTACATACTGAGGTGGAGCAGTGTTCACGCGGGGAGGCCCCATCACCTGTGGCTGAACTGGCACCCCGGCCCTGGGTGTTGCAACCCGGTCTGCCTCAGCATGCGGGGAGAGCCACGGCGGGTTACTGGGCCCTGCACCAGGCATGTGAAAGAGGTTTCGAGGGTCATAAACCGAAGGGAGTCGAGACTGAGTCTTCTGATGTCTTCTCCTCATGACCTCATTAGACGCGTTCTGATCTTGCGTGAGCCGGAAAGTCTATGCCTGAATCCGCTGAGCCTGAACATCCAGAGCCGCCCGCTCTACGGTTATCCTGACATCTGTTGGGGAACGTAGCAGAAATTCAAAATATTTTCTACGTGTCACCAAGATCTATCTATGGAGAAACCAGCAACGAGGGGAAGGAGAGTGCATCTACATACCCTTGTAGATCGCTAAGCGGAAGCGTTCAAGAGAACGGGGTTGAAGGAGTTGTACTCGTCGTGATCCAAATCACCGGAGATCCTAGTGCCGAACGGACGGCACCTCCGCGTTCAACACACGTACAGCCCGGTGACGTCTCCCATGCCTTGATCCAGCAAGGAGAGAGGGAGAGGTTGAGGAAGACTCCATCCAGCAGCAGCACGACGGCGTGGTGGTGGTGGAGGAGCGTGGCAATCCTGTAGGGCTTCGCCAAGCACCGCGGGAGAGGAGGAGGACTTGGGAGAGGGGGAGGGCTGCGCCAGAACTTCGTGTGAAGCTCCCATGCGCCTCCCCACTATATATAGGGGTGGAGGGGCTGGTTTCTTTCCCTCCAAGTCCATTGGAGCATTGGCCAAGGTGGGAGGAAAGAAATCCTATCATTTCCTTCCCCACCGATTGTTATCCCCCCTTTTTAGGGATCTTGATCTTATCCCTTCGGGATATGATCTTATTCCTTCTAAGGGGGGATCTTGGTGCGCCTTGACCAGGGGTGTGGGGCCTTGCCCCCACTACCCACGTTCATGTGGGTCCCCCATGCAGGTGGGCCCCACTCCGGAACCTTCTAGAACCTTCCCGGTACAATACCGAAAAATCTCGAACATTTTCCGGTGGCCAAAATAGGACTTCCCATATATAAATCTTTACCTCCGGACCATTCCGGAACTCCTCGTAACGTCTGGGATCTCATCCGGGACTCCGAACAATATTCGGTAACCACATACAAACTTCCTTTATAACCCTAGCGTCATCGAACCTTAAGTGTGTAGACCCTACGGGTTCGGGAGACATGTAGACATGACCGAGATGTTCTCTGGTCAATAACCAACAGCGGGATCTGGATACCCATGTTGGCTCCCACATGTTCCACGATGATCTCATCGGATGAACCACGATGTCAAGGACTCAATCGATCCTGTATACAATTCCCTTTGTTTAACGGTATTGTACTTGCCCGAGATTCGACCGTCGGTATACCGATACCTTGTTCAATCTCGTTACCGGCAAGTCTCTTTACTTGTTCCGTAACACATCATCCCGTGATCAACCCCTTGGTCACATTGTGCACATTATGATGATGTCCTACCGAGTGGGCCCAGAGATACCTCTCCGTTTACACGGAGTGACAAATCCCAGTCTCGATTCGTGCCAACCCAACAGACACTTTTGGAGATACCTGTAGTGCACCTTTATAGCCACCCAGTTACGTTGTGACGTTTGGTACACCCAAAGCATTCCTACGGTATCCAGGAGTTGCACAATCTCATGGTCTAAGGAAAAGATACTTGATATTAGAAAAGCTTTAGCATACGAACTACACGATCTCTGTGCTAGGCTTAGGATTGGGTCTTGTCCATCACATCATTCTCCTAATGATGTGATCCCGTCATCAATGACATCCAATGTCCATGGTCAGGAAACCGTGACCATCTATTGATTAACGAGCTAGTCAACTAGAGGCTTACTAGGGACATGGTGTTGTCTATGTATCCACACATGTATCTGAGTTTCCTATCAATACAATTATAGCATGGATAATAAACGATTATCATGAACAAGGAAATATAATAATAACTAATTTATTATTGCCTCTAGGGCATATTTCTAACAGTCTCCCACTTGCACTAGAGTCAATAATCTAGTTCACATCACCATGTGATTAACACTGACAGGTCACATCACCATGTGACCAACATCCAAAGAGTTTACTAGTGTCATTAAACTAGTTCACATCATCATGTGATTAAGAGTCAATGAGTTCTGGGGTTTGATCATGTTTTGCTTGTAAGAGAGGTTTTAGTCAACAGATCTGTAACATTCAGATCCGTATGTACTTCGCAAATTTCTAGGTCATATTGTAAATGCTGCTTCCATGCTCCACTTGGAGCTATTCCAAATGGTTGCTCCACTATACGTATCCGGTTTGCTACTCAGAGTCATTCGGATAGGTGTTAAAGCTTGCATCAACATAACCTTTTACGCCGAACTCTTTATCACCTCCATAATCGAGAAACATATCCTTATTCCTCTAAGGATAATTTTGACCGCTATCTGTGATCCATTCTTAGATCACTCTTGTACCCCTTGACTGACTCATGGCAAGGCACACTTCAGGTGCGGTACACAGCATAGCATACTGTAGAGCCTACGTCTAAAGCATAGGGGACGACCTTCGTCCTTTCTCTCTTTTCTGCCGTGGTCGAGCTTTAAGTCTTAACTTCGTACCTTACAACTCAGGCAAGAACTTCTTCTTTGACTGATCCATCTTGAACACCTTCAAGATCATGTCAAGGTATGTGCTCATTTGAAAGTACCATTAAGCGTTTTGATCTATCCTCATAGATCTTGATGCTCAATGTTCAAGTAGCTTAATCCAGGTTTTCTATTGAAAAACACCT
The DNA here is from genome assembly GCF_002162155.2 of Triticum dicoccoides. Taxonomy (NCBI): domain Eukaryota; kingdom Viridiplantae; phylum Streptophyta; class Magnoliopsida; order Poales; family Poaceae; genus Triticum; species Triticum dicoccoides. The sequence goes on from NC_041383.1 coordinate 530,240,983, forward strand.
TTCAAATAACCCTATATGCTTTCTAGAAATTCTACATCATTTCTGATCATCAATATATCAACAACATATACTCATCAGAAATTCTATAGTGCTCCCACTCACTTCTTTGGAAATACAAGTTTCTCATAAACTTTGTATAAACCCAAAATCTTTGATCATCTCATCAAAGCGCACATTCCAACTCCGAGATGCTTACTCCAGTCCTTAGAAGGATCGCTGGAGCTAGCATACCTTTTTAGCATCCTTAGGATCGACAAAACCTTTCTGATTGTATTACATACAACCTTTCCTTACGAAAACTGGTAAGGAAACTCGTTTTGACATCCGTCAGCCAGATTTCATAAATGCGGCTAATGCTAACATGATTCCGACGGACTTAAGCATCGCTACGGATGAGAAAATCTCATCGTAGTCAACTCCTTGAACTTGTGAAAAACTCTTCGCCACAAGTCGAGCTTCATAGACGGTGACATTACCGTCCACGTCCGTCTTCTTCTTAAAGATCCATTTATCTTAATGGCTTGCCGATCATTGGGCAAGTCCACCAAAGTCCATGCTTTGTTCTGATACATGGATCCTATCTCGGATTTCAAGGCTTCTAACCATTTGTTGGAATTTGGGCCCACCGTCGCTTCTCCATAGCTCGTAGGTTCATTGTTGTCTAGCAACATGACCTTCAAGACAGGATTACTGTACTACTCTGAAGTAGTACGTATCCTTGTCACCCTACGAGGTACGGCAGTGACTTGATCCGAAACTTCATGATCACTATCATAAGCTTCTACTTCAGTTGGTGTAGGTGCCACAGGAACAACTTCCTGTGCCGTTCTACACACTAGTTGAAGTGACGGTTCAATAACCTCATCAAGTCTCCACCATCCTCCCACTCAATTCTTTGAGACAAACTTTTCCTCGAGAAAGGACCCGATTCAAGAAACAATCCCTATTGCTTTCGGATCTGAATTAGGAGGTATAGCCAACTGTTTTGGGTGTCCTATGAAGATGCATTTTATCCGCTTTGGGTTCGAGCTTATTAACCTGAAACTTTTCACATAAGCATCGCAGCCCCAAACCTTTAAGAAACGACAACTTAGGTTTCTCTAAACCATAATTCATACGGTGTCATCTCGACGGAATTACGTGGTGCCCTATTAAAGTGAATGTGGTTGTCTCTAATGCCTAACCCATGAACAATAGTGGTAATTCGATAAGAGATATCATGGTACGCACCATATCCAATAGGGTGCAACTATGATGTTCGGACACACCATCACACTATGGTGTTCCAGGCGGTATTAATTGTAAAACAATTTCCACAATGTCTTAATTGCGTGCCAAAACTCGTAACTCAGATATTCATCTCTATGATCATATCATAGACATTTTATCCTCTTGTCACAATGATCTTCTACTTCACTCTGAAATTACTTGAACCATTCAATAATTCAGACTTGTGTTTCATCAAGAAAATATTCTTAACATCTACTCGAATCATCTGTGAAGTAAGAACATAACGATATTCACTGCATGCCTCAGCACTCATTGGACTGCACACATCAAAATGTGTTACTTCCAACGAGTTGCTATCTTGTTCCGTCTTACTAAAACGAGGCTTTTCAGTCATCTTGCCCATGTGGTATGATTTGCATATCTCAAGTGATTCAAAATCAAGTGAATCCAAACGATCCATCTGCATGGAGTTTCTTCATGCATATACATCAATAGACATGGTTCGCATGTCTCAAACTTTTCAAAAATGAATGAGTCCAAATATCCATCAACATGGAGCTTCTTCATGCGTTTTACACCAATATGACTTACATGGCAGTGCCACAAGTAAGTGGTACTATCATTACTATCTTAAATCTTTTTGGCATGAAAAAGTGTATCACTACGATCGAGATTCAATAAACCATTCCTTTAGGTGCAAGACCATTGAAGGTATTATTCAAATAAACAGAGTAACCATTATTCTCCTTAAATGAATAACCGTATTGCGATAGACATAATCCAATCATGTCTATGCTCAACGCAAACACCAAATCTCGATGGTAGAGGGAGCGTGCGATGCTTGGTCAACCTTGGAAACACTTCCAACACATATCGTCAGCTCACCTTTAGCTAGTCTCCGTTTATTCCGTAGCTCTTTTATTTCGAGTTACTAACACTTAGCAACCGAACCGGTATCTTAATACCCTGGTGCTACTAGGAGTACTAGTAAAGTACACATTAACATAATGTATATCCAATATACTTCCATCGACCTTGCCAGCCTTCTCATCTACCAAGTATCTAGGATAATTCTGCTCCAGTGGTTGTTCCCCTTATTACAGAAGCACATAGTCTCGGGTTTGGGTTCAACCTTGGGTTTTCTTCACTAGAGCAGCAGCTGATTTGCCATTTCATGAAGTATCCCATCTTGCCCTTGCCCTTCTTGAAACTAGTGGTTTCACCAACCATCAACAATTGATGCTCCTTCTTGATTTCTACTTTCGCTGTGTCAAACATCACGAATATCTCAAGGATCATCATATCTATCCCTAATTTGTTATAGTTCATCACAAAGCTCTAGCAGCTTGGTGGTAATGACTTTTGAGAAACATCACTATCTCATCTGGAAGATCAACTCCCACTTGATTCAAGTGATTTGTTGCACTCAGACAATCTGAGCACAAGCTCAACGATTGAGCTTTTCTCCCTTAGTTTGCAGGTTAAGAAAATCGTCGAAGGTCTTATGCCTCTTGACGTGGGCACGAGCCTGAAATCCTAATTTCAGCCCTCGAAACATCTCATATGTTCCGCGATGTTTCGAAAAACATCTTTGGTGCCTCTACTTAAGCCATTTAACTGAACTATCACGTAGTTATCAAAACGTGTATGTCCGATATTCGCAACATCGACAAATGACGTTTGGGGTTCAGCACACTGAGCGGTGCATTAAGGACACAAGCTTTCTACTGTCCGCATAATCGCTACTGTCAACTTTCAACTAATTTTTCTCTAGGAACATAACTAAACAGTAGAACTAAAGCGCGAGCTATGACATAATTTGCAAAATCCTTTTGACTATGTTCAGGATAATTAAGTTCATCTTATGAACTCCCACTCAGATAGACATCCCTCTGGTCATCTAAGTGATTACATGATCCGAGTCAACTAGGCCGTGTTCGATCATCACGTGAGACGGACTAGTCATCATCGGTGAACATCTTCATGTTGATCGTATCTACTATACGACTCATGCTCAACCTTTCGGTCTCTGTGTTCCGAGGCCATGTCTGTACATGCTAGGCTCGTCAAGTTAACCCTAAGTGTTTTCGCGTGTGTAAATCTGTCTTACACCCGTTGTATGTGAACGTAAGAATCCATCACACCCGATCATCACGTGGTGCTTAGAAACGACGAACGGTAGCAACGGTGCACAGTTAGGAGAGAACACTTCTTGAAATTTTTGTAAGGGATCATCTTATTTACTACCGTCGTACTAAGTAAACAAGATGCACAAACATAATAAACATCACATGCAATTATATAGTAGTGATATGATATGGCCAATATCATATAGCTCCATTGATCTCCATCTTCGGGGCTCCATGATCATCATCGTCACCGGCATGACACCATGATCTCCATCATCATGATCTCCATCATCGTGTCTTCATGAAGTTGTCACGCCAACGACTACTTCTACTTCTATGGCTAACGCGTTTAGCAATAAAGTAAAGTAATTTACATGGCGTTCTTCAATGACACGCAGGTCATACAATAAATTAAGACAACTCCTATGGCTCCTGCCGGTTGTCATACTCATCGACATGCAAGTCGTGAATCCTATTACAAGAACATGATCAATCTCATACATCACATATCATTCATCACATTCTTGTTGGCCATATCACATCACATAGCATACCCTGCAAAAACAAGTTAGACGTCCTCTAATTGTTGTTTGCATGTTTTACGTGGCTGCTATGGGTTTCTAGCAAGAACGTTTCTTACCTACGCAAAACCACAACATGATATGTCAATTGCTATTTACCCTTCATAAGGACCCTTTTCATCGAATCCGTTCCGACTAAAGTGGGAGAGACTGGCACCCGCTAGCCACCTTATGCACCAAGTGCATGTCAATCGGTGGAACCTGTCTCACGTAAGAGTACGTGTAAGGTCGGTCCGGGCCGCTTCATCCCACAATACCGTCGAAACAAGATTTGACTAGTAACGGTAAGCACATTGAACAAAATCAACGCCCACAACTACTTTGTGTTCTACTCATGCAAAGAATCTACGCAATAGACCTAGCTCATGATGCCACTGTTGGGGAACGTAGCAGAAATTCAAAATATTTTCTACGTGTCACCAAGATCTATCTATGGAGAAACCAGCAACGAGGGGAAGGAGAGTGCATCTACATACCCTTGTAGATCGCTAAGCGGAAGCGTTCAAGAGAACGGGGTTGAAGGAGTCGTACTCGTCGTGATCCAAATCACCGGAGATCCTAGTGCCGAACGGACGGCACCTCCGCGTTCAACACACGTACAGCCCGGTGACGTCTCCCATGCCTTGATCCAGCAAGGAGAGAGGGAGAGGTTGAGGAAGACTCCATCCAGAAGCAGCACGACGGCGTGGTGGTGGTGGAGGAGCGTGGCAATCCTGCAGGGCTTCGCCAAGCACCGTGGGAGAGGAGGAGGACTTGGGAGAGGGGGAGGGCTGCGCCAGAACTTCGTGTGAAGCTCCCATGCGCCTCCCCACTATATATAGGGGTGGAGGGGCTGGTTTCTTTCCCTCCAAGTCCATTGGAGCGTTGGCCAAGGTGGGAGGAAAGAAATCCTATCATTTCCTTCCCCACCGATTGTTATCCCCCCTTTTTAGGGATCTTGATCTTATCCCTTCGGGATATGATCTTATTCCTTCTAAGGGGGGATCTTGGTGCGCCTTGACCAGGGGTGTGGGGCCTTGCCCCCACTACCCACGTTCATGTGGGTCCCCCATGCAGGTGGGCCCCACTCCGGAACCTTCTAGAACCTTCCCGGTACAATACCGAAAAATCTCGAACATTTTCCGGTGGCCAAAATAGGACTTCCCATATATAAATCTTTACCTCCGGACCATTCCGGAACTCCTCGTGACGTCTGGGATCTCATCCGGGACTCCGAACAACATTCGGTAACCACATACAAACTTCCTTTATAACCCTAGCGTCATCGAACCTTAAGTGTGTAGACCCTACGGGTTCGGGAGACATGTAGACATGACCGAGACGTTCTCTGGTCAATAACCAACAGCGGGATCTGGATACCCATGTTGGCTCCCACATGTTCCACGATGATCTCATCGGATGAACCACGATGTCAAGGACTCAATCGATCCCGTATACAATTCCCTTTGTCTAACGGTATTGTACTTGCCCGAGATTCGATCGTCGGTATACCGATACCTTGTTCAATCTCATTACCAGCAAGTCTCTTTACTCGTTCCGTAACTCATCATCCCGTGATCAACCCCTTGGTCACATTGTGCACATTATGATGATGTCCTACCGAGTGGGCCCAGAGATACCTCTCCGTTTACACGGAGTGACAAATCCCAGTCTCGATTCGTGCCAACCCAACAGACACTTTTGGAGATACATGTAGTGCACCTTTATAGCCACCCAGTTACGTTGTGACGTTTGGTACACCCAAAGCATTCCTACGGTATCCGGGAGTTGCACAATCTCATGGTCTAAGGAAAAGATACTTGACATTAGAAAAGCTTTAGCATACGAACTACACGATCTCTGTGCTAGGCTTAGGATTGGGTCTTGTCCATCACATCATTCTCCTAATGATGTGATCCCGTCATCAATGACATCCAATGTCCATGGTCAAGAAACCGTGACCATCTATTGATTAACGAGCTAGTCAACTAGAGGCTTACTAGGGACATGGTGTTGTCTATGTATCCACACATGTATCTGAGTTTCCTATCAATACAATTATAGCATGGATAATAAACGATTATCATGAACAAGGAAATATAATAATAACTAATTTATTATTGCCTCTAAGTCATATTTCTAACAACATCTTCCACTGCTAGGTCTTCCTTAGCGTGCACCATATCCAATTTTAACTATGCCACTTCCGCATCATGTCGAGCTTGATCCGCCGGGTTGACCACGACGGTTAACAGAGTGGTCAGCTTATCTGTGAGATCCATCAACACCTGAGCCGAGGAGCGCACAGGGCCTCCTGCCCCGGCTGCTGCTGACCCGAAGGTCATGGCCGCCACAGTTGTGGAGTCTTGGATAGGTTGTGTGCCGGCCATGAAGATTCCGACTCTGCTCGGCAGCTCGAGGCAATCCGGAATACTGCTGCCATCGGAACAACCCCCAAGCCTGCCATCTTGCAGTTGATACAATGAATCTGTCTCACATGTGGATGACTCACCCTCGGAGTAGACGGCCGTCTCACCACCAGAGGCAGATCCTTCAGAGAGCCCTCCATGGATGCATCCCACGAAGGCATGCTTCATAGCAGGCAGAGCCTGGGCAGGTCTCGCGCGCTGAGCCATCTCGACGAGGTCGGTGCAGATGTCCGGCTCAGGGCCCGGCTCGCCGATCTTGCCGATGAAGACATGAATTCTGTCGAAGGGGACCCGGTATCCGTACTCAATTGAGCCGGTGTCCGGGCCCCAGCCTGCATCGTCGATGTAGAGCTTGCCGTGACGACTCTTGGTCATCCGGCCCATAGCATATCCCTTGAGCCCTTCAAAGCTGCCCTTCAAGAACTCAAATCCACCATGCGCTGGCCCCATGGTGGGCGCCAACTATCGTGGAATTGCCACGGCAGATGTCCTAGCGAAAGGACTTAGTCGTGGAGCCATCGCAACTAGGAAGCTTAAAGGGGTTAATCGGGACAAAGGACACGAGGTTTATACTGGTTCGGCCCCTTACGGTGAAGGTAAAAGCCTACGATCTAGTTTTGAGTGGGATTGCTTATGTCTCGATAACCAGGGAGCGAATCGCTTGACCTAGCTCTCGAGTTGATGTTACTTGTCCTGAACCGCCGCCGGGTCGTCCCTTTATATACAGACGCCGACGCCCAGCGGCTCTATAGAGTCCCGACCGGCTCATAAACAGTGTCCGGCTCGGTCTCTTAACTATTCTTGCCTTACAATACAAGTCACACATACATGGCGGTTTATCACTACGGTCCTTAAGTCGCCTCTGGGCTTTGGGCCCTTAACTGAACCGCCATCTCTATCCTGTGTCTTGGGCTTCAATAATATTTGCGAGTATAACCCGGCCCCTCCTGGGCGGGTCATACCAATAGTTATATCCCCAACAGGTCCCGAACTGTGCGTCTAAGGCTAATGGTAACAGGAGGCGAGGGACACAATGTTTACCCAGGTTCGGGCCCTCTCTATGGAGGTAATACCCTACTTCCTGCTTGATTGATCTTGATGAATATGAGTATTACAAGAGTTGATCTACCACGAGATCGTAATGGCTAAACCCTAGAAGTCTAGCCTATGAGGTTATGATTGTTATGGCTTAAACCCTAGAAGTCTAAACCCTCCGGTTTATATAGACACCGAGGGGGACTAGGGTTGTACAAAGTCGGTTACAGAGAAAGGAATCTACATATCCGAATCGCCAAGCTTGCCTTCCATGCCAAGGAGAGTCCCATCCGGACACGGGATGAAGTCTTCTATCTTGTATCTTCATAGCCCAACAGCCCGGCCAAAGTATATAGTCTGGCTATCCGAGGACCCCTTAGTCCAGGACTCCCTCGCCGTTCACTAGCTCGTGTCGCTCGAAACAACGAACAACATCACCCATACAACAGTAGTTCGATCATTATGGCTTTTTATCGTGTGGCAACGCATGAGCGTTCAATAAGTTGTCTACGGCCTTCCCAAAACTAAAAAAAATCACTCTTGTTAAAAATAATTTTTAGAACAAATTACATTGGATTATAGGTAAACTTTGAGGATAAGCTTCCATTAGAATAATACTAGTGCATGCAGCCTTCGTAGTTTTATTTCTTCCACGGAAAGAAAGAGGGCCTTTTGGCTAGGGTTTCTCATGCCTTTCACCGATGCCGCCACCGGACTACCTTGTCTCCTGTGGTCTTAGGGCCATGAAGGCGTGGTGGATCCCGGACCTTGCCGGCGGAAGGGCTTAGTTTTTTCATGCTCTTTTGAGTTTTGTTAAGGTTTGTGTCCTACTCAGATAGACGAGTTGGCGACGGCTCTTTAAAGATGGAATAAGGTTCTCCCCGCCTTGTCCCCATCCCGGTGGTGTTTCTAGGATCGTCGGAGGGCATGTGGAGGTTTGTCTCTGGCGGATCTCGCGGGATTCGGTCGGCGTTTGTCTTTGGTGGATCCACGTGGATCTTGTCTTCGTTCATCTGTGTTCGCGTGTCTACAGGTTGGATCCTTCCGATCTACACTTCTCTTCATCGGCGGTGGTTGCTGTTCTGGCGTGCTGGTCATATGGGACCTTAGCACGATGACTTCCCGACTGTCTACTATGACAAGGTTTTCCGGCTCCAATGAGGAAGGGGCGAAGACGGCGACACGCCCTCGGCTCGCTCTAGTGCTAGTAGTCATCGCTAGATGGTCTATGGACCTAGATATATATTTTACTTCTGGTGTACTTTGTACTTCCTAATGAATAGATTGGAAGCTATCTTCGTATAAAAAGAAAGAAGCTTCCATCCAAGTACCAACTAGAAGAGAGGAATCTTGTACTCCCTCCTTCGATCCATTTGTCTAGATACGGATGTATCTAACATTGATTCGTCCCCCTCCTGACCCCCGCGTCGCCCTCCTCTGGCGACACGGGGGGAACGCATCCGCCGCCGCCAGGAACCCCCCTGCGCCCGCCACCACTACGCCGCCGCCGGAGGGCCGGCCAGCGAAGTCGTGCCGCGCCCCGGGATGGTGGCGGCGGGGCAGATCTGTCCCCACACGCTTCCCCCTCCCCGCCCCGCGGATCCACCAGCCGCCGCCGGGACGCGCCACCCCCCGCCCGCTTCCGCCGTGCTGCCGCCGGTGGGCTGACCGGCGAGGCCGCACCACGCCCCAAGATGCTGTCGCCGACCGGATCCGTCCCCCGCGCGTCTCCCCACCCCCGGCCCCGCGTCCTCCCCGCCCCCACCCTGGCTCTAGTGTGGGCGCCACTCCTCCCAGCGTTGTTGCACGTCCCTGCCTGACGCCCTCCCTAGTAGACCTTCCCTCCACCCTCCACGGCGAGGCCATGCCCTGCTGGTGCGACTGGTCATGGGTTGGGTGTGGGATCTGCGGCCGGTCGCGGGGGTGTTCGCAGTCTGCCTTCCTGCAGGCGGCCCCCTCGTATCCGGCGGCCCTCTCCCTCCCGAGCCACGGTGATGGCTCATGCGCGGAGGCGACAAAGATACATTGCTAGAGGCAGTCACAAAGTCCCTCAATACGGGTACTTGCTGGCGCTGCTCCAGCCCCGGCGAACTTGGACCCGCGTCTCTCTGGTGTCCATGTCTGTCGGTGTCCTCTGCCGGGCGGCTCAGGCCTCGAGAACCCAGCAGTTGCGTCTCTTTCCAGCTCGCCTGGCTCCTCGACGTCTCGACGGCTATGGCCACGGCAGCTCAGATCTGTGTACCTCCAGTCCTAGCTTGCCGGCGTTGCTGTTCGCCGTCGCCCCATCCACTCGTGGTTTACTTCACCGTCTGCCCTACCTTGTACACTTCAAAGCCTTCCCTTTTTGCCAGATCCAATGCTCGTGGATCCGGAGGAGGTGCCACCCTCCGACGGCAGGTGCAGCCCGCCAACCCCCCTTCTGACATGGTGGCTCTGATCAGCGTTGGCTTCCTCATCCTCGTTTCCAGATTCGGCGGCTATGGGATTGCTCAGCCTCAGACCAAGGAGAAGTCCCTGCTCGGTTTGCCGATGCTGGCAACGGCGACGTCTGCGGATGTCGTTTCCTCCTTGAAGGCGTTGTCAAGGCCCTCGGTTGCGCCCCTCTTCGAGCTCAGGGGAAACCCTAGGTCCAGTTCCTCCGGACCGGATGGCGACGGTGTCTCGGCGTCGTATTCCTTCTTGAATCCGCCATCTTGCTTGGTCGCGGTGTCCCCGGTCTTGGCTCCAGCGATGTTGGTGACCTTGTTGGTTCGAGTTTGCCGCTCTTTGTTTGGGTTTGGTAGGTTTAGCTGTGTTGTATCTTCTCTTCGGGCTGAGCATCCCTTGTCTTTCTGCTCCGGACACCATGTTCATGCATGTCTGCGTTCGTGTCATGTGTTGTACCCTTATATGTACCTATTCTGCTCCTTCTATCAATACAATGATACGCAAGCTTTGCGTATTCGCGAAAAAAAATGTATCTAACTTTTTAAGACAAGTAATATGGATCAAAGGAAGCACAAAATTTAAACATTTCCAAATAAATATGCCTCTGGATATGCATCCAATAAAACAGGCAGGGGCTGAAACGTGTGTCCGTGTCAGCAAATCTTCGGCCAAAAGCAACAAAAGAACGGAACGCAAATATTTCCTGCTCTACCCCACCGAGCTCGTGGCACACGCATCCTCCACGCGTCCCAATCAGCACCGGCGTAGGCCCAGCCTGGCGAGGCAACGGCCGCGAACGCTGCTGGTGGGCCGCCCTGGATCTAGCCGATGACTCGGATCCTCCTCTTCTCTTCCAGCCGTCTCACCGGTCAAATCCGCCCTCTCATCAACGGCGATATCCGCCGCGTATACCTGGTCCTGTGTGTGCACTGTGCGGCGCGGCATATATTATCAATTTATCATCGTCAGCTCCCTTTCTCCACGGCACTATATAGCTGTCGCCGAGCTCCCGGCTTCTCCCCATTCCTCGTCCACATCGCTTTGGTCTAGTTCCCTTCGTCTATTGGCTAGCGAAACCAAATAGTTCACCAGGAGAGCACAAAGGATTTCCAAGAGGATCGTGCAGTGCAACAAGGGATCAATGACGTTGTGCGCCGATTTCGATGCGCTCCGGGCGTCGGCAGCGGACGTGCGGGTCGTCACGTCGGACGGCCAGAGCATCGCCGCTCACTCCTGCGTTCTTGTAAGCCAGCCTGCCGATCATGTTTCTTCTTTGTCTGGATCTTCTTGCCTTGTGTTGAGCTATGTCGCTGACCTTTTGGTTTGGAACTTGGCGGCAACATCAGGCCTCGGCGTCGCCCGTGCTGGAGCGCATGATCGACAGGGCGCGGCGCGGGTGGGGCGCCGACTGCACCATCCGCGTCCTCGGCGTCTCCTTCGACGCCGTACGCGCCTTCCTCCATTTCCTCTACTCCTCCAAGGTAGCGCCGGAGGAGGAGGAGCTGGTGGGGGCGCACGGCGCGCAGCTGCTGACGCTGGCGCACGCGTACCGGGTGGGGTGGCTGAAGCGGGCGGCGGAGGCCGCGGTGTCGGCGCGGCTCACGCCAGAGCGCGCCGTCGACATGCTCAAACTCGCCAGGCTCTGCGACGCGCGGCGGCTGTACCTGCGCTGCGCGCGGCTCGCCGCCAAGGACTTCTCCGCCGTCGAGCGGTCGGACGGGTGGCGCTTCGCCCGCCGCCACGACGCCGCGCTCCAGCTCGAGCTCCTCCAGCTCCTCGAGGACGCCGACCAGCGCAAGGAGCGGTGGGCGCGCGAGAGGGCCGCGCAGGAGGCGTGCCGGCAGCTGGGCGAGGCCATGGCCTCCCTCGAGCACATCTTCCCCAGCGACGGCGCCGTCTGCGCCGACACGCCGTGCGCCAAGGCGGGGTGCACGTGCCGGGGCCTGCAGCTGCTGATGCGGCACTTCGCGACGTGCGCGAAAAAGGCCGCGCCGGGCGGCTGCGCGCGGTGCAAGCGCATGCTGCAGCTCTTCCGCCTCCACGCCTCCGTCTGCGACCGGCCGGACAAGGCCTGCCGTGTGCCGCTCTGCAGGTGAGAAAACGCAACAAACAAACATACATGCATTTTCCCGCTGTAAATTTACGTCCGTTCGACCGATCGGCATATCTAGCGATAGCTAGCTCGTCAGGCGAGAGTACGGCGTGTGCCGGAGGATATGTCGCCGGATCAGCAGCACAAGGTGCAGGCTGGCGACATTTTTCTTTTTTGCCCGAAAAGGGATGACATCGACCGACCTCTGCATCGGTCGATGCAGCAGGCCGGCGAGACGCCTTTCCGCCGGACGAATTCATTTGTTCCATCGTACTGAGAAAACGGACGTAGCTTTCTTACTTTTTCATGAAAATGACCTGGACGACAAGGGCGACGCTACCAAAAATCTCCACCCAAATGAATCTGACGCACGCCAACTAGTAGTAGATTTTATTTACCTATGATGGATTGATGGTGATATCAGATGGCCGCAAGCTAACGTTTCATCTTGATTGGCTAATTTTGTGCAGCCATTTCAAGGCGAAGGCGCAGACGGAGAAAGCGGACAAGACATGGCGGCTTCTGGTGAAGAAGGTGACGAGGGCGAAGGTGATGTCCTCCTTGGCCAGTAGGAAGGCAGTGCCGGAGGTTGTGGCCGAATCATGGACGAGATACAACGGCATAGTGGCCAAGTTGAGATGAGAAGATAATCAAGCCTGGCCGTCTCCAGCTTAGTATACTGCACAGTTTAATTTGGTGTAATCGTCAAGACCCGAGTGCTTCAAAACATCAGGTCACGGTCTTGTAGGTCTAAACTTAGCAAGGTGGTGAATCAAGCTGTATTATATTATATAGTCAGGCTATAGGTAATGTCCGGGTGATGTTTATACGAGTAGAATTTTCGACAATTCTCCACGGTACTGCAATCACAGATAGATTAACAACAGTTGTACTAGTACCTTGATAGCTGCTATGCGTGTCCATGGGCTCCTAGCCCAGAGGTGGGAGTGCGGTGGCACGTTCCCGCCTGCGTCGGATATATCCCCGGAGAGGCAATACATCTTGCTGACGCAAGAACACATAAAACACAATAAAGTCCCTCATACGATTGCAGCACAATAACACAAAAATTGAGCAAGTTTATGTGGGAAACCGGGTCGAAAATCATGATTTATTTATATGGGAAACCGGATAAGAAAACCATTGATCAAGTTTATGTGAAAAATCGGATCGAAAACCATATAGCAAGAGGGCCAATACATATTGCCGATGCAAGAACACATAAAACAAAATACAGTTCATCATAAGATTACAACACAAAACATTGAGGGCATCACTATCACTACATGAACATTTACATATCAACTAGAAAAAATAAAGAAGAAACATTATTAAACCTATTTAGGTGTTGGTAGAACTTTCATGTGATAGAGGAACCTCGGCGGTATTCAGGCACAGTGTGCAAAACAATAGATTTTTTTCATAACCTCTTGATTTCCATACCGTGATGTCTTATCTCTTTATAGTATTTTTTCGTAGGGCTGCACCAAGAATTAAATCTAAACACCGAAGACTCGTATCGAAACCATGATGTGTTCTCTTCCTTGACCCACCTGGTATTGCACCAACATATCATGACTCCACATGTTTTTACACATGCTCATCTGTTGCAGTAGCATATCAGGGACTCAAGGTGCTCCCACACATGCTCATCTTACTTTAATATATGTTGTATGTTGACCAAAAAATGCTGAAACACTCTGTCTCACAATCGGTCAAGCCATTATTATCTTTAATATCTGATTTCCAATGCCTAGTTTTGTTCCTAAAAAATACTTATTTTTGTTCTTGACGCTTTGGTTGAATAGTATAATTTTCATCTTTTTTCATATGAATTTCAAATGGAGTGCGTATTAAAAACTGAATTGTTAAATCTTTTCTCGTTCTTATTTTGATTGTGTTTGTACAATATTATTATTTGCTAGTGTGATTGCTTGTTCCTCCCTCTTGTTCACCCTACATTAGTTTCCTATACATGACTCAGAATAATATGAAGTTACAACCAAAATTATATTGAGTTTTGGTATAGGAATGATCCCACTAAGTGCATTTTTTTTATCCAGAACTTTAAATAGTGACATCTAAAGACCAATGAAATGGTATCTTCTTCGTGTCATGCAAAAACATACAAACTTCTAGTTTTTTTTCTCTTACACATTTTCACTGGACGCGTTTGGTTGCATGCATTCGGTTGCACGTCCTAACAAAATGAAATCTTCCACTTTTGTGGTGTTCGGCTGCCAACAAGAGGGCTAAACCCTATTCGACGCTGTAAGCGCTAGTTAGAGTGCATTTCACTAACAGCGCATACCCCCCTGCTACTTGGGCTAGGCCAAGCGCTTTCGTGAAGCTTCTAGAAGCTTTTGGCTGGTTTTTCCTTTCTCGTTCATGGTT
>NC_041383.1:530255512-530264643 GCF_002162155.2 Triticum dicoccoides
TTTTTTCATATTCAAACCTTTACTTCAAATTTGTGAACTTTTTTATCAAATTCGTGACCTTTTTTCAAAACACATGAACTTTTTTTTCAAATTCATTGAAAACTTTCAAAACCGACAAAATTTTGCAAATACATGACATTTAAAAAAATCCTCGATTTTTTTTCAATTTTGCTAACTTTTTTTCAGAATACATGAACTTTGTCCATATTTGCGTACTTTTTTCGGATTCATCAAATTTTTTGAATTTTGGACTTATGGAAATTTGTGAACTTTATATGAACTAGTAAGCATGCACATGAAATTCATGTGCATCAACAAGATGAGACATCGTTTCAAAAAAAAACGAGACTTCATGTGTGCCTGGCTTGGGAAAGATGACATAGACTTGGTGCATGCCGATGCCTCCCTCTATCCTGATGAAGCATGGAAACTGTACCCAAAGAAATAGCTGCAAGCGGCGTGGGCTGCTCGACTTGTTCGTTGGAACCAAGTTTTTTTCCTTTTCTTTTCTGATGTTGATTTACAAGTATGATTTAGGTACCTGTGTTGTGAGCTTGAGTTTTGTGTTGGACAATTATAGTACATCATAAGCAAGTTGTAATAAAATGGATATGCTTCATAGCTATCTGCTGCCTGAGTTTTCCAAGATTTTTCTTGTACACTGGTTTTACATGATGTTTCCAATTTGGTGAAGCCTATTGGGAGTTAACCAATAAAAGACAAGACGAATTTTCATGTATGCCAACATCAGCTAGACATCCGCTTAATTATTTTAGTTGAGATTACAAGGGATGACCTTTACAATCGTGTCTCCACTCTCCACTTGAGAACAGTAGTTTCTAAGAAAAAAAGTACAATAAATAAACATATATTCAGCTAAGAAGCAATGCATTAGAAGTGAGTCATTTGATGGAAATGCATGTCGACATACCATTGAAAGGAACAAATCAATTTTATGGTTAAAACATATATTTAAAGCACAGGCATGTATTACCGTTCTATCCTGACACCGGAGCTTCTTGGGCACGACCCTCGTCTTGAGACCTCCAGGATGACAGATGGCTACATAGTTTGGTTGGCCCCAAATATGGGTACAGCAGCGAAGGTGGCGTCGACAATGGACACTCTGGCCCGTATAACCTATGCAGATATTTTCAGTCAGAATATACAACCTACAGATATTTTAAAAGCATTTCACCGTTAGCAATACTTCCACTCTAGGTATTCATTTTTCAAACGGGGAACACTCCCCTGGTCCAAAAAGAGAATAGATGCATCTAGATTATTATGTTTCATCTGCATTTAAATATGGAAAATAACTACATGCTAAACATGCCGGGGGAACTACAAATGTTTCCAGCAGCTTCTAATATATGAGAAATAAAAGGAGAAGCAGGAGCATCAACATTGATCTGAGACCTTATATACACTTAGTACATAATTCACCATGTGCTTATCAAGATGGCAATAAAAGGTTAATGACAGTAAAAATGTAAGTTGACCTCTCTCTGGATCATCAAATAAAGATAAAACGTTTGCCCATCGGTGTTCATAAAATTAACTCATTATTTCTCGAAACATTAATTCAAGATATATGTCAGATGTGCACTTCTACTTATTCAATTTGGAAGCATCAGATAACTAACAGAGTTTGACTTACTTCAAATAGAACAGTCACATGCATAGTAATAGCACTCAATTTGTATAATGACATTTGACCTTACGATTATGAAACCCACCAAAGATCTTCTAGATGCGAGGTATAACAGTAGAAAACCTAGAATGACTCGAACTACAGGCCATCCAAACAGCAACATCAATCAGTCGGTTGCACCAATCGAAGAACTTGATGATGTCCTCTTATGACCGCAGCCTCCCTGTAGTAGAGCATGAGCTTGTGTTGCAGGCAGACAGCAAGGGAGCACGGGCTATTAAATCCTATAGGTCATTCACCCATCTCTTCCCATATCCCATCAGAACGCTAGGCACTATGAGAAAAAAGAGAAAATAAAATTATGTACTACAGAGGCAACTAAAGAAAAACATCATAAAGCATTTGAAAAAACATTTCATACGACTTGTAAGCAGGAGCATCAACATTTGGACCTGTAGCTTATATTTAACAACTAACACATAGTAAATTTACTATCCCGTCTGCTTCCTTGTGCCTACTCCTTCTGCATCTCCAGGGTCCAGGCTACCAAATTTGATGTAGAAAATCAACTGCAAAGTTCCAACTCCCTTCTTCAAAATCTATTTGGCCAGAATCTATCTAGCTCCTGGGCATGGTTTCTTTTGGTCGATATTTGTCACTTTTAACCTTTTCTTTTACATATGTATGCATGGTATACCATTGGACATAGTACAACGATATTCACCAAAGATATGTGTTAATGTTCTTAATTCTCTTCCTTCTAACTGGCATAATGTGAGAAAATGTGCATGGGGTTCAAAAAAGTGTTTCTTCCTGGGAACTTCTTACTCCATATCTAAAACCAACATCAGTGTTTCAATACATTGAGTATCATTTCTTACTTATATCATTCTGTGACGCAAGCTTTACGATTACTATATGTCTGTACAGTCTTCGTTCTGAACCATGTCCAGAAAAAATCCAACGCCTTGGATAGCTTAGAACTTGAGTAAATCATTCACACTGTTTGGGGTGCCTTGTATCTCTGGCTGGACGTTTAATTGATCTGAGGTCCTTTCCCAAAACAAAAAGGAGATAGCAGCCATCGCCCATCGGTATTGAACACGGGAAGAGTTATATATTCAGTTAATTGTTATTGCAACACGGACAAAGCTGAATATTACTATGAAATTTGATGGCGCTGTCGGACACATACCAGTGCAGCGTGTCGGGGCGGTATGTCGACCACACCATGGGCATGAAGCATGAAGGGGCCGCAGATCGACGACGGAGGAAGGTGCTGATTCGGACCGGATTGCAGCGCTGGAGCAGGGGAGAGCGCCCGGGCACGGAGACGGAGGGGTCTGCTGCGACGTGGCTGTGGCGACGCAGCTCAAGACAGCCTTTCTTATGCCCAGCGCCGCCGCGTTCCCGCACAAGATTCGTTGATTCTTTTGTACTAAGCAGCATTTCTGCAGAGTCCAAACACCACCACTGAATTCTTTCCTGCATATACAGCAGATACACAAACATATTACATTCCTTTTTCAGTTTCTTTTCTTCTCTCGTTTTCTTTCTTTGGACTGACAATTCTATCCAAGAACGCCAACATTCCCCTGTTTTTACTTCCACATTCATCCATCCATCCATTCATACACTACACCTCACTGAAGCTCAAGCTGTACCCACATATCAGAAAGAGGTTAGAGAGTGAGTGTGATCAGCAAAGCACAGGAGGAAGAAGAGCAGAGTTCAGAGGAGGAGTTACGTTGCACTGCTGCATCCGCTGGTGACGCCTGTCTCAGGGATGTTGGCAGGCTGCTCCTTGTCGTCCAGGCATCAGATGAGCACGGCGCAGCGACTACCATGCGGCTTCTCCAAGCGGGGCGGCCGCGGCGACTCGACAGTCCCCGGCGCAGCTCCTCGTGTGCCGGGCGGCGACGGCCGGGGAGGCAACGACACCTGCTCCTTCTGGGCGCACCCGGCGCCGCCGGTCACCCAGGCCATGTTCTGGGGCGCGAAGCCGGAGCCCTCCGTCTTCGGCGACGGCGGCGGCTGGGAGAGGCGGGACGGGGCCGTCAAGCGCCGTCGGCATCAATCCTCGTCGCCAGCACCGTCGGCATCTGCTTCCCCGTCGCACACAACAGGGCCACCTCCCTCGTCCATGTCCTCGCCGACGCCTACGCGGCGCTCGCCTACTGCGCCGTCCCTGGAGGGACCTCCCCTTCAGGGGGCTCGTCTGCCTCGGCTGCGGCGAAGGGCGCGGCGAAGGGAGGCGAACGGCGCGGGAGGAGGAGGTCGTGTGGGAGGAGAAGGAGGAGGTCGTGCGGGCGGTTTTCTTTATTTTTGTACTGCGGGGCAGATTAGCGATCGTGGTTGCTAGCGTTAAACACAAAAGGATTAAAGGCCATTAGATTTTGATGATGGATGGATGTGATTGTTTGGATCTGCCCCTCTCTTTCTTTTATAGTGGTAGTAGATAAATAGACTTTTAAAATTCATATTTTTTGAAATTCATGATTTCTTTTCAAAATTCATGAACTTTTCTCAAAAGAATTCAAATCCATGCATTTTTTCCAAAAGTCAATGGTCATTGTTTAGCAGTCAGTAGTGAATGCTAAAGGTCAATGGTACTTTTCAAAAGCATTATAAAAGACCGACATGTTTTTTTCGTTAGTAGACCAACAACAGAAGAAACTGGAAAGAAAAAACAACTGAGAAATGAACGAGCGATGGAGCGGCTGACGTGGGTAAAGCAAGCGGCCGAAGCTAGGCGAAGCGAGCTAGCTTAAGTTTTGGGTTGTGTCTGTTGGCATCAGTGCAAGCATCGGTTTGGCTCCCTAGCACTGGGAGGAGGTCTCAGCAGGAGGACTCAGTTAGTCCAGCCATAGAAATAGAAAGGTTGCATTTGAAAGAACTATAGAATAAATCATTTCTCTAGGTCCAGGCCCGCAAGCTGAAGGAAACAAATGTTGAAGATTCCCTTCTTTTTGTGGGCTAACCCGCATCACCATCTCCCACACAATGCAAAACGCAACCCTAACCAAGCAATAAACTCACATAACCCATCAACCCGCATGCGGGGCCTATATCTTGCTTATACCGAGATGTATGCTCTCGTCGCCTGGGGCACGGCGCGACCAGGTCGGCTCAATACTATAGCATGTAGTGAGTTTTTTTTTTTTCATTTTTCCGGTTTCATTGGTTTCAACCCACTTTTTTCTGTATGGGTTTCTTTGTCCAGTTTACACTGTTGGGGTGCTGTTTTCTTTTGTTTTTAGTTTAGTTTTCTTGTTTCTTCTTCGGTTTTCTTTCTTTCATCATTATACTTTATTTTGTTTTTTCTTTTTTTCTTAGGTTTTTTGTTTCTTTCTTGGTTTTCAACGGTATTTGCCTTTTCTTTGTTTCTTTATCGGCTTTCATTGTTTTCCCATTCTTTTTGCGCTTGTTTCTTCATTTTTCATTTTTCTTTGCTTTCTTTTGTTTCTTTTTTGGTTTTTTAGTTTTTTTGGTTTTCATTCTACATTTTCTTATACATTAAGAATATTTTTCAATACACATTTAACATTTCTCAAATATGACTTTAACATTTTTTAATACATTGTTAGCATTTTTTCTATGCATATTTTAAACATTTTTATATGCTGGATTAACCTTTAAAAAAATCGAGTACATCGTCAACATTTCTTTCATACACATTTTAACATTCTCAAACACTAGATTAATATTTCTTGAATACATGATTAAGATTTTGTTAATACATGGTCAACATTATTTCTATACACATTAAAAAAATCTTGATTAAGATTTTGCAATTAGTTTTTTTCAAATGCTTGATTAACATTTGCTTAGTACATGATCAACTTTTTCACACACATTGTATATTGTTTGTTTAGGTTATTTAATACATGGTGCACTTTTTTTCTGTACATATTTTTTAACATTCTACAAATGCTTGATTAACATTTTTCAAATACAATTTTAACATTGCTTGAATACATGGTCAACATTTTTCTCTAGAGACATATTTAAAATTTTCAAATTCTTGATTAAAAAATTTCAAATACAAGTTTGATATTTTTGGAATACATGGTCAGCATTTTTTATACCACAAAAGCTACATGTCAATCGCCTGACTTTCGAAGTTGGTGTCAGTCGATTTTTGGTTCAACGGAGAAATAGCCGGAGGGGGAGGAAGAACTCGCCGGAGAGGAGGAAGAGCCTCGCTGGGCAGGCTACCCCACCATCTATCTTAGGGTGGGGTGTGGGGGAGGCAACACGAGGTTGTGGAGCGGCGGCAGCGGGCGGTGGTGAAGGTTTGCCGAAGAAAAAAACCGGCGAGGTCCGGGCCTAGAGGGATGGTCGGGGCGGTGGCAGCACAGCGGTGGGAGGAGGTTCCGAGGAGGGCAGGGCGGTGAGGCTACGCGGTAGCGCCGCCGGCCACGGGCGGTGGTGGCCGGCGGTTCGACCATTGGTCCGTGGGGCTGTTGGAAGAAGATTCGCCGGGAGGTTGGAGATGAACTGGCAGCCGTTAGATTGGAGATTGAGGGTGGATAGCAGTCGACTGATCCAAATCGGGGAATTCAGTCGACTGGCACCCAGCCAGTCCCTTTTTATACACATGTAACATTTTTCAAATGCGTGATTAACATTTTTCAAATACTTGTTTAACATTTTTTTAATGTATGATTAACATTTTTTAATACATAATTTTATTTTTTCCCACACATTGTATATTTTTTTACACATTTTCGAATACATGGGAAAGAATTCTTTATACATATTTAACATTTTTATAATGCTTGGTTAATAGTTTTTCAAATTATTTTATATAAAGTGTTTTTTGTCATTTAGAATATTGAAAGTATGAACTAAAATGAAAAATATTACGGAAAAACTGAAAAAAGAAACCGTGAAAAAGACGAGCCTGTGGCCTCCCGCGGGTCCGGTCCGGCCCCTTTATGTAGGCCCCTGACGCGAGAACACTCTAAGTCTTGCTATAAGCCAGACATAGAGCTTCCCTCAACCCACGTGCATACATTCCAAATAGCATGGCCTTTTTAGGTATCTCCCTCCGTCCTCTAGATATATCCATTTTTCTGACGAGTATTTCCGGACGGAGGGAGTATGTCATTAGTGTGGCATGCCCCGAACGTGCTTGTCCCCAGCGACAACATGCCTGGCCAAGGTTCTGAGGATGCATGAAAAAGAAGTGCCCTCAAAGTCCGAAAATTGCCAAAAGAGCTCTGGCTCCATCTGGTCCTATTTTTGGAATTTTCAAAAATCATTTTTCAATTTTCAAAAATTCTAGCACATGTATATAGGGATGTATACTGCATATCTGTAAATTTTCATGATAAAGTACGTTCTTATGTGAACTATATAAAAAAATCATAATTCACGGTAAAAGTTCATGTTTTTTTATAGACCACATAAAAATGTATTTCATCAGAAAAATTACTTAGATGAAGTACACATCGCTATGTACATGTGTATTCTTTCACAAAAAAATTCAAAATTTCAAGCTCCATGGAGCTCATGATCCAAAAATCCACTCTACACCACTAGGTTGTTGCAAAGAAAAAAAGTTACGGCGGAAATACATTAAACTTGGTATCTTACTCCATCCGCCTCACCACCAACCGCGTTGGTGGTTAGAGTGTAAGTAGTGTTTACTTTTGAGTATTATTCACGCACATCTTGTAAACAAAAATTCCGTGATAAAAGTGAAACGAAGTGTCTAAAAAATGGCCGAACAAACCCATAAACCTTGGAAGTTAGAGCATTTCTAGCAGACCCCTTAAATCGCGCCGACCCGCGAAATAGCCGTCAGTTTACGGTTTTACGCGAAAAAAGTGGCCCGAACAGACATCGTATACGCGCTTGACCCTTAAATTTTTTTGAGGGGCGTGGTAAATTGCCCCTATCGACCCGCGAAAACACAACCCCCCACCCCCACCCCGTCGGTGCCCTGTATCTCGCGAAAGCGGTTTGCGGGAGGGACATTTTAGGCCGCGCGTGTTCCCCACCCCCATCCCACAGCCACCCGGCACCGTCGCCGCCCATCCACTGCCTTCGATTTCACCCATATCCGCCAATGGAATCACACCGCCGGGCCGCTCCAGGCTTGGGTCCACCGCGCCACTTCGCCGGTGCCCCGAATCCACCGAGCCGAGCCACCTGGGTCGCCGCCGAACCGGATCGACCTGTCGCCGAGTCGCCACCCGCCCCAAATTCACCGAGCCGAGCCGTCCCCGAGTCGCCCCGGATCGACAGGCCGCCGGTGAGTCCTTTTCTGCCCGTTCTAGTTCGACTTAGCGAACAATTTGTAGATGAATTTCCGTTCATGCGAGCTCGGGTGCGGTTTGTAGATGTATTTGAGCCCTTGCGAGGAACTTTTGCTCGGGTATTCGTCCTCGTGCAACGACCCGGACGTAGAGTCACTGCTCGAGAGCCATCGGCAGCAGATGGTGGTGGTGGTCCTCGCCGTGAAGGAGCTCGAGGATCGAAACCGAAAGAGACGGCGAGGATCGACCGCCGGCCGTCTTTACATCCCTCGTAACCGCCATCTCAGGTACATGATGTTGAATTCAGGACAAATCTTGTATTGAATTATTAGTTTAAGGGGCATACCTTGCGCTTTGTACCATGACGGCCAGGGGACGGATTGATGATGGACAGCAGGACTCCATTGGGTGGGCGTAGGAGACTGGTGGCCGCTACTCGACTAGTTCGTCCTACCATGCCAAGTTCTGGGGTAGAGAGGTGGTGCCGGCGGCTGATTTCACGTGGAAGTCCAAGGCCCCCCTACAATATAGGTTCTTCACTTGTTTGGTGCTCAGGAATAGGTGATGGACTTCAGATCGCCTAGCATGACGTGGATTTGATCACCAAAAGGCGTGCCCGTTCTGCGATCAAGAGGAGGAAACCATACAACACCTCTGCTTGACTGCGTGTTTGCATGGGAAATATGGAGCGTGGTCTACCGAGCCATGGGTAAGCAGGAACGGACCCCAACTGGGAGGTTGACCCTCTCGGAGTGGTACCATGACAAGATCGGGACGAGTCACAACAAGAAAGATACATGAGCAATCATTATTGTTGTCTTATAGAAACATCGGAACTCGATCGTGTTCAACGGGGCAACACCGTCAAGAGACCATGTAATCTCTAGATTAGAGGGAGAGGGTAGAACATGGAAGTTAGTTTGGATCCTTAGAGGATGGGTAGATGCCTTCCTCGGGGCGTTCACGAGTGAGCTATCGCGACTAGATACGGCTTAGGAATTTCGGTGGACTTAGGTGGAGTTGGGTTCATGTGATATGCAACACCAACGTGAAGAGGCTCTTTCCCCATCTTTTTTAATACAAAAGTAAAGACTCGTGCATATTCGAAAAAAATAGCTTCATCCATGAAAGTAGAAATAGAAATTTTGAAACATATACTCCCTCCTTTCCATAATATAAGAACGTTTTTGACACATTATGGGATGGAGCCC
>NC_041383.1:530264817-530276218 GCF_002162155.2 Triticum dicoccoides
GGGAAACCCTAGTCGCGCCGCCGCCAGGCCCTACCGCTCCTCCTCCCCCCGCATCGCCGCCGCCGGAGGGGACGCCGGCGAAGCCCGTGCGTGCCCAGTGAAGGTGGCGGCGGGGCTTTTGTTCTACACTCGATTGCGCCGCGACCCAGGCGGATCGGCCACCTGTGGGGGCGGGGCGCGGTCTTCCCATCCTGGCGGCGGCTTCTCCTGGCGTCGGCGTTCTGCTCGTCTCCGGCAGCTCCGTGCGTCTCGTGGTGGAGGGCGTGCTGCGGCGGGCGCGTATGGGCGGCTGGGAGGACCAGATCTGGCTGGCCTGCTCCCCGCACGCTCAGGTGGGGGCGGCACCTGGGGCTCTCTCCGGCTGCAGGGGCGCGGTGCCGGGCTGGCGACCTCCGGTGGTGCTGTCCAGGGTGAGCATCGGAGGCGCTCGGCTCGTTGGCTCTGGTTCGTGTGGGCTGGTTCCAAGTCCGGCGAGTTAGGCTGAGGAGGTGGATCTGGGGGTGGAAGTCGGTGGTGGAGTTGTGGCGGCCAGGCTAGATCTCCCCTCCTGTCGGCGCCGGTGCTCGAGGTGAGCAGCTATGTCAATGGAGGTGCAGCCCGCAGTCGGCGGTGAGGACGCTCGCCGCGGAGTTGCTGGATGTTGGGAGGTCTCGCGCTCCTATGCTTGCCGGACAAAACGACCAACGTATGCGGAGAGGTCAGGCATGTGATGCTTGAGGCGAAAGCCTTGTGCCGGCCTTGCCGGCATCGATGATGGCGACGCCTTCCGGCGCCGTTTTCCTCCTTGGAGGCGTCATTGTCAAGCTCCGCCTTGTGTCCTCTAATGTGCCCCGGGCGAAAGCCTAGATCCATCTGTGGATCGGACATCGACGAGGTCTTTGACATCGTTACCCCCTTGGGGGCGTTGTCTTTGGAGCCATTGAGCTGCTATGGTTTGTTTGTTGTCTCGGCTCGAGTGCGGTAGGTCTGTTGGTGTGTGGTTGGGCTGATGGATTGTTTGGTGGTGGTGGTGGAAGTGAATTGTGGCGGCGTTCTTTGCCTTGGTCATCCTGGTGCTATTGGTCGATCTCTCTCTTCGGGGCTTGTGGCGGCGGTGAGGTCTCGGATTTTGGTGCCCTTCGACGATGCTTGAGGTTTGGTTCCCTCGCATAGTGCTTTGGTTCCCTCTATTTGTGATGGTGGCCGTGGTGTGGCCCAGAGGAGGTGCGGGGTTGTCTCGGCGGAACATTGCCCTTCGTCACGGTCTGTGGCTTTCTCCGTCGCGTCGTGGCTAGGCATTGGGAAGCCCTTCGACGGTGGTTGTGACTCTCCTAGTTCTTCAAGGTGCTGAGTGAACGCAAGGTAGCAGGCGGCTTCTTCTCTTGGTCTTCTCGGTGTTGATTCTTCTTTCGACTGATCCAACAATGCTAGTTTCGCTCTTCTTGGTCTGCCTAGTGGTGATGGGTGCTAAGTTCTTGGTTTTGGCTGCTTGTCGTAGCTCATTTTCTGGTTCTCCTCTGTTGTACCTCGGTGCTTCTTGTGTGTGTTGGGTGCTGCAGTTGTGTAGCCGTTGTGTTGTATCTCAGTCTTACTTATGATAATGAAAATGGTTCAGGCTGGCGTAAGCCCGCCGTAGCTCCGTCAAAAAAAACATTATGGGATGGAGGGAGTAGTTTAGAAAAATTTTCTCTATCTCTAGATTTGGGGAGACATGATCGGCTGCGAGCACGCCCAGTTTTCAAACTACTTGGCAAAGCCCTACGCGTCCAGGCCGCGAAGGAAAGCATTTTTTTCCTAAACACGGGCAGAAATGAACAACGGAGCCCGGCAGGCAGCATCAGCATCTCTCGGACGGATCCACGGGAGGCATGGGAGAGGGAAAGGAGATACGTACCGGCCGGCGTCGGCGAGCGGCAGGTCTCGTGTCCAGGGCGAAGTGGCTCTCCAGCCGAGCCCCAGCCACGCTCACGCCGCCACCTCGGTCTCCACGGCGACAGCGCGCGCGGCACCAAACCTACATGCACGCGCGCCTTCCTCGATCCGGCCGGCGAACCATCACGGTCCGGCACGCGTACGTGCGTCTCCACCGACTCCCGCCGTCCGGTTCTCTCTTTTTTAACCGCGGCACCTCTGTACGGACCTAGGCGATGCGCGCCGTGCCGTGCCGTGCCGTCCTCGGGTGAAAGAACGGCGGTGGGGAAGGTACGTGTCCCCATGGGCGATCGACATGCATGCCTCCGCCCTCAAACCGCGTCCCGTAGACGAGAAGCTTTTAGTCCGAGCGGCGAATGGCCGGGCTAGCTCTAGGCGCAAGGTGCTTTGCCAACGAAAAAATGTCTATGCTACGACGCGCCATGGTGACCTTTTTCTCTGTAGCCCGGCACCCATTTTCGGCACTACTAATAATTGCCTAATTGGTACTCCCTCCGTACCATAATATAAGAACGTTTTTTACACTAACGTAGTGTTAAAAATGTTTTTATATTTTGGGACAGAAGAAGTACCATTAGTGTAAAAAACGTTCTTATATTATGGGACGGAGGGAGTTCTCAATTTTTGACACTACGAGGACAGTTCTTTTTCGAATTAGATGCGCACAATATTAGACTTTTATTAGTTCCGCCCTTGATCTACGGGTTGCCATGGACGTCGAAGAGTCTTTATGAGGGTTCCTCTCTTCAGATCTCATGGTTACGGTTGGCGGCTTATACTGACGCGGTTGCGAGATGGAACTGAAAGGCTTCGATGTGAGTTTCA
This sequence comes from Triticum dicoccoides, assembly GCF_002162155.2. NCBI lineage: Eukaryota > Viridiplantae > Streptophyta > Magnoliopsida > Poales > Poaceae > Triticum > Triticum dicoccoides. The sequence goes on from NC_041383.1 coordinate 530,267,554, forward strand.
ACGGCTCTAACTCCGGCCGGTTAGCCTTCGATGGGGTGATGTAATCTATGGTTACTTTCAAAAAATATATATTTTTTACTTAAAAAAAGATGCAATCTAGGCACCCGGCTTAACGCAAAGAGTATGATAGTGCATCGGTGCAGTAGGATTTCTGGATCAATGCATTTAGCTATTGGGATCATGAAAAGTTATGATGACAACACTTGGTTGACTTTTTGATTTGGTGGTGCTAAGTGAAAATCTTAGGTATGAACCGCCTTGCAATGATGAAGTTTTTACGTACTAATCTTGTTGAAGTCATTGGTCGGATATGCTTGGACTTATTCTTTAGGGCGAAAACCTAGAACCTACCCTTTCATGATTTTACAACTGCAACACTTGAGAGTTGTTCTTTTCATCAAGGTGTTACTGCTAAAAACTTTTCTCATCGTTTTTGTTGTATCAAAAGATTGTTGGTGTGAATATGGTTGTTGTTGTAGTTTGTCAATCATGATGGCTTTAGTTTTTTTTTCCTTTATGGTTTAGGCACATTTTGGGTCTTATATGTTTTTGCCATTTACCCGCATGTCTATGGGCCTGTTTGGTTGCCGTATGAGCTGGGCCTGACTAGCTCAGTCAGGCTCAACGGAGCCTAGTTGAAGGAAAACTGGCAAAATATCGACATCTGCACATTGTTTGGTTGTCCGCATCTAGCCCTCTCGCATTAGGGGACCAATTTTGCCTTAGCGTTTGGTTGACTGCATTGACTCGGCTCACGCAACTACACGGTGTCTGGTTCCATGCAACAACTGTTGTCTGGTAACCTCTTCGGCGAGGTGGTGAGGTTACTAGTGCACAACGACTTGAAGAAAAAAATATACACACACAACAGAAGATAGTTGAAAACCATAACTAATCATAGTTTAAATAAAGTGCAACACTTAAACATATCAGTTCAAATGGAAAGCAGTACGATAAGAAACTAAACCAGTTGGAGCATAAGAAGGGCAGTCCTAGACGTTGAGGGCGAAGGCGTAGTCATGCTTACCGCACTTGGTCACCACTTCAATGCCTTCGTCGTCGAAGACGATGACCTTGAGCGTGTCCGAAGTGAGCAGCTTGAACGTCACCATGTAGCCGATCCTGATCTGATGGACAGCGGCGAAGGGGGGCCAACCCTGATCGAGGGTCACCCTATCGTCCATCAACCGGACAGTCACCCTTCACGAGTAGCCGGTGCTGGTCCTCAGTTTGAACTCTTGCGGCACCATCAGGAAGTGTTTGGTGAAGTCTAGAGGCATCAGGATGCACTCAAGCTGAGGGCAAGGATCACCTTGCAAAAGTGGGTTAGACCTCCCTCCTCTTGGTAGTGGCCGTAGTTACGACGCTTTCCGCTAGGGGGCTCATCCGACACCACGTCCTCATCCATGGCCACCTCCTCAGGCATGGTCGGCCCAACCTCCATGGGCGGCACGACCTCCTTGCCCTTCTCCATGGGCGGCACCACCTCCTTGCCCTTGTTGTCCGTGTCGATCTGCATTACGAAGGGCGCACATTATGAAGAGCACAAAAGTTCAGAGGTTGATCACCATTAAAACCTATCGTCCATAACCCCTTAATTTACCCATCCTCACGGTCACTACTTACCCACCATCTCACTCAGTCATCTCTCTGTCTCTCACTCTTCCTACTATCGACAGCCATGAACTCCAGCAGCAACTCCAACCCCATCCCCAACCCCTTCCCTTGGGGCATTGGATGGAGGGATTTCTTTCTCGGGTGCTCGCCCGGTGACCGCACCAAGTTCGAGAACACCATGGAAGTCTGCTCCAAATTCACCAGCATGGCAGACATGTAGAAAGAGTCGGACGCGGTGGTGAAGAAGGCGGCACCGGAGGAGTTGAAGACGTTGATTCCTGACCCAGCGAAGGGCGCTTTGTCAGTCAAAATCCTTCGCTGGGCCATGAATCAGGCCGACTCCGGCGACGCTCGACAGAGGTCAAGGTGGGCCAAGTACAGAGAGTACAGGCATCCTCATGACCATCATGTCGCTGCGTACTTCACGACAAGGATTGTGGTGGCGGTGGAGGAGGGACAAGAAGCGGTGGCCAGGGAGGTGGAAGAAGAAGTTGCAATGGCGATGATTGTAAGGGCGACGAAGCCAGAGCGTCGAAGCATGCCGGTCGACCTGGACTCCGGCGAGGAAGAAGAGACGGTGGTGCAGCCCGAGGAGAAAAACATGGGCAATGGCACCCGCCGCTCCAAGCGCCTCGAGGGTCGCTGAGGCTAAGATCTATGACTACCGTGTAAGATTTACCCCCCAATACTGCCTCACCATTGTACTCAATCCTGACCGGTAACCTCAAATCTATCGGTACTACGAACTCATGACGATGTTATGATCATTCCTATGGCAAATTACACCGATTCCCCATTCCCCTAACACGGGTCGAACCTAAATGCGGATCGAATGCGAATGAATACGTGAGGAGGTGAAAAAAAAATGCTTACTGCCATTGCCGTGCCGGAGGTGATGATGCGGATGCCGGCGTAGGGGGCGGATGTCGCCTTGCTGTTCTCCGATCTGCTTCATGCCGCCACCGTCGGTGAGAGTGGGGATATGGGAGAGGGGAGAGGGGGCGGTGAGGGTAATAACTGTCGGCGCTTCGGGAAGCAACGCGGCTTCATGAGTGTGGCTCGGCGCGTGCAGTCCCTGCCGCCCACGTGTATCTCACGGCTTGGCTCTGGAGAAACTGCCGATTCAAGCGTTCACGGCGAGACAGCCCCAGAGCTGCTTTAAAGTTCATGCGATGCAGGCCCAATAATGTATGCGCGCAACCAAACGGGTCACAAATTCCCCGTGCGGGCCTGGTTGAGGGAAATGCAGGCAACCAAACACGTCTTATATGTACTTCATCTGTTTCAAAATATAGGTCGTTTTAGCAAGGTGTTTTAGCTTGCTAAAACGACTTATATTGTGAAACGGAGGGAGTAGTATGTTGATGTTGATTTTGTGTATTCTACCTATACGATGCCGGACCTCGTGATGCTTTGTTTTGAACCAATAAAATCCGTCCTCTATCGGAACGAAAGTGCGCTTGCACTTCGCCTGGCAGGTGTAATAGACGCTGTGTACACTGTACCCGGCCGGCAGATCGACGGCGTACGTAGCATCAAGCAGTTCTTCTACGTATCCGGAGAACACTGAGGGATCATTCGCAGAAAGAAAGAAAAGCTAATGACCATGTGCCACACTGCTGCGCGTCTGAAAAGGCAACGTTCCCGAAGCAGCAGCCGGGGCGCGCGTCAAAGGCTCAAAGCTTGTTCCCAGGCAAGGAAAAACCGGTGGTCAAAAGCCTAATCACCGTTGTGATGGCGCTGGACTCTTGTTCCCACGGAGGCTGCAGTGCCCCAGGCGATCCATGTGATCCCCGCTTTCGATCCATGAACCCTTTTGGTTCGGCCTTGGACTTGGACTCTTGGTAGCGTACACTCGTACAGCAAGTTGCAAAGCTTATTCTTTTGCAATTTGTTGCAAAGCTGGACCAGTGTGAATCGTGCTGCAGCAGTGCAGTGCTCGCGCTCCTCTCGGTGGTTTCGCGGTAAATGCAGTAAAAAGTACTACTAGTACTAGCAGCAGCGTTAACTACTCCTCAGTCCGAGTTACCTACTTGCTAGTTCTGATATAGGACTAGGAGATTTCTCAGCCTGAAACTCTTGAAAAATGAAAATGTCATTTATGCTACACTCACCGGCTGGGAGGTTTAATAGTATGCCCTCTGTAAAAAAATATAAAAGCATTTAGATTCCTAACTAGACATTGTTATATTTCTTTACGGAACGAGTAGTATGTAGAATAGTGTTGTGGTGCACTTTCATGCCCTGTCGTCAAGGGGCTCGAAGTGAGCTAGCGACCAGAAAAACAAGGCTAAAATCAACGAAAGTGCTCTTTTGATCCCGAGCTCATATGCTTCCGCATGAACAGTAAAATTCAAAGAAAAAAAGTAAGTTTTTTTAAAAAAAATCTGATTTCTTTTATGATGAACACTGATGAATGTTCTAAGTGTGTGCAAAATTTCAGGTCGAAACAACATTCGTGGAGGTCTGGGCAAAAATAACAATATCGATGCTCCAAAATGCTTTCAACAATAGTCTTTTTGGACGTTTTAATTTTTTTGCACAGACCTCCACAAATGTCATTTCAACCTGAAATTTTACCGAAAAAGGCTTTCGCCCCGCTTTATAAATAAAGCAACCGCCACAGAGCATACATACCACATAGGTCCACGCCCACACACACAAGTCTCACAATTAGGTTCTGCTGAGGGCACAGCTCAACAAGCCCAAAAAAGAGGAGAAAACACAACACTAGCACAGCACACCCAACACGAGGGGCTAATCAGGCTCCGGCGGAGGCGGCGGAGAGAGGCGGACGGCCATCGATCGGATGTCGGCGATGAAGGCGGAGATGGCGTCACGGTCCGGGGGGCGACTAAGCGGCCGCCAAAGCTGCAAGAAACCCGAGAATTTGTAGAGGGCGTCAGTAGAGCGACGGAGGGGAGCGTGCTGGATCACAAGTTTATTGCGAACGGTCCACAGCGTCCAGGCCAGCACCCCAACTTGAAGCCACCTAATGTGGCGCGTGGACGCGGGGGACAGTTGGAGTTCATCAAATAGGTCCGGGAAATTGGTGTGGCACCAAGTCCCGCCGACGACTTCGCGAAAGCAGCTCCAGAGGAATTGGGTGGAGACGCAAGAGAAGAAGATGTGGTTCGAGTCCTCCGGGACGCCACAGAGCGGGCAGATACCGGTGCCCGGGCCATTGCGCTTGCGGACCTCCACGCCAGAAGGGAGCCTACCACGGATCCATTGCCACATGAAAATGCGAATCTTCAGTGGCACACGAACGGACCAGACCATAGATAAGGGAAGAGGAGCGGAGGAGGGGGCGATGGCCGAGTAGAGCGACTTGGTGGTGAACAGGCCCGCCGGCTCTAGCCGCCAGCGGGTGCGGTCCGGTCTGTCATCCACCAGTGGCTCATGCAGCGCGACGCAGTCAAGTAACTCACGCCAGGCGGCGGATTCCGCCGGCCCGAACGGTCGACGAAAGGCCAGACGCCCCAGATCAAGAAGGGCCCTATTGACCGAAATCATGGGGTCAACGGAGATAGAAAAGAGGGAGGGGAAGCGGGCCGCGAAGGGGGAGTCACCGGCCCAACGATCATACCAGAAGAGAGTCGAGAGGCCGGAGCCAACCGAGATGGAGGTCCCAATGCGGAGTACCGGGAGGAGCTGAACAATGGACTGCCAGAACTGGGAGCCGCCCGATCTCTGGCAGAAGGCAAGGGGTTGACCCCGAAGGTATTTGTTCCGGATAATGTCCAGCCAGAGGCCGCCATGACCCTGGGCAATGCGCCAGAGCCAGCGGGAGAGGAGCGCAATGTTCATTCGCTTAGAGCACATGATGCCCAGGCCCCCTTGCTCCCCGGGCTTGCAGATGTCCGGCCAGCTGACCATGTGGTACTTCTGCTTATCATGCTCGCCAGCCCAGTAGAAGCGAGACTGGATCTTGGCGATCTCCTTATGTAGGGACTCATGGAGGCTATAGAAGCTCATAAGGAACAGCAAAAGGCTAGAAAGGGAGGAGTTGATGAGAATAGTTCGGGCCGCCTTCGAGAGCCATCTCCCCTGCCAGGGCTCACACCGGGACTGGAGCCTAGAGATAGCGGGCCTCAGGTCCGCAGCAGAGAGACGCGAGTCGCTAATGGGGGTCCCCAGGTAGGAGGTGGGGAAAGAGCCCAAGCGGCAATTAAGCCGATTGGCGATGGCCAGAGACTCAGAAGGGGAGTATCCCAAAACCATGATGTCGCTCTTATCAAAGTTGATCTTGAGACCCGACATCTGTTGGAAGCAAAGAAGGAGGAACTTGAGGTTGGCGATGTCCATCTCCGAGCCTTCGACCATGATGATCGTGTCGTCAGCATACTGAAGGATGGAGATCCCGGATCCCCCAGAGAGATGTGGGGTAATCCCACTAATGTGGCCAGCAGCCTTAGCCTTATCAAGAATGGCAGCCAAGGCGTCCACCACCATATTGAAGAGGAACGGAGAGAAGGGGTCGCCCTGGCGAACCCCACAGAGGGTGGGGAAGAAGGGGCCAGCCTCGCCGTTGATGTTAACCGCCGTGCGACCACAAGAGACCAGCTGCATGACTCTAGTGATCCAGCGATCGTCAAAGCCCTTCCGAAGAAGGACTTCTCTGAGGAAGGGCCAGCTGACCGAGTCATAGGCTTTGTGGAAGTCGATCTTCAAAAAAACCGCCCTAAGGCGTTTGGTCCGGACCTCGTGGAGGACCTCGTGGAGAACCAGAACACCATCCAGGATATATCGCCCTCTAATGAAGGCCGACTGGTTAGGATGAGTGATCCGGTCAGCAAGCAGGGTCACCCTATTGGCGTACCCTTTGGCCAGGATCCTGAAAATCACATTAATGACAGTGATCGGCCGGAACTGGCGGATGTCGGACGCCCCAGGGACCTTGGGGATGAGAGAAATGATCCCATAGTTGAGGCGACCTAGGTCGATAGTACCCACAAAGAATTCTTCAAAAATGGCCATGACCTCTGGTTTAATCACGTTCCAGAAGGTCTGGAAGAAGACAACAGGGAGGCCATCAGGGCCAGGGGCCGAAGCAGCATTCATACCCTTGATTGCCTCCCAAACCTCCTGTTCGGAGAAGGGAGCCGTCAGGGCTGAGTTCTCCGCCCTGGAGACTAACCGAGAACCGGTCCAACAATCGTAGGCGAGGGAAATGCCGCTCCGAGGAGCGGCAGAGAAAAGGGATCTATAGAAATCGTCGACATGAGACCGGATGTCGCGAGGGTCCTGGAGGAGAGTGTCCCCATCCCAAAGGAGGGGGATGGTGTTGCGTCTACGGCGACCGTTGGCGATTGCCTGGAAGTAGGCGGTATTCGCATCACCCTTCAGGACCCACTTCTGGGCGCCTCGAATGCGCCAATAGGCCTCCTCGTCGGAGTAGATCACGAAGAGCTGGTCCTCGAGGTCATACCGGGCGAGCCACTCATCCGGAGACAGACCCACCAAGTCGGCCCGGAGATCAAGAGCCTGAATGGCGGAAAGTAGAGCCTTCTTGCGCTCTCTGGCATCGCGCCCGAGGTTAGCGCCCCATCCCTTCATGAACTGTCTACCACGTTTCGCACAGAAGTGCCACGTGTCAATCGCCGAGGGAGGACGGGGGTGGGGGTGGGCCCGGGCCTCAACCCACCGGGCGCACACGGCGTCAGTGAAGCCAGCCTGGGAAATCCAGAAGGTCTCAAAGCGGAACCGAGGCGGGATCGGCGGACGCTCGTCCGCGGAAGAGAGAAGGAGGGGGACATGGTCCGAGCCAATCCTAGTGATGGCGCGGAGGGAGGAGAGGGGACAGCGGAGGTCCCAATCCGGGGACACAAGGACCCTGTCCAATACGGACTGGGTCGGGGATGATTGCCGATTGGTCCAGGTGAACCGTGCACCAATCCTATCAATCTCCCTAAGGGCGAGGTCGGGATGAAGTCATTAAACATCTGCATCCTGGCGAAGCAGACATTGCCGTTGTTCTTGTCATCCGCCACGCGCAGCAGGTTAAAGTCGCCACCCACCACCACGGGGAGGGAGGCGGCCGATATCTTTAGGTGCAGCTCTGCGAGGAAGGCCGCCGACCTACTATGGTCAGCTGGGCCGTAGACAATAATGATCTCCCACTTGAAGTTAAGGGATCGCTCGAAAAGCTCCATGCTGACGAAGAATTCTCCTCGGTCCATGCTGCCCACCTCGAATGTGGCATCCTTCACGCCTAAAAGGATGCCACCCGAGTGGCCTGAGCTCCCACTAGAAGGGAGCCAGTGCCACGCAAAGAGGTGGGAGCTCAAACGATCGAGCTCGGGGAGCGAGAGTTCGCGACGCATGGTCTCCTGGATCGCAACGATGTCGATGTGCTCCTCGCGCATGTACTCCACCAGATGGCGGCGACGACCATCATGGCCGAAGCCGCGGATGTTCCAGAAGAGGGCCCGCATTATGGGGCCATCGGGGGGCTGCTTGACCCCAGGACACGGGAGGCGCTTTGCGCGCTAAGAGCGGCAGTGTGGGAGCGGGTACGGCCACGGATCTCACCCGGAGGTTGGGGCGCCGGAAGCCGTGGCCTGGAAGTAGAGGGAGGGACCCCGTCCGCTGGAGCGTCCGGGGGGGAAAGGAGAGCAGCACGGGCCTCGGCAAGTTTCCCCTCAAGGATCTCGCGTGCCCGGATGGCAGCTATCTGAACTAAAGGGGGGCCAACCTCCCCCCTGAAAATGATAGCAGAGTCGGAGGCCACCTTGGCAAGGTTGCCAAGGAGGATAGCTTCTAGAGCAGAAAAGGAGCAAGACGAAGCAGAGGGGGGACGGGGGGCGTACCTGGCTCCAAGTTACGAGCAGCCGCGCGGATCTCGGCCCGCTCGCGGATGGGCAGAGCCGGGGAGCCCTCCTGGTGGGCCGCATCCAGCCACGCACTCCGGCGAGAGGCCACCACCGGGGAGGAGGTCGACCTGCCGCGACGGGAGTATGCTGCTGAGCGGGGGGGGAGGAGGCTGGGCCGCCATCGGAGTGAGCACACGAGTCTCCCCCTCCCGCAAAACCGGCGAAGTCGGAGA
>NC_041383.1:530276928-530368557 GCF_002162155.2 Triticum dicoccoides
GAGTCCTCAGACGCCCCCTCCTCATCCGAGCGGCGGGAGCGGTGTCGCCCGTGGTAGTCCTCACCAGCCCCCGGGTTGCCACCGGGGAGGCCAGCGTCGAAGGAGCGGGGGCGCCCGATGTGGTTGGGGGCTCGGGGGCGATCCTGAGGTCAAAGCCCTGGTCGTTGAAGAAGACACGGACAGAGGCGCGAAGCTTGGAGGAGTCGAGGCACTTAACCTTGACCCGGACCTCCTCCTCCTTGCGGAGTGAGAGCTCGTCCACGGCCACCACCTTGCCCAGGAGACGGGACATCTGGCGGATGACGAGCTCAGACCGCGCAACATCAGGCAGGCCGGAGATGAGGATCCAGGCGGTGTCGAGGACGGCCACAGCCTGAGCGTCGAGAATGGGCTCGGAGATCTCGACCACCAGCTGGTTGAGGGCGAGGGTGATCCGGCCACTACGCGTCGCGTAGCCGTAGCTGACAGCGTCGGGTAAGACGACAGAGAAGATGTGGCTGGCGGTAGGAGTGACCACCCAGTCCCACTGGTGTCGGTAGAGGTGGTTGAGCTCTGCCTCGATCATCTCCGGGGATGCCACGCCATCAACGACAGTGACAATCGCCTGGAGGGAGGGAGACGGCGGAGGAGCATCCAGGACCTCGAGGTGGAAGAAGCCCAGCCCCTCAATCCCGTGTCCATACATCATGAGCTCGGAAACCACCGGTCTATCCGGGCACAGGATGGCAGGGTGGCCGGGGTCCTTGCAGAGGTAGCAGCACTGGGGGTTGGCGCAGGTGACCTGAGAGTGACCCCTCACCCCACAGTTGAAGCAGGGGGGGCGAGGAAGGCCGGAGATGGGGCCCGGCGTGTGAGTGGAGCCATGGCCCGCACCTGAAATTTTACACGCAGTTAGAAAAGTTCATCACAAAAAAATTCAGTTTTTTTTTGAATATTTTTTGAATATTACTGTTCATGCGGGAGCATGTGAGCTCGGGATCAAATATTTCATGTCCTAAAATCAACATGCATCGTAACAAACCCATAAACAGACCCATCAACGACACTTATTTTGGAAAGAAGGAAGTATTAAGATGCCGGGAATAGGTTTCTTCTTCTTTTTGTCACCTCCGTGCGATTGGTTTGTAACGCACTCTTCAATCTTCATAATTAATGAATGTGATAAATCTTTTATCAATTTTTTTCAAAACAAACGAAAAACACTGCCGTTGAGCTGAAGCTTGTAAAGGGGTGATGTACGTAGTAGTGATACTTATAGGGTTTAGATAAGGTCTACGACGACCTTTAATTTGAGTGTCTCGTGAGCAGGTGAAACTATTGTTCCAAATATATGGCCGCCGCTTCTTTGTATCTTTTCTTCTTTTTGAGTTGGGCCGCTTCTGGTGTCTGATAGGCTGACAGTACAGCACGCGCGCTCATACTGTTCAAACTTTAAGCAGAATGCCATCTGATGCGACATCTCCAATCCACTCTCAAGATTCAAAACACTATCCGCACGAATGGATATGGTAGGGTAGGCGAATGCAATCCTAACACAATGCGTTTGCCTAGCTACATGTCATCTTCTGAGAGGAGCAGAGAAGCGCGGCTAGTAAATCCATGGTGGGATGAGCAAATGCGCGCGCATGAACACCAAATCGATCAACACCATCAGCCAAGAGACAAGCAGTGTAGTGCAGCGAATGCTCCTTCAGTGGACTTTTCCGGTTCCATTATGATTGATTGGTAAATAAGCACAACTTCACCAAAAGAACAAAATGAACACTACTGGTAAGTACTACTCACTTACTATAACTGCGTACGTATATATCCTAGTGATTAGGCTAGTAATAACATTTGGTCAGGGGGCAAAATTTGCGCGCACACATCTGCACGCCGGATACATACATACTAACATACACACACTGAAGAAGTAGAAGGTGGATCAGCAGATGGTCGCTGCTGCCGGAGCATAGAGGTAAAGAGGGTTGAGAGCTTCTTGTAGCTAGCTAGCTGGATCAGTTGTGCTTGGGCGTGCGCCGCTTGACGCGGGTGTAGTCCATGGTCATGTAGGACCTCATCTGCATCCTCTCCTCCGCCCACTGCTCCCCGTGCGTCCTTCTGTCGTGCAGCCTGATAGCACCTTCACCATCCACAAGAACGAAACAAGTTTCAGAACTCACTCATCATCAAACAAATCACAAGCATCAACACTTCATAATCCAGCAAAAGAAAGTATGACAGATGACTTACCAACTCCTACCGCCTGGTGAACCGATGAACCGACGAGCAACATCAACACCAGAGCAACAAGCCTCACAATCCCAACTAGTAACCTCATGTCTTCTCCACACCCGTTGCGCTCTGCTCCTCTCAACCGATTCTCACCTTAACCAGCTAACCTGATGCACCTGAGAGTGTATGTATGTATGGTTAGCGTGTGTATATATAGCCGGTCAAGGGCATTGGAGCAAAGACATCGACAGCTCGCGAGTCAAAGGACAGGAGATTTACACGGCTCTGAAAATTTTAATACCTCCGTTCTGTCCCCCTCCTCCTCCTTGCCTTGGTCCTCGCATGGCATCCCACGGGAAGAATCTATAGTTCCTGGAGCTCCCCGGCCTTGTTTAACCTCCCCCCTGCCTTTCTTTCTGGGGCCGTGAGCTGATGATCGGCTAGTTTAATGGCGCCTCACGTGAGCTCCACTCGGCCGCGCCACATGGGATTTGTTTAACCAGCTCGGTCACGCGAGTACCGAAGCCGCGATTAACTAGTGTTCAGTAGTACTAACTACATGGAGTAGTGCCGTAGTGGAGTGGGGTGTGTGGTTTTGAATGAAACCATGAAAGGTGTTGCTGAGCATGGGTTTTGCATAGTTAGCACTGTGTTTGAACTTTGAAGTACTCCCTTCGTCCCAAAATTCTTGTCTTAGATTTGTCTAAATACGGATGTATCAAGTCACGTTTTAGTATTAGATTCATCCGTATCTAGACAAATCTAAGACAAGAATTTTGGGACGGAGGGAGTAGTAGCTTAATTCTTCAGTAGCCTCATGGCCTCCGGGTCTAGCTAGCTAGGTGGCCTGGATATCATCTGCTCAAGATTCCCATGCTGATTTGCCAAGCCTCACTGGGATTTGAAATTGTATCTGCTGTGCATGCCATTGGTTGATTGCCGTGCTAACACTAGCTTAGCCTCATGGGATTGGGGTGTTGCCGCTTTAAGTACCCTGATAGTTCGTGAAAGTGGCCACCTAGAGCTAGCTAGCTAGATTGACAGTGATGATTAGGATGGATGGATCATGCCTTGATCGAGGGCAAACATTTTTGGGGATTTGGTTTCCTTTGCCTTTCTTTACCTTGTCGTCAACATCGGCATGCCACTCATGAACGCCGCATCATTGGGTAGCTACTGTTTGTAGATTCATACGGAGTATACTGTAGCTGGATTAGCCGTGCTCGCCTTGTCTTTAGCTGAAACAGGGGTAGAGTTGTTGCTGCCTATGGACACTTTGGTGCCCTGATGCTTTGCAAAAGTGAAACGGGTTCGTGATGGGGATTGGCCGGGTGGATATGGCATGATATTGTCGATGCTATTTGCTGCATCAAAATCTTGACATCATCTACTCCCTCCGTCCCATAATGTAAGACGTTTTTTGACTCTAGTGTAGTGTCAAAAAACGTCTTACATTATGGAACGGAGGAGTAGTAATTATCATAGCATGCCCAACATGGGCTGCATGTACATTATTGCCCTGTTTAAGTGTTTATAGAACATTCTAGATTTCCAGGGTATAACAGTTACTACTAGTAAAGTTTTGAAATAAAAAACTTGTGGTAAAATCATAACATTTAGGCCCCGTTCGGCGTCACTCCGCTCCACGGCTAGTGACGGCAGAAGATTTCGAGCTACTGACTATTCCAATACTACCTCCATACCAAAATGTTTAAAAACTGCAAAAAAAACATCTTATATTTTGGTACAGAGGTAGTAGATGGTAGTTTGGGACATTATTAATAATAATATTGTGAATATAGCACGACAGTGGCTTGAATGTCTTATTGACTTGGTTGGAGGTCGAAATGCAGAAAAATGATATTAGCAGAATAACTCTGACCGGGGTCTGTGTATTAGTTCTAAAAATGCATTTCCAGAAGATTCAAATTTCAAAAAAGGATGAAAGAAGGGAATACCTCAAACAATATATTTACCTGGCAAAAGAACTAATCAGTTACGCCTAGTCTTATTTTGAGCTCAGTGAACTCTGTCACAATGTGCCATGCAAAAGAATTCAATTGCATGGAATAATCTGTTACATTGTTTGGACTAATATACATTCAAAGTTTTGGTTCAGCGCCAAAATTCCGGATTTTGTTGCAACGCTCTGCTGAAGTACAATCTGAAGGGAAACTAACCTGTCCCAACAGGCTTGTACTTCATGGAGCCCATCTCAAGGGAAACTAACCTGTCCCAACAGGCTTGTACTTCATGGAGCCCATCTCAAGGGAAACTAACCTGTCCCACAGGCTTGAACTTCGTAGAGCTCATCTGAAAGGACACAAAACTCTCTAACAGCTTGCACTTCATGGAGCCCTATCAAACGGGCGTGTGTCGTTGTAGCATATATTCCACACAGCCTCAATTGCATCTTTTGCAGCTGTCTCTGAACAGTAAGGGTTGTTCTTGACAGATTCCAGCGAACGTCTTTTAACACATTCCTTCAGAAATGCAGAAAAGGTCACAGCAGGCATAAAGAATTCAATTGGAAAATTTGAAATAAAAATAGGAAAAGTATGCTCATTAGCTAAAGTCGAGAACCACATGGAAACTGTAAAAAATACCAATAGTTAATACCAATAATGGTTATCTATATTTAATTATTCAAAGTCTGTAACTTTGCTAATAGAAGTTCAATTGAACTGAATAGGCTGTACACAAAGATGATGGATGTATGGAACTTGGAAGCTGCAGAGACACTAGAGAAGACAGGATTCGCATACAAAAGAGAGAATCAATGTCATATGTGGTATGAGCTCAATAACAAAAAAGAAGCAAAAGGCAGTTTTGCTTTCTGTAAAAAAAACTTACTGGCTCATGCCCCCTTATCTTCAGGAAGCCTTTCATCAGTTCACGTTTGTAATGGCAATTGCCACTAAGATGATTAGCTCGAATCTAAGAATGAACAACACAGTGTAAGCCAATTAATTACCAACAGCTCACAACAAAACATAAGTTTATGTGGCACAGTAACATGCCAATAAATTCCATTGATATGACAAGTACTTTGATACCTCAGAGCAAGCATGGTGAGCGCAGTTCGTCCAGTCCATGTTCTTGCCAACACAGTCATCATAAGCATGTATTAACTCATGAGTTATGGTCTGAGTTATCTGATCGGGATATTCCATGTGATTACAGCAAACTTCTATCTGGACATAAATAACTGGAAATTATTATAGCAGTTCTCTCGTCAGTAGTTCACTTGAAATAGAATCCACAAGAAAAGATGTAAGGCCAATCGAAGAATTTTGAGGAAAATAATATACTCCCTCCGATCCATATTAATTGTTGCTGATTTAGTACGACAACTAATCTGGATCGGAGTAATATACTATGAAGGGCCAACAAAGAAAAAAAATACCATTGAGGGAAAACAACAAGACTGCTATAATGGTTAGCCGACAACTTGGTCCATACAATCTTAGTTAAGGGATCCATACAATACATAATGGGAAAAAATACCGCGCGAATATTTGTTGTGGCTTATAGCGTGGCGCACGGCGGAGAAGGAAAAGGAAGGCATGGTGAAGAAGGACGAAGAAGCGATGGGGGAGGGGCTGCCCAGCGTTAAGCTCAATGGCAACGAGGTTGCTGATATCGGGGCACGGTGGCTCCCCCGACTTGCACCGCTGGAGGCGGTGGGGACAGACAGCAGACAGCAGTGCGGCTGGCATTGCAAAAATGGAGGAGAGAGAAGTGGGAGAAGGCAAGGGGGAAGGGAAGAGTAGCACATGCTAAGCTTCATGCACTAGCCAACACAACCAAAATTCCGAACTGAGGAAAGGGCTAGGCAATCCACATATACACTTCAACAGCACTGTCCTGCACGAGGCCGGAAACGGACCAAGAGGGCATGAGGCATGAAGACTAAGGGAGACGTGTTTAAGGTGATAGCATGAACATCGCACTAAAGCCAGGTTCTTACATAAAATTGTTATAAGCTGCCAATATAACTGAAGTTTCATTGATCCAATACGCTACAACATACACATAAAACATGCAATTTTAAGTAGGCAAAGAACTTATAGCAAATAAATCTAGAAACATAGCATCCGGTCAACCTGTACTGATAACATGAATAAAGGAACCAGTTCGGTCTACCTTTGTCGAAATGTTGCTGGCAGAGATGCAAACGTAAACTTTAAATAAAATTTAAAGACAAAACTCCAACCAACTACATAAAGCAGATCAACCTATCTTTTACCTATAGTACTAAGAGCATCTCCAACAGATGGTGTATAATAGGGCACTCAAAAGCCTCTGAGTGTCCTGAGCATTGGGTGCTCTCAAATACTCCAGACGAACACTTCAACCACCGCCTTTGCAAATTTCTTGACACACAAGATTGAAGTGCTCTCTCCTATTACCAAGTGATCATCAGTGAAATCTGCCAGAACACCAGATGTCATCATGCATAATGATGTAGTCACCTTCTGGATAGTGCTGTGTCCAAGATCTCCGCCGCAATTCCTCCTCTGCTCAAAGAACCGATCATGCTGTTTCACACAGTTGGCAATCTGAAGGAACAAATCTGGAGACATCCGAAACCAGCGTCGAAATTATCTATGGATACACCAGATTTGGACCAAAATAGTTGAGCATCAGTCTATTGTGCCCATCTTGCCTCAACCTACGAATCACCTCACGGCCGACAATGGAATTACCATGCTTCGGCCTCTTGTTCTTATGCATGTACATCATCCTGATCAAAGCAATGGCCTCGTCTTCATTCATCTCATATTCTACGGAGGAGGAACATCCCAAGGAGAGGACTCGAACGAACTCATTACAACACAATACTTTCCATTACAGCCTGCTCCTGTATCACGACAAAAAAAAACATTTTTTTTTACCTTTGAGGCTTTTGGTTGAACACCTAGTGCGCAAGGAGGAGAAATCCAGCCGGCTGCTCGTCAAGGCCGAGGTGGTCGCCGCGCCGGCTAGGAATGGCCAAGGGTTGGTCTTCTCAAGCCTCCGTTGCTGCCGCGCCGTCCGAAAGCCAAAAGATCCAGGCGGTCAAGTGGTGGTCGAGGCGGCCGCTAATCAACCTCAACGGTGAGCAGTGATGCTGCAGTGACCATTAAGGGCAGCAAAGGGGTGTCAAATGGCCAGAATCAGCGCAATCCAAGGCGGCGGCGGATCCCGAATCGACGACAGTGGCAGGGCTGTTGCGGCCGTCCGGAACGGCGGGATTGGGCGGCGGAGTTATGGCTGAGCCCAGGGAGGACGGCGGGCTCGCGGCTGCGTGGCTGCGGCGTGGAATGGCGAGATCCCGCCGGCGGCGGTCGTGTGGGAGAGGTGGGTGCAGCGGCGGGAACTTTAAGAGTGACAGTTGGTCTGCACGCGGCTGTTGACGTACTTTGCGGCAGCCGGCTGGAGTGCTGCAAATATGCAGCACTTGGTGCCAAAATATGGAGCTGCCCAAAAAAATTGCAGCAGCATTTGCAGATACATCATCTGCTGCAGCACTGTTTTTGGGTCCAAATGGCCTAAAAAGGAGTTTTTTGGGCACTTGCCCTATTGTACATCATCTGTTGGAGATACTAACACTTGAGAAAAATTCACAGTTTTGGTTGTTCTTCTAAGTGAATGCTCTCAAGATTCAGTCAAGACAATTATCTCCTCAATTAAACCTTGACAACGAAACAATGTCCTAGTTAATCTTTTGCTAAAACATGTATCCAAACAACAAAACGCTGTAATTTACAAAATCAGAGACCATAGTACGCTCAGTTTGCACGAATTGTTATGACTTATGAACAACCGCAGACATTTTCTATCTCCAAAGATAGCAGCAATGCAAATTATTAGATTGCCAACATGAACCCTTGTAAGTGAGTGCCAACCATAAAGCAACGATAGTAAGGGGGGGAGGGAATGAAAGAACAGCATACCCCCTCGCGGCTTGCGTAGCCCCCGGCAGAGGCGCAGGTGGCCGCCCGGATCAGCATCGGCCACACGGTGCACCCGGCTTTCTCCATCCGCTCCCTCAGGAACCGCACCGTCGGATCTACCCACCAGAATCGACAAGGCGAGTCAGGGGATGGAGTTCACAGACACGCCGAGAGGAAGAAAGAAGCGGCGGTGGGTGAGTGGAGGCGTAAGCAAGCGCGTACCTTTGAGAGCCGAGCGGACGCCGGCGACGCACTCCTCGTGCGGCATGATATGCCGGGGTACGGGCGGGTCAGAGGCGGAAGGTGCCTCCGCCCCGGTGGTCTTCTGCGGGACGCTGCCGCCGTCACCCGCGGCGGCCGCCATTGTTTTCTACCTCTGCCGGCGGCTGCGTCGTGGGCTCCGGAGGCCGAGAAGACAGAGGGGGTTTAGGTCTTCAGAAAGTTCGGATCTCTAGCGACTTTGTTTTTTTTTAGGCAAAGATCTCTAGCGACTGAACCCTTCGGGACGTGCAAAACTGGATGGGCCGGAAGGTAACTGGGCTAAGCAAGAAAGCTAATGCTGGGCTACGCGATGTAGGGAGGCGTTGGTCCCCTCGTTGCTAGCGATTTATCTGATCCTCAAAAAAAAAATGATCCTCAAAAGATCTCAAAAAAAAAAACTGATCCTAAAAAAATGGCTAGCGATTTATCTCTCCATCACTAAAAAAATGAGCATTGTCTCAGAAAGAAAACTGAAAAAATGAGCGGCTATTTGTAGGTCAACTGATTTTTCAGGTGCAAGTCAATTTTTTTGGCCGTGGACTGCTAGCATACTTTGCTTTGAGCTCGTTTGTCATAGGTTGTGTACATTTAGTTTCACATTTAGAGAACCTATTTTATCTGTATTGACCTGAAATTTGAAAGTTAAGCTTAACTTTTGTAATTTCCTATTCACCCCCCTCATTTTAGTCAACATCTCGATCCTTTCAGATGCTCTGCGTCATTGTGGCAGTTCGAGACAAAGCTCATGATGTGTGCCGACATTTAGACATGTATCCAAAGGGTCTTGTTGTTATTTTCTATTTTGTTCGTGGCCTATGTCGTAAAGTGAATTGTATTCTGTTCAACCTTCTTTTTCGAATGTTACTTGCCAAATCCATTGATTAGAAAGGAGTATTACAAGTAACAACCTGGTACGAGGAACGCATTGCATAATGCAAGTGCCAAAAAAAGAAGAAAAGAAAGGTTAATCAGTTTATTGAGGAATGCCGAGTGAAAACTTAAACATTGCCTAGCTCGACTAGGCCAAAAACAGCACAATACATATAACGGGCCAAAAGGCCAACAACCCACTACACATCCATGTCAGGCACCGAGCGCCTTCGCTGCTGCCAGAGTGCACACCAAAAAATATTGTGTCAATCTAGGCTGCCAAGCATATCCATGAAACCCAATGACATCCAAGAAGAAAGCTATGTCCAATGGAGCAAACATACGTCACTCTGATCCCACGAGGTTGCCACATAACCCACCTGGGGCTGCTTGCATGTGAAGGGTACTCCGGCTGCCTCCACGGAGATGTCACGCTAGTCATAACCGACCACCTCCACGAGTCGTGCGTCCAACTCCAAGATGATGCCCAGAAACACAATGCCATGTCAAAGCCAATGGCGACAACATCATCTGACCTAGGAGGCCGGGTCTGTTTAGCAAAATAAGTCACTTTTTTCACTTTTTGACTTATAAGTTGGTGACTTATTTGGAACCAAACAGGCCCCTGATGAGCCATCCAACCTTCCACCTTCATGACGCGGAAGCACCACGTCACTCTCACCCTTGCTCAGGCCCGATCGCTGACGCACTACACTGACGCGTCCTCTTCTCACCAGATCTGAGCAACCCAAGGCGTTGCCCGGACATCTAGGCACCAAATCCGGGCTGCCTGAACACCCAAAGCGCCAACACAACGCCTCCCTGCGCAGCCATGCCGCACCATCACGCGCCCTCGCATGCCCACACAGCGCACGAGCCAACCGACGCCACATTGTCGGCATCCCTGTAGTTCTAAATGCACTTCCAAAGGACTGAAATTTCAAAAAGGAAGAAAAAAGGGAAGCAATATTTAGCTGGTATAAAGAATTAATCATTCACACCCACTCTTATTTAGAGCTCAGTGAACTTTCACTATATGCCATGTAAAACAATTGGATTACATGGAATAATCTGTTAGATTGTCTGGGCTAATATCATGACATTCAAAGTTTTGCCCCAGCACCAAATTTCCAGATTTTGTTGCAACGCTTTGCTGAAGTACTTACATGGAGCCCGTCTGAAGGGAAACTAGACTGTCCCACAGGATACACTTGATAGAACCCGTCTGAAAGTTAACAAAACTGCCCTACCAGCTTTCACTTCATAGAGCCTTATCAAACGGGCGTGGGTCGTTGTAGCACATATCCCACACCTTCTCAACTGCAGCTTCTGCATCTTTTTCTGAACAGTGCGGGTTCACCTTGACAGAAAGCAGCGCACGTCTTTTGACACATTCCTTCAGAAATGCAGAAAAAACGTCACAGCAGACATAAATATCCGATAGGCAAAATAAAAACGAAAATAGGAAAATCACGCTCATTAGATAACAAGTCAAGAACCACAGGGAAACTGTAAACAATTTCAATAGTTACCAATATTGATTCACTATATTTAACTATTCAAAGTTTGTAACTTGCTAACAGAGAACCAATGCCATATGTGGTATGAGCTCAATAACAGGACAACAAAAAGGCTCCCACAGGGAAACTGTAAACAATTTCAATAGTTACCAATAGTGATTCACTAATATTTAACTATTCAAAGTTTGTAACTTGCTAACAGAGAACCAATGCCATATGTGGTATGAGCTCAATAACAGGACAACAAAAAGGCTGTTTTGCTTTTGTTAAAAAAAATACTTACTGGCTCATGCCCCTTTATCTTCAGGAAGCCTTTCATCAGTTCACGTTTGTAATGGCAATCGCCACTAAGATGATTAGCTCGAATCTAAGAATAAATAACACAATGTAAGCCAATTAATAACTCACAACAGAACATAAGTTTCAGTGGCACAGTAACATGCCAATAACTTCCATTTATATGACAAGTATTTCACTACCTCAGAGCAAGCGTGGTCAGCGCAGTTTTTCCAGTCGATGTTCTTGACAACACAGTCATCATAAGCATGTACTAACTCATGAATTATGACCTGAGTTATCTCATCTTGCCTTCGCATGTGATTACAGCAAACTACTACCTGAACATAAATAACTGGAAAATATTAGAGCAGCTCTCTCATCAATAGTTCACTTAAAATAGAATCCACAAGGAAAAAGGCCAATCAAAGAATTTTGAGAAACTAATATAAGGTCAGGCAATTGCACTGGCTTATACTAGTTGCTAAAGAGCATCTCCAACAGCAGCCCTATAATAGGGCAGAAAAAAAGTGGTTGGAATAAAATTTGGGGCACCAAAAAGTTGTTTTTAGAGAACCAGAAAATGTTCATCTCCAACAGCTGCCCTCAAATTGGTGCCCTAAAATACATCACATCTGTCTTTTTGTGGCTGTCCTATTTTAGGGCAGCTGTTGGAGCAGCTTTTTTGGCACGCAGTGATGTAAAACAGCCGTTTTTTTATGGTCCTGCATGGCCCCCCACTGCGCTAAAATTTTGTGGCAGCCGCACGGCTGCTGTATATTTGCAGCACTTGGTGTTGTATTTTAGGGCTGCCCAAAATTTTTTGGAGAAAAATTTACAAATAGGGCAGTAGCAAATCCTGTCAACATGTACCGATAACAAGAAAACAGGAACCAGCTTGGCCTACCCTTGCCGTAAATGTTGCTGACTGAGGTGCAAATGTGAATTTTACATGCATTTCAAAGAAAAATTCCATTCACATACATAAAACAGATGAACCTATCTTTTGAACACTTCAGTTCAAATATTTAACACCCAGGTAAAATTCACAACTTTGGTTGTCCTACCAAGTGAATGCTTTCAAGATTCATACAAGACAATTATCTCCTCACCCATATCTTGACAACCCAATATTACCCTAGTTAATCTTTTGCTAAAACATGTCCCCAAACAACAAAAGCACTATAATTTACAGAAGTACAGACCATAGTACACTCTGGTTTGCATGGAATTGTTATGATTTGTGACAACCGCAGACACTTCATGGCTCCAAACATAGCGGCGGCGCAAATTATTAGATTGCGATTAACCAAAAGAAAGAAGAGTAGACTACCACTTGCCCATAATCGCTCTCGCGACACCTGTCGCCTCCTCACCACCTACCCCTGTCCACCCCGCCTAGCTCACCGGGCTTCTCCCCGCTCCAATGAAATCCACCATATGTCCTCTCGGGCATTCTCTCCCCTACCTCGACATGCCCCCTCGCCTCACTGAGTCGGTCTCGGGGTTGCGCTTGGTGTGTCTCCTGAGAGATCTGGTGATTTGAACCTGGGCTCACCAAGTGATCCCCAGGGAGAATCTATGGATCCGCATGGGAGGGGGAGGCAACTGAAGGGTCAGGAGCTCTTAGCGCTGATGGACGCGGTAGCTTGCGCAGATCGAGCGGCGAAGGTCAAGCTCAAGCTGGCTTCGCGGATTCTGGACAGGACTACAGTGGAGTGAAGTCGCTTGTTCCAACAGGGCAAAGCACTGACACCGGAGCAGCTTCTGGCATGGGCTACGGAAGAGGCCATGTTGACATTCAGAGTTCAGCAAGCACGAGGGAGGTTGTTCAGGTTAGATTATGCGTCTTGGATTTGCTGCCGTGTTCTCTCATCTACCTCGGCATACCCTAACACCTCGTTCAAGAGTGGGTCTCGGGGTTGTGCTTGGTGTGTCTCCTGATTCAAATCCTAGGCTCCCTAAGTGGTCCCAAGGGAGAATCTATGGATCCGCATGGGAGGGGGAGGCAACTGACGGGTCAGGAGCTCTTAGCGCTGATGGACGCGGTAGCTCACGCAGATCGAGCATTGGAGAAGATCAGGCTCAAGCTGGCTTTGCGGATTCTGGACAAGATTACAGTGGAGTGAAGTCGCTTGTTCCAACAAAGCAAAGCACTGACAGCGAAGCAGATTCTAGCGCGGGCTGCGGAATAGGCCACCTCGACATTCAAAGTTCAGCAAGCACGATGGAGGCTGTTCAGATTAGATTAGGCGTCGTGGATTTGCCGGCGGGGACGATGGAGGGTGCATTTGGGTTCTAAGTCAATTCCTACAGAGGATAGTGCTGCAATCTGCGATTTGTCGAGAACATCTTCAGGTGCTCGACATATTGCTGGTCATGTGGTTGTGTTGGGATCATGTTTGCGGATTCACCATTGTTGGTCCTTGATGACTCTGCCGGTTTCCAATTCAAGGGTTGCTGGCGTGGACGAGGAGAAGGCTACCGTGAGGGTTTCCAGGGTTGGGGTCAGATGTGCGTTGGGTCCGGCTGTCAGCGTCTGCGGTGGGGTTAGACCATTTTGGACAGTCGTGGGAGCCTTTTTCCCCTGCCGAGACCGAGAGAAGTCACGGGTGGCAGTGTGGATCCAACAAGATTTGTTTGTTGCGTTGGGATCGAGGATTGCTTTCCTTCTGGGATCTGGGACAAGGAATTCGGTGAGAATGTGAGTTCAGCTGCTCACGATCATCTGGGACAAAGAATTCGGTGAGAAGGTGGGTTTCAGCTGCTTGCGAACATCTTGGGTTGGGAGCGCCTTGATTTCCAGCTTCTGCTGCTTAGGGTTAGGATGGCTAAGGGGAACAAAGGTAGAGGAGGAAGGGAGAGGGGGGCACGCGTCCACAGCAGCCGCCTCCTCCTTCGCAGTTTGATTACCTGATGGTTCTTATCCTCAGTACCCACCTCCTGTGTTTCCGCAAGGCAATCAGTGGGTACCTCTTGGTCAGCCTCAACATCAGCAACAACAGAGCTAGGAAGGGCAGCCCAAGGATGCTCATAAGGAGAACGCTGAAAAACCATCCCAGATGGCTGCAGGAAACCCCAATGGTGCTGGCACTAGCAGAGAGGTTGGAGAGGAGGAGTTTACTGAGTATGCTCAGGTGCTGTATTTCAATTGTGATAACCCAAAACATCACAAAACCCATGTGTAAGAGACCTAAAATCTGTTTCATATGCAAATCAAGTGCACACCAGGTGGATAGCTAAGCTAGGTTTTAGCACATAGAAGTGCAGGAGATGGGTAACCTGCAATTGGGTCTTTCAAGAATTGTGGAGTTGCATATACCGAGTGTGGTGAGATTTCTAAGGATGAACTTGCCAAAGAGTTCTCTGTAATATATAAAACCAATTGGCCTTGGCAGATTAGAGAGCTTGATCAGTGGTCCTTCTTAGTTAAGTTCACTCCTCATATTCAAGTTGAACAGGTGGCTGGCTATCCCTGTTTTGGGCTGTCAAAGGAAGATGTGACTGTCAGAGTTGCAGTCTGGAAGGAAGAATTAGAAAATTTTGAGGAATTAACTGAAACTTGGATCCAGCTTAGAGGTTTATTATTGCCTAAATGGTGTGAATGGTCCATCCTTGATCAAGTAGTGTCTGCTTTTGGTCTGCTGTTGGATGTAGATAGGCAGAAATGTTCCATAGTTTAGTTGAAGTGGTCATGGTGAAAATTAAATGCAGGGATTCTAGTAAGATACCATATGAAAGATTGTTCGAGTTAGAAGGGAAGATGTCTCAGATCAGAATTACTGTGGAATTACCATTAATGAGACAAGTTGAGAAGGTTACCAGTGAGAGTGGATCTGATGATGGTAATGATGGCAACCAACAGTCCAGAGAAGGTGATATGGAAACTGACAAAGGAAATGCTGGGTCTGATAGAATGTCAAATGAGAGTAATGCTAATTCTAGGAGTAGCAACAAGAGTGGAGGTAGCTTTACTGGTGGTGGTTCTCAGAGAGGTGGAGGTGCTAAGGATAACATCCAAGGAAGTTGCTGAGGATGACACACCAATTTGCAAGAGGGGTGACTTGCTTTCGAACAAGGTAGCTCTGGGGACAACAAGTCGGTTAACGTTATGGCATCTGATTATGGGGTCACTATGCCTGCTGAAGATCCTGTTAAGGAGATTAGTAGGTTCCTTCTTACTGAAATGGAGCAAGCCAGTGATGGGGAAGAACAAAAAATTCAGTTTACAGGATCCAATGGTGCAGCACAAGAGGAAGGTGGCACGGGATCTTATGCAGATGAGGGTGTTCAAGCAGAGCAACAATATAGCTTGAACATTGACTTACCTGATGATATTATGCCTGTTTTTGAGAGCCTGGAGGTTGATGACAGGGACCAGACACTGTAAGACAAGCAAGAAGATCAGGATGGGAAGAAACAAAAAAAATAGAAGCTCTGGGGACCTATTCAACCTGCCAGGAAAAGTGTTGAGTAACTGGCAGCAGGCGGGGAGAAGTGTTATGACCAGCGTGTTAGGGGCTTAGCCCAGTCAGTTGTGGCCCAGTCTATCTTATCGTTATTAGGGGCTTAGCCCAATTATCGTTATAGGTGCTTGGGAGTCAAGTAAACCTCTCTATATAAGGAGAGGAGATGTATCAATCTAATCAAGCAAGAAGCAATCATTATTTGCTCGGCTTTCCGAAGGGAGCCGGGAGACCTAACCCTAGTCGCCTCTTGCGCCGCCGCCGCTTCTTCTTCATCGCGCCACGGCGCCCAGCCGCCGGCGACCGCGAGATCGCCCACGTCCAGCCTCCTCCTTCCCCTACAACCTACGCCCTAGACCCGGTAGGATCCTAGTTTCTACCAGTTACTGTCCTGCAAAAGTTGTTGCTAGCCTGGCCTGGTTACCTGACATTTTGCTTAGCCTGGAATTTGACCCAGGCAGTCCGCTTAGCCTAGACCAGGCGCTCAAAAAAGGACGCCTGGGTAGCTGCCTGGGCACTGTTTCCCTGCCTCGTTGAGCTTATGGGCATTCAATCTCCATCAATCATGCTAGTAAATTATTCAAATATTTCACCAGGCCAGGCCACCAACAAAACACATGATGTTCAGGCCAGCCACACGCCCACACCAGGCACAAAAGCAAGGGAGTACCAGGCGGATGGCAGGCAGCCTCTTTTACCAGGCACGAAGCCCAGGCTAACAACCAAACATGCCCTAAAATTGACTATGAGAAGGCATATGACAAGGTTAACTTGGATTTTCGAGGTTTTGGTAGCAAGTGGATTAACTGGATTGACATGATTGCTCAAAATGGTACCATAGGAGGCAAGATTAATGGGGAGAGTGTTCTTTACCACTAATAGAGGGCTTAGGCAAGGGCACCCTCTTTCTCCCTTGTTTAATCTCGTTGTGGATATTTTGACGAAATGCTAGCTAAAGGTGGAAAGTAGGGCTCATTAGAGGTCTTGTCCAAACTTTATTCCTGGGGGCGTAGCTTGTTTAGAATATGCTGATGATACTTTCCTATGAAATATTTAGGATTACCTTTACACTTTGAGAAGTTGAGGAGAGAGGATCTTCAACCTTTAGTGGATTTTATGTTAGCTAGAATAGCTGATGGAAAGGCACGTTACGTTCTATGTTGGACAAAGTGACTTTAATTAGGTCTTGTTTATTCAGTATTCCAAATTACATGCTTTCCTTCTTAAAATTCCCTAAGTGGGCTATAGCTTTAGTGAATTCTCAAATGGCCAAATGCATGTGGAGTAATAGTGAAGGAAATAAAAAAAATCATCTTCCAAATTGGCCATCTCTTTGCATAAGGAATACGGGGGTTATGGGAGTGCCAAATATCGAAGGCCTTAACATGATCATGAGGAAGGAACATGGGGGTACGGGAGTGTCAAATATCCAAAAGGTATATTGCAAGGGAAGGAACATTTTGGAGAAAAGTTATAGATGCTAAGTATAATACTAGAAATCCTAATGTGCTCTGCTGCCATGACTCTCACCCCTCTCAGTTCTGGAAAGGGGTTGTGTGGGCCATGCAAGCTGTTAAATCTGGATACAAGTGGCATGTAGGTAATGGTAGATCAGTTCGTTTTGGGGAAGACATTTGGTTTGGCAACTCTCCTCTGGCCACACAATTTTGGGATATCTATTGTGTGGTCAATGAGACGAATAAGACTGTTTGAGCACTGGGATGGGATTCAGTTGAAGTGCACCTTTAGGAGGACCTTCACTGAAGATCTCATGGCCATGTGGATAGACTTAGAATCTGTTGTATTTGTAGAGCAGGAGGAAAGCTTAGTTTGGTAGTATGAGTCTAAAGGGGTATGTTCCTATAAATCCCTATATGCAATTGTGAACTTGAGAGGGGTCCAACCTGTCCTGTTACCAGCTGTCTAGCAACTTAAAGTCCCCCCTAAGATTCAGGGGTTCTTGTGGCTCTTATCACCTGTGATAGCCTGAGGAGGAGCGGCATGACAAAACCTCTGGAATGTAGACATTGTAGTGAAATTGAGTCAGTGTACCATCTGTACATTGAATGTTTGAATGTATTGTTGCTAAATCCATTTAGAATGATGCTGAGCTTATCTTTGGTGTTAGCATTGTAGATTTTAGATCTTTAGCTGTTCACTGGCTTTAAAATAAGAAAAACTAAATTATGTTTCTTATGCTGTCCTGTGGGGACTTTGGAACTGCAGAAATGGCTTAGTTTTTTACCAGACGCACCTGGATCTCTGTGAAAAAACAGGTGTGGCATCTGACAGTAGGGTTCCTGGGAGACTGTCTTTAACAAATGCACCTGGATCTCTATGAAACAGGCGTGGCATCTGATAGTAGGTTTTCTGGGGGACTAGGCAAAATCCCTCAAAGAACCATTTGGGGAAAAGGCTGTCTTTTTTCAGGGAATTGATGCTCAGGAAACTGAACGTCAATCCTGGGCTAAAGCTGTTGTTAGTGTTGAGCATGGAGGGTGTGCTTCTCTGAGCTACCTGATGAAGAATCCACACAGGAGTGATGAAATCCATGTAGTCAAGCCGGGAGAAGTTTGAAGTCTGATGCTGTGGGCTCTAATGTCTTGGATGGTGTTGTGTTGGGTGGTATGGCTTCGTTTTCTATGGAATTGGAACCGGGGGCGAGGCTCCTTTTGATCGATTTTTTTTATTAGATTGCCAACATGAACCCCTGTAAGTGGAGTGCCAACCATAAAGCACCGATGATGAGGGGAGAAGGAATGAAGAACAGCATACCCCCATGCCGCTTGCGTAGTTCCCGCCGCTCCTGCAGATGGCCGCCCGGAAAAGCGTCGGCCATACGGTGCACCCGGCTTTCTCGATCTGCTCCCTCAGGAACACCACCTTCGGATCTATCACCAATTGACAAGGAGATGGGAGTTCGCAAGCACGTATAGAGGAAGAAAGAAAGGGCGATGGGCAAGCGCGTACCTTTGAGAGCCAATTGAACGCCGGCGACGCACTTCTCCCACGGCATGGCATTGCGGGTCACGTGCGGACGAGAAGCGGGAGGCGACTCCGCTATTGGGGTCTTCGGCGGGACGCTGCCGCCGTCGCCTGCGGCGGCCGCCATTGTTCTGTACCTCTGGCGGCAGCTGCGTCGTGGGCTCCGTTCGGTATACAGGATTTTCGGAGGAACTTTTGCATGTTTGGTTTCCGCAGGAATTTCAACCAACAGTGTGTTCGTTTTGGAGGATTCTCAGTCGCCCGTTCCATCGGAAAGACATGCCAACCTGTACTTTTCACGGGAAAACTAAAATCCATCAGAACCTCATGTTCTCGGGAGGCCCAAGGCTAACCTCTGGCTCTAGGGCTGTCCAGCTGAATAAACAATCTAGCTGCATGGGGGTTCACGAGTGGTCATCACTTCTCAAGACAATAAAGAAATCTAGTCAACACTGTGAACGGCCTTCCCTGCATCGTGCTCTAGGTCCTATATTCCTACAAACCGAACAGGCCAAAAGGCTTCCTAGGTTTGCTCTGTACAATCAAGTCTATTCCTGTGTAGTTACTTATTCCTTCGTTTTCTCTGCCCACAAACCGAACTGAAAAGTGGAAGGGAGATTGGTCTTCAGGGTCGCTAGGGTAGTTAGGATCTCTGGGCCGGAAGGTGATTGGGCTCAGTTCCACGGGCTGTGTTGGCCCTCCGTCATTGATTGTTGCAGCAAATGAAATCGGATTCTCTCAAAAAAAAAGCAAATGGTTCTAAAAAAATGAAATCGGATCTCTCTCCAAAAAAAAAAGAAATTGGATTGCCTAAAGAAAGCAAATGAAATAGGAAAAAGACCACCACGGGACTCCAAAAGCACATAATCAAAAAAAACCTAGCGAAAAATGAAGAAGGCACCAAAGACCCAAAAAGAAAAAAAGAAAATAAGGTCGCTGCAAGTGGAGAGGGTTGATTGAAGTACGGTTTCCTTTTTTGTGAAATCTTTTGATCTATTCATCTTCAATCATGGTAGTACAATGAACATCAGAAATAATAAAATACCCCCTTCGTCCGAAAAAGAAGGTTGATGTGGCAATTTTCCGAAAAACCCTCCGCAAATTGCCGACACAACCTGCATTCCCCGCTCTTCTCCCCTGCGCCGGAGCTCCCCTGCTCGACTCACTCGTGCAGCTTCCCGGGGCTTCGTCGGAGCTCCCCCGCCCCACGCCTCGGCCGCGTTGATTCACCCTCCTTTGTCGCGTTGTTTCCTCGGGTGAGGAGAAGGCTCAATTTTTTTTTCGATCTGCTCTTCGATGGCCGCACCCTTCCACCATGGCGGCGAGCCGGAGCTGGCCCTGTCCGTCGTCAACCTCATCTACCTCGCCGTCAACCTCGTCCACCTCGCCATCAACCTCGTCCATGAAGCCGGTCCACGCAGATCGACCAATGGGAGCCAGAGGCTCATGGAGCTGTACGAGCCGGATCCCAGCGAGCCCCTCACATACCACAACAGCAGCATGCTTAGCGACGACATCCCGTGTGCATCCTTTGGTATGCACAGTACCACATCAAGACTGAATTTTACTCCATCTGTCCCCAAACATATGTCCCCAAACTGTTAAAACTGAATTTTGCTCACTGTACTGTCAAAGTTGTACTACTCACTGAAAACAGTGGAGTATACACTATCTAAATTCCATTCAGTCAAATTTTATGAAGTTGGGAGCTTGGTAAATATACTCTGATGCCTTATGATACTCAAATTTTTGTATCCTGATGCTTTATAAAAAGCAGAGAAGAAGCTCAACTTTTTGTATCCAGCTCAAATTTTTGTAACATGTAGATGTCATGCTTAATTTTTTGGTAAAGTTACTGGAGCTGCCAGCAAATTCTACTGTCATTCTTATTCTTACTGTCAAAATTCAGAGGAAATCCAAGTGTGTTTGTACTGCTTGTGGCTATAGCTAAGCAGAGGTCTTCGAGCAAAGCAGCAGAAATCTCGGGAACAGTCGAGTACGGGCAGACCGTTTTATATCTGTTTGCGCGGCGTCGTGCGTGCACGGACAGCACGGTGCGGTGCCATGCACGGTTGCCGCAGGTGGCTCCAGATCGACAGGAATAGGAATCCAAGCCTTCCCGACGCTCAAGAATCCAAGGGAGGCCGTGCGGCGTGTAAAAATAATGGCCGCTCCCTCCACAGGTCCAGCTCGTGCCAAGAATCACTTGCAGTTGATGTGCACCATTAGTTTCGTGTATATGTTTTTTCTTTTTTGAGAATTGTTTCCTGTATATGTATGCTTAGCAAAATATAT
This sequence comes from Triticum dicoccoides, assembly GCF_002162155.2. Lineage (NCBI taxonomy): Eukaryota > Viridiplantae > Streptophyta > Magnoliopsida > Poales > Poaceae > Triticum > Triticum dicoccoides. The sequence goes on from NC_041383.1 coordinate 530,297,755, forward strand.
GCTTTGACCCCTTTGTATTCTCAGATGGGCACAGTTATGAAGTGCACCATTAGTTTCGTGTATCTAAAATTTTCTTTGAACACCAAGTATCAAGGTCAAATTGACTGGTTTAGAAAAAGGAAAATTTTAGATCAACACCAGCGTCGGGTTAGTCGCTGCAAACCAATCTTTAGTCATTTTGATCCTGAGGCGATCTTGAATATCAGGTTACCGCAAAGAGATGTGGTCGACTGCGTTGCTTGGCACTATGAAAAGTCTGGAATCTTCACAGTAAAGAGCGCCTATATGCTTGCAATGGCCCAGAAGGGAACCGGTGAACAAACATCAAGTTCAACAGCAGGCATTGATGATCGAAGCAGTTGGGACCTGATTTGGAAAGCGAATGTGCCGGAGAAAGCCAAAATCTTTGCATGGAGAGTGGCCACCAACACCATAGCAACTAAGGTGAACAAATGGAAACGCACGTTGGCGTCTGACAATATGTGTGACATCTGCGGTCATTCAGATGAAACCGAGTACCATGCCGTGGTGGCATACACCAAAAGCAGAGCCCTGCGACAAGAGATGAGGAAACAATGGAACTTACCCAAGGAACAGGCATTTTGGCACATTGGTGTGGACTGGCTCCAAACGCTGCTGAACCAATGTGATGCAGATACCCGGATTAAGATACTCATGCTCTTATGGCGGGCTTGGCACCTCCGGGAGAACATAGTGCATGGTGATGGAAAAGAGCATATCCTGGGCTCGGTGGCCTTTCTAAGTAAGTATGAGCAGGAACTCAAGCTGGCATTAGACAAGAATAACTCTCTAGAACCCAACTATGGGCTGAATCTGTATGGTGATCTCAGACCGCAGGTGCCAGTAACAGTTCAGACAAGTTGGGTACTGGCGCCGCCTGGGGTGGCCAAACTTAACACAGACGCGGCCTTCGAAGCACAGACCGGTGTGAGCGCATGCGGAGCCATAGCCAGGAATAATCAGGGCCAGATATTCTTGTCAATGGGATGCAACATGAATCAGCCGAGGAGGTTGAATGTCTGGCCTTACTTCACGGCCTGCGGGAATTTGGAAAATGCTATAATGGGCCAATACAGATCGAGGTAGATTGTTAATCAGTTGTGAGAGCCTTGTTGAAAGTGCAACTATCCCTGGGTGGTTTTGGTAATTCATAACAACATATAGCTCATTGAGCTAATACTATTTCAAGATAAATATTTCAGGACAGCTCAATAATTGGCATGGCATGTATGAGAAAAGTGGACCCCTCAAAATGCTAAGGACAAAAGGATTGGCTCAATCTTAAAGCACAAGACTCTACATTTTCTATTTTAGTGATCCAAGATCACATTGAGTCTATAGGAAAAGCCAATACTATCAAGGAGGGATGATGTGTTGCTTAATGAGTTTCTTGCTCAAAATGCTTAGTGATATGCTCCAAAGCCCTCAACTACTTTCTCACATCCACATATGTCCCAAACCAAAAGTCAAACTCGGCCCCACCGAAACCATCTATCCGGCGCCACCGAGTTCTGTTGACATAGTCAATGCCACAAACCCTAGTCTTTTCGGTCTCACCGATAGGGATCTCGGTCTCATCGAGATGGGATTGCAATCTCTCTGTTTCCCTTCGTAACGTTTCGGTCAAACCGAGATGAGCGATCGGTCCCACCGAGATTGTAATGCAAACTCACTGTTTCCCTTTCATAACGTTTCGGTCTAACCGAGATGAGCGAATCGGTCCCATCTAGTTTGCCTGACCAACCCTCTGTGTGTCCATTACCAAAATCGGTCTCACCGAGTTTGTGTAATCGGTCTCACCTAGATTACGTTATGCCCTAACCCTAACCATATCGGTCCCACCGAGATGACATGTCGGTCCCACCGAAAATCCTAACGGTCACATTATTTACTAAATCGGCCCGATCGAGTTTCAGGATTCGGTCCCACCGAGTTTGGTAAGTTGTGTGTAACGGTTAGATTTTGTGTGGAGGTTATATATACCCCTCCACCCACTCTTCATTCGTGGAGAGAGCCATCAGAACATGCCTACACTTCCAACGTACATTTTCTGAGAGAGAACCACCTACACTTGTGTTGAGGTCAAGATATTCCATTCCTCCCACATAAATCTTGATCTCTAGCCTTCCCCAAGTTGCTTTCCACTCAAATCTTCTTTCCACCAAATCCAAATCCTGTGAGAGAGAGTTGAGTGTTGGGAAGACTATCATTTGAAGAACAAGAGCAAGGAGTTCATCATCAACACACCATTTGTTACTTCTTGGAGAGTGGTGTCTCCTAGATTGGCTAGGTGTCACTTGGGAGCCTCCGTCAAGATTGTGGAGTTGAACCAAGGAGTTTGTAAGGGCAAGGAGATCGCCTACTTCGTGAAGATCTACCCTAGTGAGGCAAGTCCTTCGTGGGCGACGGCCATGGTGGGATAGACAAGGTTGCTTCTTCGTGGACCCTTCATGGGTGGAGCCCTCCGTGGACTTGCGCAACCGTTACCCTTCGTGGGTTGAAGTCTCTATCAACGTGGATGTACGATAGCACCACCTATCGAAACCATGGCTAAAAAATCTCCGTGTCAACATTGCGTTCGCTCCCTCAAACTCCTCCCTTTACCTTCATATGCAATTGTTTTACATTCCGCTGCTATACTCTTAGAATTGCATGTGTAGGTTGATTGCTTGACTTGTGCTAAGTTGCTAAAATCTGCCAAGAACTAAAATTGGGAAAAGGCTAGATTTTTATTTGGTCAAGTAGTCTAATCACCCCCCCTTCTAGACATACTTTCGGTCCTACAAGTGGTATCAGAGCTTTGGTCTCCATTTGCTTTGATTTCCATAGCTTGTGGTGGTCATAGCCTTGGTTTCACAATCTAGGAGAGTATGGTGTTGTCGGTGTCAAAACCGGCGGATCTTGGGTAGGGGGTCCCGGACTGTGCGTCAAGGCGGATGGTAACAGGAGACGAGGGACACGATGTTTTTACCCAGGTTCGGGCCCTCTCGATGGAGGTAAAACCCTACGTCCTGCTTGATTAATATTGATGATATGGGTAGTACAAGAGTAGATCTACCACGAGATCAAGGAGGCTAAACCCTAGAAGCTAGCCTATGGTATGATTGTTGTAATGTATGTTGTCCTACGGACTAAAGCCCTCCGATTTATATAGATACCGAAGAGGGCTAGGGTTACACAGAGTCGGTTACAATGGTAGGAGATCTACGTATCCGTATCGCCAAGCTTGCCTTCCACGCCAAGTAAAGTACCTTCCGGACACGAGCCGGAGTCTTCAATCTTGTATCTTCGTAGTCTTGGAGTCCGGCGGACATTGATAGTCCGGCTGTCCGAACACCCCCTAGTCCAGGACTCCCTCAGTAGCCCCTGAACCAGTCTTCAATGACGATAAGTCCGGCGTGCATAATGTTCGGCATTGCAAGGCGTTTCCTCCCTTGAATAATCCAGAGAAGATCATGAACACCAGGATAGTGTCCGGCTCTGCAAAATAAATTCCACATTCCACCGTAGAGAGAATAAAATGTACACTTAGTTCAATCTGCTGACGTATTATGCGGCGTGACATCACACCGCCACCAGGCCTTTGTTCGAATTACTGTACCACCTCAGCATGTTTAGCAAAGCGGTTTCCTTGGCACGTCTTGTCGAAGCAGAGATCGTGTTCCCCTTATTCCGGGATTCTTATCAATACGTGCGTGGGTAACCCAACCGCTCCCGTCGCCACGCCTCCTCTATCGAAGGGGAATCCCAAACGGTCACGGAGACGGCCCTTGGTATTTTTTCCCCTTTATAAGAGGACCAAGGCTCGCCATTGTTCTTCAATCTCGCATCGAATCTCTTTCCCGCTCCTGTTCTACTACGGGCTGGACTTTCACGACTTGGCTCCGGAGTCCATCCTCCATATCTTCGCATTCATTATCGTCTGCGAAGCCTTCCTCCGCGTCATTCCCCACTTCGGCTTATGGCTGAAGACCTTCAAGGTGGAGCCGAAGATGATTGGGGGGCGTCAAGCGGAGTGCGGCGGGGCGACCATAAGCAAAAAGGTCGATGCCTCGTGGCTCGAGGGTTCCTTCCAAGAGGAACTTGGATTGTGGCAGCAGGAGTGGTTCTATATCACCGCTCCAAGGGGCAGCAAGCAAAAGCCGCCGCCCTTATTCCGCCCGGGACCTCCACGCCAACTGATGTCGTGGGTCAACCAAGGGCTCAATTGGGGGCCGTCCGAAGACGTGCCCTTACTGCAGGGCCGGATTCGAGATCTCCAAGCGAGGGAGATCGACCTGATCAAGGTGATGCAGGTTATGCTAATCAGGCATCTTCTGCCCTGCAAACGCCGTCCTCTCCATCTATGGGAGTTCAACCCGAAGGGACCTCGGATTCTCCAACACTTCATGGGTGCGACACCCATGGAGATGTACAAGTTGTTCTTCGGACCGCAGGTGGCGTGTCCGGATTTAGCCGAGGATGCAGGTCTAAGCCGCGATCGCCCGGATACTCAGGTAAGTAGCTCAGAGTCCGGACATTCTGTTTACGTGCCTTTCCGGAGTTCGCTTCCTGACCCTTTGTTCTTTACAGGAATGGGTGGCGCGATCAAGGCTGATAAGGTGTCCGGCCCCCCTCCCAGAGACCGCACAGGAGCCCATGCTGGTCAGAATGTTGGAGGTTGCGCCCACAGAAGGGGGCGACGGGGAAAATAGAGGAGCTAATATTTCGCCCAAAGGGGCGACTGAAGAGGGAGGAAGCAAGAACCCCTCCCTTCAGGGGGAGAAGAGGACCGCCTCCGAAGATCCGGAGGCCAAAGCCCCTAAGCGTGGGAAGAGATCTTCCCCGGGGGGTCCGGCGCCCGGAAAGAATCCGGACGCACAATTATCATCAAAGGATCGGCCCTCCAGCGAGCCGTGAGTATGAAAGAGGGAGTTAATTAGTAAGGAAATACCTTCATTTGTGCTTCTGTAGATAACCAAAGTATTTATATTGCAGTTCGGATCTACATCCTTCTCAGATGAGTTCATCTTCGGGGGACCTTCTTCCGGAGATGATGGAGAGCGATACGCCTCCATCCGCAGCGCCGCCAGATGAGGCAGGCGAACCCGAAGTGTCATCACGGAGGGTATCCCCGAGTCCGGAGGGGCCAGAGAGTTCGGCACCAACTAGTATCCGGCCGGGAGAACTGAAGAATCTGCTTGAGAGGGCGTCCATTTCAGAAGATCACCGTGCGTTAATGCGTATGGTGATTGGAAGGATTTCGTCCGCTGAGAGCGGATTGCGTAATGCCGCCATGAGTTTGCTGGCGGGATTTGAGGTATGCGAGAATAACGCACCCCTTTGTCTTTTAACAGTTTTGCATATAAAAAATGCGCCCTGTATAGATAGTAGCCCCCGAGACTCGGTAGGTTGTCGGAAACGACAGCGTACCGAGGATCGAAATCTAAAGAAATGAATTCCGTTGTTCCTATGCAGGTGGCGGATAGTCCGGGGGCTAGCCGGACTAGAGAGTTTGCCGAGTTAAATCGGCAATTGGACTTGGCAGATGCGAACATCGCACTTGTCAACAGGCGACTTGACGAGTCGCAAGGTAAAAGAGTTCTCCACAGTCGCTTTATTAAGGGGGTCGAAGCCCTCCTCTGATAAATTATATGCTGTTTATATAGACGGTGCTGCTGCTGTGGAGAGCCTTCGGGCCGAACTTGCTCGAGCTAAGGAGCAAGCCCGAAGGAGTGAAGCGGCTGCCTCGAGGGCGGCCGAGGAGTTGAAAGCCGAAAAGGCTGCGCACTGCCTAAGCAGGGCCGAGGTGGCCGAATTGGCCATAAAAGTAAAGGATGCTGCCGACCGCAATGAGGCTCTTGAAAAGGAGCGCTTATCGGAGCGGGAAGACCTGAAGAAGGCCACCGCCGAAGCCAAGGATGCCCGTTCTGCAATGCAGGCTATGAAGGAGGAACTGTGCCAGGCCGGAGAGATCGTGGCTGGCAAGCCTTTTCTGCTGCGTCGCCGGTTTATGGATGGAAAGTATGCTCAATTTGAGCGGCTGTGGAGTCCGGAGGATCCGTATATGGACTTAGCTGCAAGTGCGGCCGATTCCATTAAGCACTTTCGGAGCCAGAAGGATCACGAGACGGAAGAGCTATATTGGTCTCAATTCCACAGTCCGGATCACCCAGTTCCATTGACAGACCGGTTGGCCGAATGGGCCGAACTACATAGATTGTCCGAACTTGCCATGACTGACATCGTGGCCCATGTTTGGCCAGAGAGGTCCAAGGCGACGAGCTACTTTGGCTTATTACAGCAATTCCTTGGAGCGGTGCCGCATATAAAGGATATGAAGCGGTCGGCCTGTATAGAGGGTGCGCGGATGGCTCTTGCCCGTGTAAAGGCGCATTGTCCGGAGATGGACGCCACCGCTGTTGCTGCCCAGGGTTCAGATGAAAACCGGCTCCCTGCCGAGCACTATTTCGGGGAAGTTATGCGTGGCGCTCATGTAATAGAGTCGCAGTGCTCGAAGAATGTAACGTTCAAATGAACGCATTAGCTTATAAATCGATGATTACGTTATAACCGCCTTTTATACTTGTGCGTCCAAGTAGTAAAACTTCTCCTTTTCGGCCGTTTACGTATACTTGTGTATAACCTGAAAGATGGCAGTCTTCGGCTTCAGCCCCCACGCACAAGGTGCTGGGGTGTTCGCAAAATAGCGCGTTTTCACACTTAATCCGACGTCTCGGTCCTGTTAAAAGGAGGTGGTAGCGTAGCGAACGAGGCAATCCGGACTATAATGCTTTATCACTTTCACTTAGCCAGTGGAGCTCGAGGGTGGGGCTACGATATAGCCCCTGGTGGCATCGCCCTTCTCCGAAGTCGGAGCGCGTGTGCCTGATCGGGAAACGGTCCTTCGTCAAAGCGGGGAATTCTAAACATTCCGATAGTCGATAGAGGGCTGACCAGTCTCTCGCTGCATCATGACAGTCAGTTTTCGGCTTTCTCTACTGAGGTGCTCGCCCAGCCGAACTGGGGCACAATCGCAGTAGTTCTCCTGGTGCCGCGTTAGCCAATGATACGGAACGTAAGGCAGCAAAACACAGGAGCCGGGCAAACCCAACATTTGACCAAAGACATGATTCGGAGCTGATGCATATAATGCCTAACCCGAGACGCCGAACACTCCCTAAGGTGTTCGGTCTTTATAATAATGGGCAGAACGATGCCCTAAGCCCCTAGTGTCCAGGTACGGGCATGGTCTTCTGACACGGCCGATGCCAAAGCGTCAGGCTCCGCTTTGGCTATAGGAAGAAACCAAGGGAGAATAACAACGAAAGACAGTAAAAAAAGGTCTACGCAGGGTCTTAATCTGAAAAGAATCCTCGCAACGGGTCCCTACTGCACGTCTGCGCCTGTATCTCCGTTGCGCCGTTATCCTGGACGGGTATGCACGTTGTTCATCTGTAAAAAGAGAGGAACGTTTAGTTTAAAAACAACTCGTGCGAAAAATATTAGAAATATAAATAATTAAAGCGGGGTTTATATGAACCCGTGGTTATTTGTGCGCGCAGCCCCCTGTGAAGGGGTATGCGGCTAGGGAGCCCCTAGCCCACTGACGCCGGATTTGTCTATCCAAGTCCGGGGTCTTTAAGTGACCCTCGCACTAAAATTACGCCACGCGGTCCGGGCATCTTGAGTGTAAGGGATGCGTAATGCGATATGGCGTTGAAGCGGACAAAAGCCTTTCGTCCCAAGAGTGCTTGATATTCACTTTCAAATGGGACGATATGAAAAAATAATTTTTCGCGTCGGGAATTATTCGGCGATCCGAACACGACTTCTAGTAATATGGAGCCTGTGCACTTGGCGTAATGGCCTGGCGTCACTCCTTTAAAGGAAGTGCGGCTGTGTCGAATTTTGGTAGGGTCTATCCCCATCCTACGGATTGTGTTTGAATATAGCAGGTTTAAGTCACTGCCTCCGTCCATTAGGACGTTAGTAAATTGCAATCCATCTACTATGGGATTCAATATCAAAGGAGTCCGTCCCGCATTTCGAACGCTTCTGGAATAGTCCAGGTGGTCGAAAGTGATTGGTTTTGATATCCAATCTCTACGGTCTGCTGGGTTGGACCGTGCGAAGCTCTTTTTAGAAAGTGCCGCACTATTTTTCCGTATTATCACGTGAAGTGAGTTTATTGCTTTGACCCCTTGTGGGAAAGTCTTTTGTTTTCCGGTGCTCTGCTGGTGGGGTTTATCTTCTTCGCTTGACGCGTCGAGCCCCTTGTGTTCGGCATTTAGTCGGCCGGACTGTTTAAAAACCCAACAATCCCTGTGGGTGTGATTTGCAGGCCTTCCGGGGGTACTGTGGATTTGACATATCCGACCCAAAATTTTGTTTAAGTTGGACAATTCGTCACTGTCATCCTTAAGAGGCTGTGTTTTATTATTGAGCCGCGAGCTTTGAAATCCGGCATTGACTACCGCGCTCTTTGGGCTTTTCTCTTTATTCTGGCGCTGCTCTTTTCTGCGCCGTGATTTTCCGTTTCCATCTCTTATCTCTGATGTACTTGGGTCGCTGGTGCTGCATCGTGCTAACCAGCTATCCTCGCCCGCACAGAAGCGGGTCATGAGGCTTGTCAGTGCGGACATTGTCCTCGGTTTCTCTTGACCGAGTGCCTGGCGAGCCATTCGTCTCGGACATTGTGCTTGAAAGCTGCTAAGGCTTCGGCGTCCGGACAGTCGACTATTTGGTTCTTTTTAGTAAGGAACTTGTTCCAGAATTTCCGCGCTGACTCTCCGGGCTGTTGAGTTATATGAATTAGGTCATCTGCATCCGGAGGGCGGACATAAGTCCCTTGAAAATTTGCTCTAAACGCGTCCTCGAGCTCTTCCCAACTTCCAACAGTATTTTCTGGGAGGCTTTTAAGCCAATGACGGGCTGGCCCTTTGAGCTTGAGGGGTAGGTATTTTATGGCGTGGAGATCATCTCCTCTGGCCATATGTATATGTAGTATATAATCTTCTATCCAGACTCCAGGGTCTGTTGTTCCATCGTAGGCTTCTATGTTTATGGGTTTAAACCCTGCTGGGAATTCATGGTCCAGCACTTCGTCAGTGAAACATAGTGGGTGTGCGGTGCCCCTGTATTTGTGTGTGCCGCTATCATCGGACACTTGACGTGTTGTCTTGCTTCCTGGGGCCTTCTTCTTTGGCCCGTAGATGGATCTGGCTGGGCCATCTATCCTTCCAAGTTCGTTGGTTGGTTTATGTGGGGCGCCGCTGTCAGAATTTGGCCTATCATCTGGCCGTCTATCCAGCCAGGCAGCCTCTTTATTTTTGGACGGTGGGGGCTCTATGGCCTCCTCGTCGAATTCTGGTAGCAGCTTGCGCTTCGGGTAGCTCTTTGATTGGTGGCCATTGCCGTACTTATCTGCGGTTTTGAGCACTTTGCTCCATCTCATTCTGAGTATGTCTTCCGCTATTTTGAGCCTCCGTTTTTTCCTTCTTCAGGCTTTTTGCTGTGGCAATAAGCCTGCGCTTGAAGCGCTCTTGTTCGACGGGATCCTCGGGTACGACGAATTCGTCATCGTTGAGGCTTGCTTCGTCTTCGGAGGGAGGCATATAATTATGATCCTCAACCTCTTCGTCTGCCGCCCCCTCATGAGGGCTTGCTTCTGCATCCTCCTGCGCTGAGTCTTGCTAGAGGGGATTGTCTTCGGCACTCTCTGGGGTATTATTATCTCGTGTGCCGGAATCTCCGTTTTTGTTGTGGCGAGATTTAGAGCGGCGCCGCTGACGCCGACGCTTGGGCTGTTTCTTTAAGGGATCTTCCTCCGCTGTTTCTCTGCCGTCCCCATCTTTTGGGGTATCCACCATGTATACGTCGTATGACGAGGTGGCCTTCCAGTGCCCTGTGGGCGCCGGTTCCTGTTCGTCTCCGGCATCGTCGTCCATAGCATCGATGTCTTCAGAGTCGTAGTCTAGCATGTCGGTTAGATCGTCGACAGTGGCTACAAAGTGGGTGGTGGGTGGGCTCTGAATTTCTTCGTCGTCCGCATCCCAACCATCCTGGCCATAATCCGGCCAGGACTCTCCTGATAACGGGAGATGTTTTAGTGAATTCGAGATATCGCCAAGAGGCGAGCATTGGAAGATGTCCGCGGTGGTGAATTCCATAACCGGCGCCCAATCCGGGTCGATTGGTAGAGGCGCGGGAGGTTCGGAGTCCGGCAAGGAGTCCGGCATCTCGGAATCATGAGTTTCGCAGGGGACAAGATTAGTGTTCGGCTCCATCGCCGTGGATGTTGAAGCCCCCAGGGCGGCGTCTATCCACCGACCCTCGATCTGGGCGATCGGCTCCGGGCTAATGGCCGAAGCGGATCCGTGTGCGGCCACCAAGGCATTGTTCGGCGGCAGAGCTAGATCATGCCCATCGTCACAGTGCGGCGCGCTTGGCTGTGGCTCGAGTCCATCGAGGATCAAGTCTCCGCGGACATCGGCCGTGAAGTTTAAGCTTCCAAATCTGACCTGACGGCCAGGGGCGTAGCTTTCGATCTGCTCCAGATGGCCAAGTGAATTGGCCCGCAGTGCGAAGCCGCCGAATACGAAGATCTGTCCGGGGAGAAAAGTCTCACCCTGGACGGCGTTGTTGGTTGAAGATGCCATCAAGCCTATCGGTGACGACACAGAGGAACTCTCAATGAAAGCACCAATGTCGGTGTCAAAACCGGCGGATCTCGGGTAGGGGGTCCCGGACTGTGCGTCAAGGCGGATGGTAACAGGAGACGAGGGACACGATGTTTTTACCCAGGTTCGGGCCCTCTCGATGGAGGTAAAACCCTACGTCCTGCTTGATTAATATTGATGATATGGGTAGTACAAGAGTAGATCTACCACGAGATCAAGGAGGCTAAACCCTAGAAGCTAGCCTATGGTATGATTGTTGTAATGTATGTTGTCCTACGGACTAAAGCCCTCCGGTTTATATAGATACTGAAGAGGGCTAGGGTTACACAGAGTCGGTTACAATGGTAGGAGATCTACATATCCGTATCGCCAAACTTGCCTTCCACGCCAAGTAAAGTACCTTCCGGACACGAGTCGGAGTCTTCAATCTTGTATCTTCATAGTCTTGGAGTCCGGCGGACATTGATAGTCCGGCTGTCCAAACACCCCCTAGTCCAGGACTCCCTCAGGCGTCTAGCGAGGAAAATTACCATCATAGAGGTCCTTACTTTGATGGTACTAATTTTGCTAGTTGGAAGCATAAGATAAAAATGCATATTCTTGGACATAACCCCGCCGTTTGGGCTATTGTGTGTATTGGCTTGCAAGGTGAATTCTTTGATGGGAGAGAACCGAACCGTGAAGCTACCGCAGAAGAGTTGAAGATGCTACAATACAATGCTCAAGCTTGTGATATCCTCTTCAACGGAATTGTGCCCCGAAGAATTCAACAAAATCAGCCGTCTTGAGAATGCAAAGGAAATTTGGAATACTTTGATTGACATGCACGAAGGTACCGACTCCATCAAGGAATCCAAATTGGATGTGCTTCAATGTCAACTTGACAAGTTCAAAATGAAGGATGGTGAAGGCGTCGCTGAGATGTACTCTAGGCTTGCTCTCATCACAAATGAGATTGTCGGCTTAGGAAGTGAAGAGATGACCGACAAATTCATCATCAAGAAGATCCTAAGAGCCTTGGATGGAAAATATGATACCGTGTGCACATTGATCCAAATGATGCCCAATTACAAAGATCTCAAGCCAACGGAAGTCATTAGAAGAATTGTTGCTCATGAGATGTCACTCAAGGATAAGGAGGAGCTCCACAACAAGTCAAGTGGTGCTTACAAAGCCTTATGTGAAGCTCCCACATCATCAAGTGAGAAACAAACCTTCAATGAAGAATTGAGCCTAATGGTGAAGAACTTCAACAAGTTCTACAAGAGTAGAAGCAAGGAAAGAAGTTCCAAGTCAAGGTCCTACAATGACGAAAGATCTTCTAGTCGTGAGCGTAATTGCTACAATTGTGGAAGACCCGGACACTATTCCAATGAGTGTACGGAACCCTACAAAAGAAGAGAAGATTCTCCAAAAAGAAGGAGTAGAAGAGAAGAATCACCATCATGAGAAAGAAGGAGTAGAGATGATCGTTATGAACGAAGAACATCCCGGAGAAGCAAGGATTCGGAAAGGAAGGACAACTCATCAAGGAGCTACACAAAACAAAGACATCAAGCTCATGTTGGTGAATGGGTATCCGGCTCTGACTCCAACAATCACTCCGAGAGAAGCTATCACTCCGACTCCGAATATACTCAAGATGAAGGTGTTGCCGGTCTAGCACTTGTGTCAACCAACTCCTACGACATATTTGACTCACCAAATGAAGGAATTGGAAGATGCTTCATGGCTAAAGACCCAAAGGTATCACACCCCGAGTATGTTGATTTCAATAGTGATGAAGATGACTTGTTAGGTGATGATGATTTACTTGTTGACAACTCTAGTGATGAATACTATGATGAAACGTTAATTAATCATGCTAATCAAGATAAAATGAATGACAATGATAAGGAGAAGATTGAGCGCCTAACTAAAGAAATAAACACTCTTAAGTTGGCTCATGAAACTATCTTAGAAGGTCATCGAGAACTTTTAAAGACTCATGAGAAGTTACGCTTTGAAAAGCTCAATCTTGAGCAAGAGCATGAGTTTTTAAAGGCAATCAATGATGATCTTCGCAAGAAAAGTTCTTCTTACATTGCAAAGCGTTTACTCTTATCCACTTACATGCCACAAGTCAAGTCTAGTAACAAGAACAAGAAAGATTCTCCTTCTAGTGGTAACAATAATCATGCTAAATCCAATGTTGTTGCTTCTAGTAGTTCTCTTGATTCCACTAATAATTCTCTTAGCCAAGTTACACTTGAGCAAGAAAATAGCTTATTGAAGGGAATTATAGAGAAAGGTGTTTACAAGAGTCTTGCCGGAAGTAAGCAATTCGAGGAAATTGTACACAAGCAAGGAAGGCACCGGAAGAATCAAGGTGTTGGTTTTGAACGAAAGTTCAATGCCAATGGAGTTGAGTGGGAAGAAGATCAATACCCCAAGATGAAGTTTGTTCCTCAACAAGAGAAGTATGATCCTACTTATTTCAAAGGGACACAAGCTCAAGATGATCTTCCACCACAAGACCACAAGCAAAAAGGCAAGGATAAGCTTCAAGAGGAGATTGATGCATTTGAAGAAGCTCCTAAGGCCTTGGTCAAGTGGGTTCCCAAGACTACATCAAGTTCTACTTCATCGAGTACAACTACAACTCCAAGGATTCCCATCAAGATGATGTGGATCCCAAAGGAGAAGAACTAGAGAGTTTTTGAGGGTGACTCCATCAACGTACTTCACTCATGTCATTTTGGCAAGGACAAGTGCAATCAACTTCCACTTCTTGCACTAGTTCAAGGAGTCACAAACCCTCTTGTTGGTAAGACAAGGGACAAGTGCAACTCACTCCAATGGATTGCTCCAAATGATCTACATCAACATTGAGCATCCACATCTTCAACACCAACATGAAGTCATCATCGACAAAACCCAAGGTTAGTTCATCCCTCTTAGGGGGGATCTCACATCTAAGGGGAGCTTTACTCTTAAGTATTGAGCTAAAGCAACTCTAATAGTGTGAATACAACAATGCTTTATGTAAAAGTGGTAACCCCACTTATGCTTAAACGATGAGTGTGACCTATGATCAAATGTTCTCATTTGACTCCTAAGTCAATATACACATATATAGATGACCTAGTCATCGCCAATTGTTTGATAGATGCTAGAATTGGTTGTGCATGCTTTGCCACATATTTCATTTGCCATTTTATTGTGTGAGCATGTTGGTTGCATATTTTACTCATTCAAGGACATCCACTTGTTGTTTTGATTGTTTGGTTTCTTTTCTTTTGCCAAGTGGATGGACAAGAATGCCTAAGAACCTTCTCTAGCTATCTATGCTTTTCTTGTATCAAACTCTATTCATGCTACATCACAAAGTTTGATCAAGTCAGATTCGAACCACTCTGTGTGAGGAGCACTCGGAGTCCCCGATTCGTCATAGACTTAAACTTCCAAAACCTCTTTGTGCATTTCGGTCTGACCAATTCTCCCTTTTTGGTCATACCGAGATCACTAAGTTGATCTAGGTTTTCAAACTTGATGCAACCGATTAGAACTTTTTGGTCACACCGAGTTGCAGCAACTGCTTGTAGTTTTGCATCTTGGTGCCACCGAGTTGTTCCACTCGGTCACACCGACAGGGTCTGGCTATATATACTCATGGGTCAAATTTTGGAAAATTTTCTGAAACCCTTCGCCCGCGCACAGCTAGCTCTGCCTCCTCGGGTCTCCGGATCGTCCTCCTTGTCGTCAGCGACCTCCCGCCGCTGGTCTCCGCTGCCGTCAACGGCATTCTGCCCCGCCGTTGCCGCCGTAGCAAGTTCACCGCCGCATTAGGGTATGAACTTGAAACTTTGTGCTAATCCTTAACTCCGATTCCTAGCACATTGCTTTGCCATGATTCTTGCCACGTTTGAAACCATTCTATCCATCGAAAGCACTCCGTAGATTAGATTTGATTTGAAAATTTAGGGTTAGGTTTCCACCGAACTCATCTCGGACCGACCGAGTTGTAGAAATCGGTCTCACCGATTTGGCTTAGGCCATTGCACATGTGATTTTCGGTCTGACCAAGAATTGCAAATCGGTGTGACCGATATTGATTCTTTGTGAAACCCTAGCAGTCTCGGTGCCACCGAACTGTGACTCGTTCTGACCGAGTTCACTAGTTTAGGTTCCAAAAGCTGCTTCGATATCACCGAGTTTACAAATAGGTAGCTCCGAAATGCTTTCTGTGGAAAACTAAAACTAAGTTTTTGACTCATTTATTTTGCAAAAACCTCTGCACTTTGTGATGCTCATTCACTCTACCTCATCTATATCTATTTACAGCGTCTACTGTCAGTGAGTTTGCAAAATGTCTGATCAAAGTGATAGCCAGAACAAGACAGAGGAGCAAGCTCAGATGAGTGAGGGCACTAGTCCCTCAAGCAGTTATGACGAGGGTAGAAGGAGCACACCCAACAATTTGCCAAAAGCAGCCACCAGGACAAGGAAGAAGAAAACCTCAAATTCTAAAGATGAGGACTATATTGCTGTTGAGGATGAGGCCACTTCTAAGAAGAAGGTGCTGAAAAAGGAGTATGGAACAAATGCTACCACCAAGCCAGGCATGAACAAGAAGGCACCTGCCAGGAGAGTGCCCACTTCCAAACCTAGGAAGGTTGCCACTGGTGAAACCATGAAGTTCACCATTGAGTCTGATGAAGAAGCTGCTGGCCAAGTTAAGAAGAAGAAGAGAGTGAGAACTACTACTGCCAAAGTCCTTGGCAAGCCCTCTATGAGGAGAGATTTTGATGAGGAAGAAGAGGAGGAAGAGGATGTTGCACCAGCTCCTAAAGCTCAGAAGCTAATGGGAGATGCAATCAAGTCAGGGGCTGCTCCATCTAAGCCCAAAGTTGTTGCTCCAGCACCAAAGCCTAAACCCAAGAGGAACACCAGAAGTATACCTGCATCAGAGAAGAACAAGGCCCCAGTGCCTGAAGCTGCTGAAGAAGAAGATGGTTCTCTTGTTTTGAGAAAGTTGAAGCCCAAGATTCCTGACCACAATGATGCTCATCCTGTAGCTGAAGACATGCATATCAGAAAGGATGCTGGACTGAGATTATGGAGACAGTCAGATCCTTATGCTCTAAGGAGAAGGACAACAGTTGACTACAGATTCCACACAAAGGAGCAACATGATTTTTATGAAACAATTTTGCTTGACAAGAAGCCCATTGTGTGTGACATGAGATGGATCAACTGGGACTACATCAAGAAGAATGAAGCTCACTATCCAGGAGTATATGACAGCTTCAAGTATTGTGGGGTTGATGACTTTGTAGCCCAGAAGCTCACCAAGTGGAATGATGAGCTCATCATGCAGTTTTACTCCACAACTCACTTCTACCTAGATGGGAAGATTGTCTGGATGTCTGAAGGTACTGGGTACCAATCCACAGTTGAAGAATGGGCTGAGTTGATCAATGCTCCAAAAGAATCTGAAGATGACTTGGATGTATATGCAGAGAAGAAGAAAGACCACAACTCTATGGCTCACATGTACAGAGAGATCCCAGATAAAGCTTTGGAAACTCACAAGCTTGGATCTGTACACTTCTTGTTGTCTGGTCTGCCTACAATCAATTGGATCCTTAGGCACACATTGCTTCCCAAGTCAGGAGATCACAAGATGATCAGAGGTCATGCTATCAACTTGCTGCACTTGTTTGATATACCTCAAAAATTCAAAGTCATGAGCCTGATTGTGGAAACAATCAAGAGAACAACAACTGATCAAAGGAGAAGTTGTGGGTATGCTCCACACATTCAGGAGCTCATCAAGTCAAAGATGGGCACATGCACATATCTTTTGGATAAGGAGCATCTACCCTTATACCCTAAATATGAAGATAACACTATTGAGATGAATGAATAGGAACCATCATCTGTGCAAGCACATGAGAAGAGAGAGAAAGAAAGGGCAGAGAAAGCTGCAAAGATGCCAACTGCTGAAGAGGCATCTCAAGTGTTTTTGAAGAGCAAGCAAGACCAGCTTGGCTACTTGATTGCCTCCACCTTGAGGATTGAAAAGGGCTTGGCCACCCTGACTCAAAACCAGGAGAGCTTGGAGATAATCATAGAGCAGAAATTTTATGCACTTGATGAGAAGGTCACAGAGATCCAAACTGCAGTTGAGCAACTTCAGGAGGATGTGGAGGAGAAGAAGGGCAAGTCTACCACAGATGCATTTGCTAGAGTGCCCAGAGGACAGAGATCTGCTGCAGTGCCTGTTCCAGACACTAGAGCTACATCATCTACACCAGCTGCCACAGCTTCAGTGCCACCTGCTCCAGCAGCCACTCCACCAGCTCCAGCTACATCAACTGATGATGCTTTCATCCTTGGAGTCATCTCTACACCACCTCATGAAGACCAAGCCTGAGAGTCGTTTAGCACTATGCATTTTCGAACTTTTTGGTAACTTGTTGCCAAAGGGGGAGAAAAATGTATAGATCATAGGCTTCGAGAGAGAGTGTTGCCTTTTATCTCTCTTGCTTTTGGTGGTTGAACTTCTTTATTTTTGTGTGTATTTGCTTGATACACTATGCCTTTTATGAGATACTAGGTTGATCATGTGTTTGATCATATGCTACCTTAATGCTTGTTGGATGATATTATCTCTTATATCCTTACATGATCATTCACTTTGCTTGGTGATGAGTGCATATGTTCAATTATTATCATTTTGAGCGCTCCACCAAGATGTATGTGACATGAAAGACTAACCCATGATCCTAACACATTGTGCATTTGCAGTCCAAAGCAAATTTTAAATAGTGCACAAATTTAGGGGGAGCTCTTACTTATCACATACTTCTCAAAGCGATGATGTTTTTAAATCTTATTATCATTTGCCGAAGCTTTGATCTATGTTGAGGGAGTCCTGGACTAGGGGGTGTCCAGATAGCCGGACTATCATCATTGGCCGGACTCCAAGACTATGAAGATACAAGATTGAAGACTTCGTCCCGTGTCCGGATGGGACTTTCCTTGGCGTGGAAGGCAAGCTTGGCAATACGGATATGTAGATCTCCTACCATTGTAACCGACTCTATGTAACCCTAGCCCTCTCTAGTGTCTATATAAACCGGAGGGTTTTAGTCCATAGGACGAACAACCATTACAACAATCATACCGTAGGCTAGCTTCTAGGGTTTAGCCTCCTTGATCTCGTGGTAGATCCACTCTTGTACTACCCATATCATCAATATCAATCAAGCAGGAGTAGGGTTTTACCTCCATCGAGAGGGCCCGAACCTGGGTAAAATCATCGTGTCCCTTGTCTCCTGTTACCATCCGCCTAGACGCACAGTTCGGCCCCCCTACCCGAGATCCGCCGGTTTTGACACCGACATTGGTGCTTTCATTGAGAGTTCCTCTGTGCCATCATGATCAGGAAGGATGCCTCTTCCCGTCTTTAAAGACGGTACCATCACCGAAGGAGCTTTGGCCGCCGGCAAAACTATCCGGCTAGGCAGTTTTCTCATGACCGCCCGTTCGGCCACCGCTTCGATGATGACCTCTCGGGTCATCGAAAGCAATCTTCACGTCAACTCGGAATTCGTCGAGCAGCTGGATCCAATGGAGCTCTCTTCCATAAACGAGCTCTTGGATCGCATAGCCGCCCTGGGAGTCGCTACAGACTACAACCAGATTGGGCTTAAAACCGATCTGAGAGAGATTAACTCTCCCCAGGTTACCCACCACGTTGCGGTGGTAGAGGAACAAAGCGGCGGCTCCTCTTCTGTATTAAAAACTAGTTATGTCCGGACTCCCGAACTCTCCATGCCGGATTTCCGCAGAGGGACGGACGTCGATCAAGCACTGAACCTAAAGTCAGGCATCGGACCAGACTCGTTGGACAACGTCCAGCAACCCAAGCTTCCAAATTCGGAAACTTTCCGGCCCTTGAGCCTCGAGATGGGTAGGGTTCCGGACTCAATTCCACCCACCCACCCAAACATATGCGATCTATCTCAAATCCAGCAAGAGCCCGCTGAAACAGTACATCATTACTGGGCCAAATTCCTCCTGGTTATGGACATGATAAAAGACTGTCGTGAGGAAAACGCAATTTCAATTTTCTGCAATAATTGCACGGACAAGGGAACCTTGAACGCCGTAAGTCGTCGTGAAATTACACGATTCGCCGACCTGGCGTCCATAGTACGCAAGTACTATGCGATGGAGAGTTTCCGGAAAACCGAAACTAAGTTTTGGGACAATTCGGCTCCGAATACAACCCTAGTCCGAAACAAAAGGGTGCATCATACTCAGGCACCAGGTACAAAAACCAAAAAGCAAAAACCCCATAAAGGGCACAGAACCGTACTGGAGGGGTGGCTCAGCGGACCCTGTAAAATTCACAGTACAGAAGGCGCCACTCCAACACATAGCCTTCGAGCATGTTGGATACTGTGGCAGGTGGCCTAAAGTGGCGAAGAGCTTCTAACCCCAGAGAACCACTCTAACAGTACCAGTACGGTGTCAGCAGTCTTCGAGACTTTTGCATCAAATAATATGCAGAAACAAACAATCTGCAGCCTCGCCGAAGTCTACCAAGTAGCAACAACAAACCCATGGAGCGACACGGCCATCACCTTCAATGCCAGCGACGAACCTAAATTCCGAACAGCCCGAGCACCAGTCGCATTGGTCCTCAGTCCAATAGTGGATGGCTTTCGTCTTACCAAGGTACTCATGGATGGCGGCAGCGGATTAAACCTCATCTACAAGGAAACTCTTCAAAAAATGGAAATAGACTGGAGCCGCATTGAGCGAAGCAGCACAACCTTTAGAGGAATAATCCCTAGCCGGGAAGCACGCTGCACAGGAAAAATCACACTTGATGTGGTGTTCGGCTCGCCGGACAATTACAGGTCCGAGGAGGTCACGTTGTAAGTGTCCCCGTTCAACAGCGGATATCACGCTATATTAGGACGAGAGGCATTCACAATTTTTCAAGCCATACCCCATTACGGGTACATGAAGCTTAAGATGCCCGGGCCCGGCGGAATAATCACTCTCGTTAGTGATCAGGACACAGCACTCCGCGCCAAAAACAAGACAGCCGCACTAGCCCTAGAGGCACTATCCGAAGCCTTAGCAGCAGAGGAGCTCACGGCGCTGCGCTCCACGGTGAACAGGGACGACGTGATACTCGATAAGAGGTCCAAGTCCACCTCTTTTAAACCAGCGGACGAAATAGTCAAATTCCAAGTCCATCCAACGGACCCAACAAAGACAGCCTCCATTGGGGCACAGTTAAACCCTGATGTAGACGCCGCACTGCGAGAATTCCTTCGGGAAAATTGGGACATCTTTGCCTGGCACCCTTCAGACATGCCAGGAATCCCACGCAGATTGGCAGAACACAGCCTAAACATCCTAAAAGGATTCAAGCCAGTCAAACAGGCTCTTCGGCGATTTTCCGAACCCAAAAGACAGGCAATGGGAGAAGAGCTAGCCAAACTATTAGAAGCCGGATTCATCAGAGACATCAAACATCCAGACTGGCTAGCAAACCTGGTAATGGTACCAAAGAAGGACAAATCTTGGCGCCTATGCGTCGATTTTAAAGACCTCAATAAGGCTTGTCCAAAGGATCCTTTCCCCCTTCCCCGTATTGATCAGATAATCGATGCTACTGCAGGGCACGATTCATTGTGCTTCCTCGACGCATACTCTGGTTACCATCAAATCAAGATGGCGGAGGCGGACCAAGCCGCAACGGCATTCGTTACCCCATATGGACCATTCTGTTTCAACACGATGCCCTTTGGACTCAAAAATGCCGGCGCAACATATCAGCGCATGATTCAGACATGTCTGGCTACCCAGATCGGCAAAACAGTAGAGGCATACGTAGACGATGTGGTCGTCAAGACCAAACATGTCGAAACCCTAGTAGACGATTTGAGGCTCACATTCCACAACCTCCGAGCATATGACATTAAGCTGAATCCGGAAAAATGCGTTTTCGGCGTACCAGCCGGAAAGCTCCTGGGCTTCATTGTATCCGGTAGAGGAATTGAAGCAAACCCAGCCAAGATCCGAGCTTTGTCACAGCTGGATATTCCAAAAGACCTCAAACAAATACAAAAATTGACTGGATGCGTGGCGGCTCTAAGCCGCTTCATCTCCCGTTTGGGAGAAAAGGCATTCCCCTCTATCGCCTCCTCAGGCGCACCGAACACTTTGAGTGGACCGATGCTGCCACTACCGGACTCGAAGAAATAAAAGCCATATTGGCAACAAATCCGGTCCTGGCTGCACCTAACCTGGGCGAACCAATGTTGTTATATATCGCGGCAACACATCAAGTTGTAAGCGCGGTGCTCGTCGTCGAACGAGAAACAGAAGGGCATAAATTCCCTCTTCAAAAACCAGTGTACTACGTATCCACTGTCTTAACTCCCTGCAAGTCCCGGTACCCGCATTATCAAAAGATAGCGTACGCGGTGTTCATGGCATCCCGGAAGCTCCGACACTACTTTAAAGAGTGTTCGATAACAGTGGCCTCCGAAGTGCCCCTCAACGACATTATAAACAACCGCGACGCGACGGGCAGGATTGCAAAATGGGCCATTGAGCTCTTAACATTTGACATAACTTATAAACCTCGGCGAGCTATAAAGTCGCAAGTCTTGGCTGACTTCATCGCTGAATGGACCGAAGCCGAACTCCCTAAAGAGTACGACGCATACTCCAATTGGATTATGCATTTCGACGGCTCCAAAATGTTGGCCGGCTTGGGGGCTGGCGTCGTACTGACGTCCCCAACCAGAGACACAGTCCAATACGTACTTCAGATAATGTACACGGACTCCAACAATGCAGCCGAATACGAGGCCCTCCTACATGGTCTCTGGATGGCAATCTCCATGGGTATTCAACGCCTAGAGGTGCGCGGGGATTCAAACCTTGCAATATCCCAAGTAAATGGAGACTTTGACGCCAAGGATCCGAAAATGGCAGCCTATCGTAACGCTATCCTAAAAATGTCAGCTCGGTTCGAAGGACTCGAATTCCACCATGTAGCCCAGGATAATTACCAAGCAGCCGACGTGTTGGCACGCATCGGCGCGAAACGCGATGCTGTCCCTCCAAACATCTTCCTGGAACGGCTCTTTAAGCCATCCGTACTATGGGAAGAGGAGTCCGGAAATAACAACCCGGAAACAACCGCACCACCCAACACAGAACAATCTGACATAATCGGCGGTTTAGCCGATGAAATAACACCTTCAGCCCACGAAATAATGGCAGTAATTGCCCCGTGGACAGAACCATTCCTAGCCTACTTAATTAGGCAGGAACTTCTCGAAGACCAAAATGAGGCCCGCTGCATAGTTCGGTGATCTAAAGCCTACAAGGTCCATGAGGGAGAACTTTATAAGAAAAGCACAACCGGAGTCCTTCAAAGGTGCATCTCCGAAGAGGAAGGGCGAAATCTTCTGGCTGAAATTCACGCCGGACTAGGTGGACACCATGCTGCAGCCCAGGCCCTTGTAGGTAAGGCCTTCCGTACAGGATTTTATTGGCCGACGGCCCGGGCAGATGCTCAGGACTTAGTCCAAAGATGCGTCGGTTGTCAGCTCTTTGCTAACCAGAGCCATATGCCACCCACCACCCTCAAAACTATACCCATTACCTGGCCGTTCGCGGTCTAGGGGCTTGACATGGTTGGACCCCTTAAAGGGGGAACCCACAAGCAAAAGTACCTATTGGTCATGGTGGACAAATTCACCAAATGGATAGAGGCCAAGCCAGTTAAAACAGTAGAGTCCGGACCAGTGATAGACTTCATATCCAGGGTAGTACACCATTATGGCGTCCCCCATAGCATCATTACCGATAACGGCACAAACTTCACGGCCGACGAGGTCAAACTCTGGTGCAAAAATATGGGCATTAAGCTCGATTATGCTTCAGTCTATCATCCTCAAACCAACGGTCAAGTTGAGCGAGCAAATGGTCTGATAATGAGCGGCATCAAGCCTAGACTAGTGCGGTCCCTTACGGAATCTAACACGCACTGGGTAGAGGAGCTTGACTCCGTACTCTGGGGGCTGCGGACCACGCCAAACCATACTACCGGATTCACACCATTCTTTATGGTATACGGCGCAGAGGCAGTTTTGCCCCGCGACATAATTCATGACTCACCTCGAGTGCGCATGTACGAAGAAAGAGAAGCTGAGCTGGATCGGCAGGACAGCTTGGACGCATTGGAGGAGGAACGCGATGTGGCAAAGGCCCGTTCTGCATTCTATCAGCAGCAGGCTCGAAGATATCAAAGCAGAGAAGTACAGGCTAAAACTTACAATGTTGGCGAACTAGTTCTACGCCTGCCGGACAAGAAAAAGGACAAACTCAAGCCCAAATGGGAAGGTCCCTTCATCATCGACCAAGTCCTGACCGACGGAGCATACCGTGTGCGAAATGCATCGGACAACCGATTCGAGCCGAACCCACGGAACGCAGCCCGCCTCCGAAGATTCTACGCCTAGCGTCGGACTAAGAGTTCGTCTCCTTCCTCCGTCCACATTTTCACACTTCAGCTGTCTTTTGTTTCTCTCCTTTCTCCCACCTTTTTCATAAAAGCCCTTGAGGGCCTATTTGCGCATTGTTCGCACACACTTGATGTGCTATCCGCACTCATTATACCTGGGGGCTTCCTTAACAAAAGCTTACTTATACGGGCTTCACGCCCAGCACATGTGTCAAACTTCCACATGTACCTTTTATTCACCATTATATGCATCGATATGACTTAAGTTTTGGCCAAGCTGGGTTGCCTGGCTCCTGTGCTTACCCCTACGTTCCCGATTGTTCGGCTAGGAGGTAAAGGGAGCACCTCTGCGATTGTTACTGCCGGGTCAGCCGGATGTGTACCTCAGACTGGGTGAAGCCGAAAGCTAGCGTTCTTAAGGGAATATTCGGTCGGTGACTTGAAAGATGATTTTTTACACATTTATTTATCTGCCCCTAGATGTTTTCCTGCTCTTTTCGTAGTCCGGACATGCACTTTAGGGCATGCCTCCCAGGGAAAGGAACCCTTAACGGAACTATTCTCCCTGGAAGATGTTTCTTACTAACCATGTAATATAACATAACTAGTTGGGCACTTGTCTGATAAAGCACTAATGACCCCTACGCCTGGTCTCCATGCATGCCCCGGTTTTTTCATAACCGAGAAGGTATTCGGACACACTCCGGACTCTAGGGTCCCGAGGTTGAAGCGAAAAGATCGGCAAAGACAAACGATCTACAATCCGGCTAGAAGGCATTTTACATGTCATTTTAAATACATCGTCAAATCGACTGACTGTACTCCTCCTCAATCCCGTCTAATAGGCTGTCTAATTTACAGTCCCTTTGGGAATACTTAGCGGCCAACTCTACTTGGCCCTACACTAAGCTCACAGGGATCTCCTTCCCATCAGGCCCCACAGGTCCGGCCTCGGCCATGTGGTTTGGATTCGCCTTCTTGTACCGCGTCTTCACCATGGCCCAGGCCTCCTTGGCACCTTGACGGCAGGACGATATCTTCCATAAACGGAAGCGCTGTCGTGATCCCTGAAGCTTCTCCGCAAGCTCTCCAAGGCCTTCGGGTAGGGAGAGGGATGGCCATAAGGCCTGGACGACGCCACTCATCGCCTGCCGAACACGTTCGAGCAGTTGCACCAGCTCGGGAAGTTGGTCACCCGTTGAACCGGGCATTTCTTCCGCAGGGCGACCTGTGAGCACACCTACAGACATATTTTTGTCAATTGACTGCCTCGCCGAACTCTTCTTTTCAAAGGAGTTCACTCAAGCACTTACTATAGATGCCACGACGAAGCCGCTGATTCTCCTTCACGGAGCCAGACAGCTCGGCCCGAACACCTTTCAGCTCTTCTCCAAGCTGGGCGTGGGCATCCTGGAGTTTGTTCCTCTCCTGCTACACCTTCGTAAGCACCCTCTCGCCGGCCTTCAGCTGGCGTAGTAGCTGTTGCTTGTCCGGATCAAGTCCGGCAACATCTGCAATATCATTGTCAGATTTATACGCACGCCACACACCGCTTGTCTTTTTTGAAATAATGTGTTACCGGAGGGGGTCTCTGTGCCTCCTTCTGCGGCAACTAGTGCGGCCTCAAGTTGGGCTTTGCACTCTTGTAGCTCTTGGGACAATTGGGCATTCTTCTCCGTAAGATCCTGCATATCAAATGATCCTTAAATCAGTCACTTTAACTACTTTAAGTCTCGGGGGCTACTGGCATATATAGCTATTAAAATCTCTTACCCGTATGTCTTTCACATACTGCTCCATGGCTCTGGTTAAACCATCTTGAGCGGCACGGAGGTGCGCGTCTCCCGCGTTAAAGGCACTCAACGCCTCTGGGGAGAAACACGCGTCACGCAGAACTATCCGGCGACGCCTATGATTCATGGCGCTCTCCACCTCAGACCTGGTGGCGGACAGCCTGTCAGCATCCTCCGTTGGAGGAGTATCCGGCTCGCGCCTTGCGCTGGCCTCCCCCTCCGGACCAGGTGTTGGAGCCTGGCGGGCGGAGGCTTGGTTGGCAACCTCTCCGGGCATAGTCCGGCGAGTGCTCTTTCTCCTGGAAAAGTCACGACCGTTAATACACCTCCTGGGAATCCTTTTCCTGAATAACGGTCGCGAGCTATACCGATGCGGTGACGTTTTGATTCGCACCGCACTCCTCTTCCGCCTGCTGGGACAGACTGACCCTTGTTGGTCAGCCGCCGTGGGTTCGGCTTCCTGCCTTGAAGGCACCTCCTGCGAGACACCATTGTATACGATGGTCAGAAATACGCAAGGATGAAGTAATAATGTCAGGACTCCGGTCATAATTACCTGGGAAGCCGGAGTTAGGCCGGGGTAGTCAGCCATGATGGCGACTAGAGCATTGTCCATGCTGAGTTGGTGGAACACCCCGTCAATTAGCTCCACCTTTATGTCCGGATCCTCTTTGGAGGCCGGATCAAGGGATCTTCCCGGATCCTCGGATTGAGGATCCGGACTATGTATGCTCTCCACATTCCGGCGCAGTTCCTGCGTCGAAACCATAAAGTAAGGTACTTAACTTTGAAAGCACGGGTCGGATAAATAAACGTCCGCTTACCCAGCTCCGAGGGTTATTCATGGAGAACCCATTCGATGGGCTCGTCTGGAGGAAGTCCTCTTTCTCCCCCTTGTACAGGCCGGACAGGATCTTTACCAGATCTGCGGCCGATCCCGGCCCCTTACGGCCATGACGGGTGGCGTCGTTCTCCCCGTTGAAATCCCACATGGGGTGGCCCCTATATTGGAGCGGCTGCACCCCTCGCATGATGCATATGGCCATGACTCCGATCATGGTTAATCCGGAATGGGCCAGCAACCTAATCCGACCCATCAAGTAATGGACGCTCCTGTCTTCCTCCTGTTGAGGGCTCCGTGGGCGCCAACTTAGGCACTTCTTCAAAGGAGCCTCGTTGAACTCCGGGAGGCCGATCCAAACTGGGTCCAGCAGTGGAGCATCTTCCACATAAAACCATTTCGAAGGCCAGTCTTCAGACGCCTTCTTTGGGATTCCGGATAGATATCCGGTCCCGGCGATGCACCATATTTCGGCTCCGCCCACTTGATATATTGACCCCTCGTGAGAACGGGGTACGAGGCAAAATAGTCTCTTCCACAGTGCAAAATGGGGCTCGATGCCCAGGAACAGCTCGCAAAGAGCTATGAAACCCGCGATGTGCAGAATAGAGGCGGGCGTGAGGTGATGAAGCTGGAGTCCGTAGAACTCCAGGAGCCCCCGGAGAAGCGGGTGTATGGGAAACCCGAGCCCCCTTATTAGATAAGGGACGAAGCACACCCGCTCTCCTTTGGATGGACTAGGGGTGGCCTCCGCTTGCTTTCCACCTTTGTAGGTGGCAAGCACGGCTCGAACCGGGACCATAAAGGCCGGAGGGAGGTATCTCTCCGCTTGGAGCATCGCCAGCTCGTTGTGCGGAACTGAACATCTCCTCCAATCTCCTAGCGGAGGACTGGGAGCGTGAGAGGAGGAGCCGCGTCGACGGTCCATGATGGAATGGATCTTTTGGTCAGAAGCGCTCCGATGAGTACTCGCGGAAGGAAGATGGTGTGATTTGGATCTGGATTCTTGCCTCTCTTATAGGCAGGTTATTTGCGTAGCTAGGGGGTAAAATATAAAAGGTACCCTAGCCTTTTGCATTCGTGCGACACGTGGAAGAGAGCCATTATTGGGCGTGGAAGCCAAGGAGCGCAACATTTGTAAGGAAGCCGGACACTATTCGGCAAGTACACGGAATTTGGAGGAGAACCCACCTTGCAACGCCGAAGACAATATACGCGCTGGACTCGTCGTCATTGAAGCCTGGTTCGGGGGCTACTGAGGGAGTCCTGGACTAGGGGGTGTCCGGATAGCCCTCATCATCGGCCAGACTCCAAGACTATGAAGATACAAGATTGAAGACTTCGTCCCGTGTCCGGATGGGACATTCCTTGGTGTGGAAGGCAAGCTTGGCAATACGGATATGTAGATCTCCTACCATTGTAACCGACTCTGTGTAACCCTAGCCCTCTCCGGTGTCTATATAAACCGGAGGGTTTTAGTCCGTAGGACGAACAACCATTACAACAATCATACCGTAGGCTAGCTTCTAGGGTTTAGCCTCCTTGATCTCGTCGTAGATCCACTCTTGTACTACCCATATCATCAATATCAATCAAGCAGGAGTAGGGTTTTACCTCCATCGAGAGGGCCCGAACCTGGGTAAAAACATCGTGTCCCTTGTCTCCTGTTACCATCCGCCTAGACGCACAGTTCGGGACCCCCTACCCGAGATCCGCCGGTTTTGACACCGACATATGTGTTTTCATCAATTACCAAAAAGGGGGAGATTGAAAGTGCAACTATCCCTGGGTGGTTTTGGTAATTCCTAACAACATATAGCTCACTGAGCTAATGCTATTTCAAGATAAATATTTCAGGAAAGCTCAATGATTGGCATGGCATGGATGAGAAAAGTGGATCCCTCAAAATGCTAAGGACAAAAGGATTGGCTCAAGCTCAAAGCACAAGACTCTACATTTTCTATTTTAGTGATCCAAGATCATATTGAGTCTATAGGAAAAGCCAATACTATCAAGGAGGGATGAGGTGTTGCTTAATGAGTTTCTTGCTCAAAATGCTTAGTGATATGCTCCAAAGCCCTAAACTACTTTCTCACATACACATAAGTCCCAAACCAAAAGTCAAACTCGGCCCCACCGAAACCATCTATCTGGCGCCACCGAGTTCTGTTGACATAGCCACTGCCACAAACCCTAGTTTTTTTGGTCTCATCGACAGGGATCTCGGTCTCACCGAGATGGGATTGCAATCTCTCTGTTTCCCTTTGTAACGTTTCGGACCGAGATGAGCGATCGGTCCCACCGAGATTGTAATGCAAACTCACTGTTTCCCTTTCATAACGTTTCGGTCTAACCGAGATGAGCGAATCGGTCCCACCGAGTTTGCCTGACCAACCCTCTGTGTGTCCATTACCAAAATCGGTCTCACCGAGTTTGTGTAATCAGTCTCACCGAGATTACATTATGCCCTAACCCTGACCATATCGATCCCACCGAGATGACATGTCGGTCCCACCGAAAATCCTAACGGTCACATTATTTACTAAATCGGTCCGACTGAGTTTCAGGATTCGGTCCCACCAAGTTTGGTAAGTTGTGTGTAACGGTTAGATTTTGTGTGGATGCTATATGTCAGGACCCCGGCTCAATGCCACATCAATCTAGCATGTAACACCTCATATCACTTTGCGGACTCACGCACGGTATTCCCACGGGTGTCGCCTTACCTTTGCCCGGGACCGTTTGTGCCTTTTGGCACACGTATATGATAGTGTCGCTAGCATCCATATGATAAGGAGCCCGGGCTGACATGGCTAGTCGTAAACCCAAAGTGGCACAAACTTACAGGGACAGGCATCCATGACCCAACATCGAACGCGTCGGTCATCAGCGAGTGAATCCAGGCTGTAGCACTAGGCTAGCAGGACTCCGGTGAACCGGGCTGTAGCAGGCTAACAGGACTCCAGTATTCATCGCGTGACATTTCCCCGAAGGGACAGACATAGGAACGAAGAAGGACACATGCCGGCCAGCCTAAGTGTTCCGGAGCAGTAGCAAGCTACCATGGCTCAATGGAAGCACTAGGAGACATTTCCCGGTAAGAGAGGCTACTAAGGATAAACAACTAGTTAGTCAGATCCCACAC
The DNA here is from genome assembly GCF_002162155.2 of Triticum dicoccoides. NCBI lineage: Eukaryota > Viridiplantae > Streptophyta > Magnoliopsida > Poales > Poaceae > Triticum > Triticum dicoccoides. The sequence goes on from NC_041383.1 coordinate 530,326,766, forward strand.
ATACCAAGCATTTCAATAACATACACACAATACGCTCGATATGTGCAAATACAACATGGCATCACAACATGACTCTATGACTCAAGTATTTTATTCAATAGGCTCCGAGGAGCGAGATATTACAAACATAGGTCTCATGACCCAACATTCAGAGCATACAAATCAAAACACATGCGGAAGCTTAACATGTCTGAGTACAGACATCTAAAAATGAAAAAGGCTTGAAAGCCTGACTATCTACCAGATCCTGCCGAGGGCACAAGATCGTAGCTGAGGTATCAAGCTAAACGTCGAAGTCCATGCGGAACTACTAACGAGACCGAAGTCTCTCTACAAAAACATAAAATAGGCAAACGTGAGTACAAATGTACCCAGCAAGACTTACATCAGAACTAACTACATATGCATCATTATCAAAAAAGGGGATGGTGGGGTTTAACTGCAGCAAGCCAGCTTTGACTCGATGGCTATCCTGAACTACTACTGCAAGTAACTCTTTTGAGGTGGCGCACACGAGTCCACATATTCACCATATCAATACACCACTATGGATCCGCTCCCGTCTCCCTACGAGAATGCCATCCATAGCACTCACACTTATCTTGCGTATTTTAGAGTATCCACTTTCACTTGTCTATGAACTGTTATAGGCAACCAAGAAGTCCTTTACCGCGGACACGGCTATTCGAATAGATGATGTTAACCCTGCAGGGGTGTACTTCTTCATACATGTTTCCACCACTTAGCGTCTGCAAACGACATGTGCTCGGCAGACTTCAAGCAAAAGCCGACGTGGGTGTAGACCACGACCTACCTAAACACCTAAGTCTCTAGTCCAGGTTTATCGCCTATTCAGGTTCCATCCGCAGGGAGTCCGACCGAGGTTTCCACATACGGCCCCGAACGATGTGAACAGGGTTTCGAGACACCTAACGGGTGCCCGGTGTACCCGGCCACGTACCTACCGCATCACAGCCCACCCTGCGGTCAGCACTGTCCACGGTCTCCAGTAGACTACAAACACCAGAAACTACTTGCAACTCCTGGACAGAGGACTAGGGTGAATAAGAAGTCGAGCGGGGTCATATTTCAGGGCCCAATGCATGGTAGTAGCTGAATCATGGATCACAAACACAGAACTCAGTTCCTAAGGACGACTTCAATGAGACAACCCACCATGTACTCCTACATGGCCTCTCACCGCCACCTTTACCAAATTGTGTTCACACACTTAGCTCACACACAGTAGGACATGTTCACACACCTCTGATTCATCCCCGATGAATCAGACCTGACTCAACTCTAAGCAATAGCAGGCATGACAAACAAACATGAATGAGTAGACACAACAGGGCTCAAACAACTCCTACTCATGCTAGTGGGTTTCATCTATTTACTGTGGCAATGACAGGTCATGCAGAGGATAAAGGGGTTCAGCTACCGCAACAAGTAACAGATGAATCGTTGTTGTCCTAATGAAGTAAAAGAGAGCAGGAGCGAGAGAGTAGGATTGTATCAGAATGAACAAGGGGTTTTTGCTTGCCTGACACTTCTGAAGATAGCATTGAGTCTTCATCAATGTCAACGATCACAACATCGGTACAACGTCTACCGAGGGGGAACAACACCGACAAACAGAGAAGAAACACGATCAATGCAATGCACAATATGATGCATGCTATGACATGGCAATATGAATGTGTTTTGGGCTAATGCAAGCTAGAACAGGTTGAAATGAGTCCATTTGAACCAAAGATTCAAAAGCAAACCCATTATAAGAAGTCATATTAGTGCATTAACTTGTTTCATCTAAACAGCAAGGTTAAATTGTTCTAACATGCATGAAACCAGTGCAGATGGATATATTGGATTTTTTTGATCATTTTTCATATATAATTTGTTTGATTTGCAGTTACAGTTGAATTATTATGAATTTTTGAAGTTTGCAACATTTTCTAGAATTTCCTATATAAGAATAAATCCAGAAAAGGATATACTGCGTCAGCCTGGCGTCAGTGTGATGTCAGCGGTCAACTGAGACGGTCTAGGTCAAATCTAACCAGTGGGGTCCGCGTGTCAGTGTCACAGCTAATTAACGGAGTTAATTAGTGCTAAGTTAAATGCTAACCTAAGTTAATTACGGCGTGGGCCCACATGTCAGTGACTTAGCTGGCTAACTAAAAGTTAATTAGCACTAAACTAGATTAGCAGGGCTCTGGGCCCACTTGTCCAGACCCAGGGGAGGTCAACTGGGTCAACCCGGGTCAAACTCGCCGGAGTTGACCCGGGGCTCGTCGCCGGCAAGGCCAGGGACGGCGGAGAGGTGCGGGTTTCCTCCTCCGGCGACCAAATGGCCGGCAGAGGGCGTCTACATGATGCGGGCGCTCGTTCACGTCGAGTAGTGGCAGCGGCTGGGCCTGAGATGGCCGGAGTCGTCACCGATGTCAACCTTGGCGGTCGCCGAAGCTCGGGCGAGGTCGGGGTCGACGCTACGGTGGCCGGGGAGGCTCGTGCGAGGCACCTACATGCTCTACGCAGCGCGGGAGGAAGCTGAGCATGACAGCCGGGCCGCTAGGTGGCCGGAGGCACGTCGGCGGCGGTCACAGGCGGCGGCGGGTTTCGGTCATCGGCTAAACGGCGACTAGAACTAGCAAACGTCGCGGAGACAAGGGGGAAACGGTGTAGAAGCTCACGGGGATCGTGTAGGGCTGGTCGGCGAGCTCGGGGAGGGGCCGGAGCAAGCGGGGCGGCGATGGTGATCTCGGCGGACCGAGGTTGAAGAAGACGGCGTGGATGGCGTTCGACGGCGTCCGGCGGGGCGTGGCTCGGTGAGGAGGTCGAGGACGAAGTGGCGGAGCTTCTGGGCGCGTGGTGAGGCGTGGGGTGGCCGGTGGCCGTGCTGGTGCTCGTCGGCGCACTACGGCGGCTCTCGGGGTTGCTCGGGGTTGCGAGAGAGCGAGAGCCAGAGGAGAGGGAGAGAGCGGAGAGTGAGGGGAGAGGCAGAGGGGCTGCGGGGCGTCTCCAGACGCGTCGGGGGCGCCTCGGTGGCAAGCATGAGGTGGAGCTCGGGCGCGCGCGCTGTCGACACGCCTCTGCCTACTGGCAGAGGTTGAAGACAGCCGCTTCAGGCTAGTGGGCTGGGCCGCCAGCTGGAGTTGGGCCAGGTGGGCTGCCAGGTGGGCGTCGGGTAAGTCTCCCTCTCTCTCTTTATTTGTTCCTGTTTTTCTATTTCTCTGTAACTTCTGGGCTTTATTAAAAATACCAGAACGTTTCCAAAAATCCTGAAAATAATTGTGGGCTCTGATTGGAATATTTCCAACAGCCCTCACTTAAGATCAGAATTATTTGGACATTTTAAATATTATATAGCATTTAATTGTCCAAATTCAAATACGTATGAATTAACTCCAAAATCCAGAAATGTCCTAGAAATGTGTCCATCATTTTTGGAAGAAGTTTTCACCCATTCCAAAATTGATGAACTTTTCTAAAGACCATTTTGGGTAGATGAAAAATATTTAATTTGACCCTAGTTGGATTAAGGGGGTGTTGGGGGTTTTTGTCATCTCCATTTCAAGTTTCTGAGAAATCTTAAACATGATGCACACATAAAGGGCTAGCCTAGTGAAAACCAGATCTAGGGATGTGACAACTCACCCCTACTAAACAAGAATCTCGTCCCGAGATTCAAGACATGAGGTAAGAAGACAAGGGGACACTAAGCCAACTCAAACTTCACGATCCAATTGTCCTTCTCGAGGATGCCGATTCAGTGCTCCAATTGATCTTGACGTCTTTGCTTTGAGAACTACATCCAACATGACAACGAAAAGAAAGGGAGGAGTTTAGAAGAATCGATCTTCTTGAGGTTCGAGCAATTTAGGATCATCTTAATGATCACAAGGTAAGTCACGGAATGAGACATAGAAACATCTCTGGAGCTGAGGGGCAAAACATGCATGAGGAGCGACAGAAGAAACAATTTGACGAGGGTTTCAAAGTAGCGAGGAAATTGCCATGATTCCATAACGGGGCACCTTAGGGAAGGTGGATCGTATAATCATCCCCTTAAGTGGCAAAAAGAATTATCATTGAAACTCTTTATACCAGCCTAAGGCAATTCTCGAGCGATCGTTTAGAGGGGTTCGATAGAATGGCATACCCAGATTAGAATGGATGATGTGGATTACCTTGTTGAAAACAACACAAGGGATGATTTTAGTAACTGGGGAAAATCTCAACAGTAGGAGTGAGTCCACTGTTTGAAAAGTTTTAGCATAACCGAAGAAACTAGGAGCAATCCCAGTTAGTGCCGATGAATACAATTAGTGCTTGTGCGTGCTCTCAAGAACTTGAGCATTTCCATATTCATCAAGGTTTTACCAACATCCATGTCAAGGATCCTGGCAACACAACATACTACCATGAGGAATAGTGATGGATGATGCGGATGCAAAGGAAGATAACACTTTCTCAAATTTCACCTTAGCGAGACCAAGGGGACAAAATCTGGATGATCGACCGAGAGACATTTAGCACTCCGCTTCTAATGATCTCCTTGATGTACTAGCGTATCCCATTCATAGATATGGTTCGGTATCTAGAACATCAAGTAAAGGTCGGACTTCGGAAGCACAAAAGTTCATAAGGGACAACTAAGGAGTAAATCCTGCAAAATCCCTATGGGGAGGTGGTCAACTTCTTCAACCAAGATACTACAATAATAGGCCTTCCGGCTAGGTGTGTGGGCCACGACATCCACGTTACCGGGTACAGAGAGACCAATATTATAATTTTTGGGACACGTTCCAACCATCATATCTGCCTGAGATTCAGATCTGGTTGGTGTTAGAATAGTCCAGACTCATCAAGTCTAGAAAGAAAAATGAAAGTTTGCAACACAAATCGACGAGATGACGTTGCGAGATTCTCGGGGAATGAACTATGATAGCAAGCTCCAAAACACGAGCCGGTTCTGCTACAACATGTGAACATGTTGTCCAAGACAAGCATGACCACAAAGTAGTCTTATAATAAAACACTACCGAGTTCAGGAGGGGAACCATCATCATGGATATCGAAGTCCTTGTGCACATATTGATGAACTTATTATCCTTGAACAAGTCATTCAGTGGCTTGGTGTGCTAGGGAATACATATGGAGTGGAGGTAATTAATCTACCAAACCATAGAATACATTCGCTCATGCATATTTGACTTGGGATGGTACCAGAGGAAATAAAAACAATCTTTCTCGAACTCACGGCGGCAACTTGCATCAAATGCACATGGATTCGAGGAAATCACTTCTTCCATCCAAGCATAGGCTTCATGAACGGAACATGAAGGCATTGCTTACAAAGTTTCCAACACTAGGTTGATGTTCAACATGAATCATGGAGGAGACAAAATGCTGCTAATGGGCTCAACAACAACTCATCGGAACTTCCATATCACTAGACTTCCACCATCATGTGAACACGGTGATAGCATTGGTCAGACCCAAAAGGTATAATGGTGTATGCTCGAGGGATCAACCACGAGTAAGACAACATTACGAACATCATTGGCTCTGATTGATTTGACGATAGCCCATACTCAAATCAAGGATTGGATAAGATAATAGCACCGACAACTGATCACGAGGATCAATCAACAAAGATATCATCTTTCTTCAACACACACACACACACAAGGATATCCCTTAGTGATGAACTAAGTCGGACAAGCTTTTATCTTCCAACTCTCCAAGTTGTTGTTTAGCTTGACCCAACAGCTCAGGGGTATGTAACACAGATTCTTGGAGAAGGGGTGGTTTATATGAAACCAACTTGATCACGAACTCAACATAGCGGCCAGGTGACAACCCGGTAATACTTCCGAGAAGATATTCGGAACATCACGAACCACCAATATGTTACTAAGCTCGAGAACAATCTTGCTTTTCAGGCAAGACGATATGATCAAATAAGCAAGGATTGGTACTATCCTACTCATTGATCGGAGAGTGCACCGGAACTAAGTACTAGGTAGCACGATCATCCTTAGGGTGATGATTCAATAACCAACACGCTAAGAATAAGGTTATTGTCCTTTAACTACCAAGCAACAAAGTTGCCAGGAGTATTGATTTCACACATCATAGTTCACCTATCGGCATTCCGGTTGCAACAACACGGGAACCGAGAAATGAACAATGATGGCAAGAAGTATCACTGCATCAAGGATTCATAAGAGATAGTGCAATTCTCATGACGATCCTGACGTAAATAGGGTAACACTTCAGAGTAGAACGGATCAAAAGTTTGATTGTATTTTGATCTGCGGAGTACAACTGCTTTGACCCAATCCTGGATAAGGATGAGGTACTGGAGTTTGTTTCTCCTAGTCATTCTGAATAGAATGGATTGATAGACCACAGAAGTAAAAGGCATCGATGAACATGAATGCATGACTACTCCTGACTATCAATCGATAGACGAAGGTCAGGATACAAGTAAAGGGGGACAACTCAAAGGAACATATGATTTTCTGAGTTGTGGATGCATAGATTAGTATGTCGAACCAAGTTCAACATTTTTCTTCCGGATAACCCATGCGGGGAAGGTAGGACTGGCAGGGTCACGATATAGAATGGAGAACTCTTCGAGAGCACTCTTGTTGTGATCTTTCGGTTCAACGAGGAACTTCTGCCATAAGCGGTTCATAGTATTTGGAAGAAGGAAATACCATGGGCCTTGAGGACTAACACAAAGGTTACTAATAACCTAAGGGAGCTAGCAATTACTACCAACATGAAGTAAGTTGGGTGAATATCGGGTTCAAAACCCAGGGGTAGAATACCTGCTAACTAAATTGCATCACGGGATGCTTTCGGGAATAAAGGCCAGAGTCATCACACTGGAACACAAATCATAGCTAGATTACTAGATGATCCCCTAAGACACCTAGGGTCATAATAATAGCTTCAACATATACGTCGAGGCAATAGAGTACCTCAACTCACCATTTAGTGTGGTTAACCTGGCCAGAAAGGTCATCGAAACAGAGGGAAAGGATTTTGCAAATGCATCAGACTATATAGAAATCTGGGATGACTCAGACAGCATAACGGCTGTAAATGCTCAAAATGATTTGAAACATCCTGCAAAAATGGTGGCATAACCACTCAACATCACAATATCAAGGTTCTGAGGCCAGCTATGAATCATACGGAAGTAGTAAAAATTGAACAGAGATTTGAAGCTATCAATTCTATAAGTCTATGGATTAGTAACACGTCATCCTGATAGATAGATGAGAAGCCTAGTTCTTAAACCCCGTAGAAGAGAAGAGGATGACTCAGATCAGAAGGCCATGAGGTATAAGGAGTAAAAAGAGCCTTACGTTCCATCCCACAATCAATTCCCTTACATAACTAAAGCATTTCTAGACACAACTTCGACCAATTTGGCTTGGTAATCCTACAGGCAGTCAGGCTCTGATACCAACGCTGTCAGGACCCCGACTCAATGCCACATCGATATAGCATGTAACACCTCATATCACTTTGCGGCCTCACGCACGGTATTCCCACGGGTGTCGCCTTACCTTTACCCGGGACCGTTTGCACCTTTTGGCACACGTATATGATAGTGTCGCTAGCATCCAGATGATAAGGAGCCCGGGCTGACATGGCTAGTCGTAAACCCAAAGTGGCACAAACTTACAGGGACAGGCATCCATGACCCAACATCGAACGTGTCGGTCATCAGCGAGTGAATCCAGGCTGTAGCACTAGGCTAGCAGGACTCCGGTGAACCGGGCTGTAGCAGGCTAACAGGACTCCGGTATTCATCGCGTGACATTTCCCCGAAGGGACAGACACAGGAATGAAGAAGGACACATGCCGGCCAGCCTAAGTGTTTCGGAGCAGTAGCAAGCTACCATGGCTCAATGGAAGCAGTAGGAGACATTTCTCCGTAAGAGAGGCTACTAAGGATAAACAACTAGTTAGTCAGATCCCACACATACCAAGCATTTCAATAACATACACACAATATGCTCAATATGTGCAAATACAACATGGCATCACAACATGACTCTACGACTCAAGTATTTTATTCAATAGGCTCCGAGGAGCGAGATATTACAAACATAGGTCTCATGACCCAACATTCATAGCATACAAATCAAAACACATGCGGAAGCTTAACATGTCTGAGTACAGACATCTACAAATGAAAAAGGCTTGAAAGCCTGACTATCTACCAGATCCTGCCGAGGGCACAAGATCGTAGCTGAGGTATCAAGCTAAACGTCGAAGTCCACGCGGAACTACTAACGAGACCGAAGTCTCTCTACAAAAACATAAAATAGGCAAACGTGAGTACAAATGTACCCAGCAAGACTTACATCAGAACTAACTACATATGCATCATTATCAACAAAGGGGATGGTGGGGTTTAACTGCAGCAAGCCAGCTTTGACTCGATGGCTATCCTGAACTACTACTGCAAGTAACTCTTTTGAGGTGGCGCACACGAGTCCACATATTCACCATATCAATACACCACTATGGATCCGCTCCCGTCTCCCTACGAGAACGCCATCCATAGCACTCACACTTATCTTGCGTATTTTAGAGTATCCACTTTCACTTGTCTATGAACTATTATAGGCAACCCAGAAGTCCTTTACCGCGGATACGGCTATTCGAATAGATGATGTTAACCCTGCAGGGGTGTACTTCTTCATACATGTTTCCACCACTTAGCGTCTGCACACGACATGTGCTCGGCAAACTTCAAGCGAAAGCCGACGTGGGTCTAGACCACGACCTACCTAAACACCTAAGTCTCTAGTCCAGGTTTATCGCCTATTCAGGTTCCATCCGCAGGGAGTCCGGCCGAGGTTTCCACATACGACCCCGAACGATGTGGACAGGGTTCCGAGACACCTAACGGGTGCCCGGTGTACCCGGCCATGTACCTATCGCATCACAGCCCACCCCGCGGTCAGCGCTGTCCACGGCCTCCAGTAGACTACAAACACCAGAAACTACTTTCAACTCCTGGACAGAGGACTAGGGTGAATAAGAAGTCGAGCGGGGTCATATTTCAGGGCCCAATGCATGGTAGTAGCCGAATCATGGATCACAAACACAGAACTCAGTTCCTAAGGACGGCTTCAATGAGACAACCCACCATGTACTCCTACATGGTCTCTCACCGCTACCTTTACCAAATCGTGTTCACACACTTAGCTCACACACAGTAGGACATGTTCACACACCTCTGATTCATCCCCGATGAATCAGACATGACTCAACTCTAAGCAATAGCAGGCATGACAAACAAACATGAATGAGTAGGCACAACAGGGCTCAAACAACTCCTACTCATGCTAGTGGGTTTCATCTATTTACTGTGGCAATGACAGGTCATGCAGAGGATAAAGGGGTTCAGCTACCACAGCAAGTAACAGATGAATCGTTGTTGTCCTAATGCAGTAAAAGAGAGCAGGAGCGAGAGAGTAGGATTGTATCGGAATGAACAAGGTTTTTTTGCTTGCCTGGCACTTCTGAAGATAGCATTGAGTCTTCATCAGTGTCAATGATCACAACGTCGGTACAACGTCTACCGAGAGGGAACAACACCGACAAACAGAGAAGAAACACGATCAATGCAATGCACAATATGATGCATGCTATGACATGGCAATATGAATGTGTTTTGGGCTAATGCAAGCTAGAACAGGTTGAAATGAGTCCATTTGAACCAAAGATTCAAATGCAAACCCATTATAAGAAGTCATATTAGTGCATTAACTTGTTTCATCTAAACAGCAAGGTTGACATGCATGAAACCAGCGCAGATGGATATATTGGATTTTTCTGATCATTTTTCATATATAATTTGTTTGATTTGCAGTTACAGCTGAATTATTATGAATTTTTGAAGTTTGCAACATTTTCTGGAATTTCCTATATAAGAATAAATCTAGAAAAGGATATACTGCGTCAGCCTGGCGTCAGTGTGATGTCAGTGGTCAACTGAGACGGTCCAGGTCAAATCTGACCAGTGGGGTCCGCGTGTCAGTGTCACAGCTAATTAACGGAGTTAATTAGTGCTAAGTTAAATGCTAACCTAAGTTAATTACGGCGTGGGCCCACATGTCAGTGACTTAGCTGGCTAACTAAAAGTTAATTAGTACTAAACTAGATTAGTAGGGCTCTGGGCCCACTTGTCCAGACCCAGGGGAGGTCAACTGGGTCAACCCGGGTCAAACTCGCCGGAGTTGACCCGGGGCTCGTCGCCGGCAAGGCCAGGGACGGCGGAGAGGTGCGGGTTTCCTCCTCCGGTGACCAAATGGCCGGTGGAGGGCGTCTACATGACGCGGGCGCTCGTCCGCGTCGAGTAGTGGCAGCGGCTGGGCCTGAGATGGCCGGAGTCGTCACCGGCGTTAACCTTGGCGGTCGCCGGAGCTCGGGCGAGCTCGGGGTCGATGCTACGGTGGCCGGGGAGGCTCGTGCGAGGCACCTACATGCTCTACGCAGCGCGGGGAGGAAGCTGAGCACGACAGCCGGGCCGCTAGGTGGTCGGAGGCACGTCGGCGGCGGTTACAGGCGGCGGCGGGTTTCGGTCATCGGCGAAACAATGACTAGAACTAGCAAATGTCGCGGAGACAAGGGGGAAACGGTGTAGAAGCTCACTGGGATCATGTAGGGCTGGTCGGCGAGCTCGGGGAGGGGCCGGAGCAAGCGGGGCGGCGATGGCGATCTCGGCGGACCGAGGTTGAAGAAGACGGTGTGGACGGTGTTCGAGGGCGTCCGGCGGGGCGTGGCTCGGTGAGGAGGTCGAGGACGAAGTGGCGGAGCTTCTGGGCGCGTCGGTGAGGCGTGGGGTGGCCGGTGGCCGTGCTGGTGCTCGTCGGCGCACTACGGCGGCTCTCGGGGTTGCTCGGGGTTGCGAGAGAGCGAGAGCCAGAGGAGAGGGAGAGAGCGGAGAGTGAGGGGAGAGGCAGAGGGGCTGCGGGGCGTCTCCAGACGCGTCGGGGGCGCCTCGGTGGCAAGCATGAGGTGGAGCTCGGGCGCGCGCGCTGTCGACACGCCTCTGCCTACTGGCAGAGGTTGAAGACAGCCGCTTCAGGCCAGTGGGCTGGGCCGCCAGCTGGAGTTGGGCCAGGTGGGCTGCCAGGTGGGCGTCGGGTAAGTCTCCCTCTCTCTCTTTATTTGTTTCTGTTTTTCTATTTCTCTGTAACTTCTGGGCTTTATTAAAAATACCAGAACGTTTCCAAAAATCCTAAAAACAATTGTGGGCTCTGATTGGAATATTTCCAACATCCCTCACTTAAGTTCAGAATTATTTGGACATTTTAAATATTATATAGCATTTAATTGTCCAAATTCAAATACGTATGAATTAACTCCAAAATCCAGAAATGTCCTAGAAATGTGTGCATCATTTTTGGAAGAAGTTTTCACCCATTCCAAAATTGATGAACTTTTCTAAAGACCTTTTTGGGTAGATGGAAAATATTTAATTTGACCCTAGTTGGATTAAGGGGGTGTTGGGGGTTTCTGTCATCCCCATTTCAAGTTTCTGAGAAATCTTAAACATGATGCACACATAAAGGGCTAGCCTAGTGCAAACCAGATCTAGGGATGTGACACTATATATACCCCTCCACTCACTCTTCATTCGTGGAGAGAGCCATCAGAACATGCCTACACTTCCAACATACATTTTCTGAGAAAGAACCACCTACACTTGTGTTGAGGTCAAGATATTCCATTCCTACTACATAAATATTGATCTCTAGCCTTCCCCAAGTTGCTTTCCACTCAAATCTTCTTTCCACCAAATCCAAATCCTATGAGAAAGAGTTGAGTGTTGGGGAGACTGTCATTTGAAGAACAAGAGCAAGGAGTTCATCATCAATACACCATTTGTTACTTCTTGGAGAGTGGTGTCTCCTAGATTGGCTAGGTGTCACTTGGGAGCCTCCGTCAAGATTGTGGAGTTGAACCAAGGAGTTTGTAAGGGCAAGGAGATCGCCTACTTCGTGAAGATCTACCCTAGTGAGGCAAGTCCTTCATGGGAGACGACCATGGTAGGATAGACAAGGTTGCTTCTTCGTGGACCCTTCTTGGGTGGAGCCCTCTATGGACTCGCGCAACCGTTACCCTTCGTGGGTTGAAGTCTCCATCAACGTGGATGTACGATAGCACCACCTATCGGAACCACAGCTAAATAATCTCCGTGTCAACATTGCGTTTGCTCCCTCAAACTCCTCCCTTTACCTTCATATGCAATTGTTTTACATTTCGCTGCTATACTCTTAGAATTGCATGTGTAGGTTGATTGCTTGACTTGTGCTAAGTTGCTAAAATCTGCCAAGTACTAAAATTGGGAAAAGGCTAGATTTTTATTTGGTCAAGTAGTCTAATCACCCCCCTCTAGATATACTTTCGATCCTACACTTGTCCCCAAGCATCACTAACAAAACAAGCCTTTTCCCTCTCATCACGGACATCCAGGACGTCCTGTCAGGGTTCTCATCCTCTGAGGTCAAGTGGATTAGCAGGGAGGGGAACAAAGATGCACACTGCTTGGCTTCAAGAGTGAAGCACTACGGAGATTTTCATCACCTTGGCTTCGCCCCAAGCGAGATACAAGAGATTTTGTCCAATGATTGTAATTTGGGAGTTTAGCCCAAGTACAAGTTTCCTAAAAAAACACGGATGCTTTCGTAAGACAACATATTAAAAGAAGCAAGAAATCAAACATGGGGTTATCACCCCACAAAGCCAAGCTTGGAGCTAGCACCTTCAACATGCAACATATGTATGATTACACCGATTGATGTAGCATGAAAGGCTAGAAGACGAGGTTTCAGGAGAAAAATGCACATGCTTATTGTTGATCCTCAGGGCAGCTCCTAAATGCTCGGACCGTGATGTCCGGACGTTTTTTTGCATCCAACATCGTGCCGCAAACGTTCTTGGATGCATCCGCGTGACTGAATTCCCACAAAGCGGCACCAAACCGTGGGGAGGTTTGTGGGCATCCGGTCCTCCACCATGTAGGCGTCCGACACCCCAAACCCACCGAAAACCGAGGCGCAGCCCGTGCATTTGGACCATTACATACTCTTTCGCGCCAAAGTCCACGCTTTCCCACTCTTTCTACTCCAATCGCCGCCACTCTCCACCCTAGTTACCGCCCTTTCCGCCATCCACCAGTGCAGGAACCCGTCCGAGGTGTCTAAACTGCCACCGGAGTCGGAGTTGGAGTATCCGGAGGTGGTGGCCGCCTGCAAGATCAACTCGGCAACGCGCAACGTGGTCTGAAGTTGCTCACCCACCGATGGTACACCATTCAAGGTGTCATCAACAAAGTTTGCGGCCATTACAAACAACTTCAAACCCCATGGCCAAGTGGTGCGCTAATCTCCGAGCAAGTAAGTAGTTTATGCATTGGTCATTCGGTCGTATATGCTCTTTGTGTTGGTTAGTTGGCCAGAAATGTTGTCATTTGGCCAGATATGCTCCATGTGTTGTCATTTGGCCAGATATCATGTGTGCACATTGTTGACCATGTCCTTTTTTGCTAGTTACCCCGTGCATGTACATTGTTCTTGAAGGTGGAGAAGTAGCACTTCATATTTATGCATTGTTGATTGAAGTTGAATGCGCACACCAAATGGCTCCTATCCATTGCCAAGACCACTGACGTCGCCAATGAAGTCAGATGGTGATCCAACCAACCCAACAAATGGGGGCTTAAGCCGGCCAAGAAGGTCAAAAGGGGGTTTCGGGGGAGGAAGTGGGAGGAGAAGAAGGAGAAGTGAGAAGGGTCGATGGCCAAGATGTCGGAGAGGTTCGAGGACATCATGGCGAAGAAGGAGGAGCATGCGTCCAGCGTAATGATGTGAAGGAGAAAAAGAAGGTTGAGAGGTTTGACAAGTACATGGTGGCGGTGGAGAAGAAGATCCAGCTCAAAGAGAAGAGGGTTGAGCTCATGGTCAACTCAAATGATGCCAATATGTTGATGTTGAAGATGGAGTACTTGCGTCCAACGTAATGGCGTGAAGGAGGAAAAGAAGGCCGAGAGGTTTGACAAGTTCATGGTGGCGACGGAGAAGAAGACCTCAGAGAGAAGAGGGTTGAGCTCACGGTCAACTCGGGCGATACCAAGATGTTGACGTTTAAGGTGGAGGACTTGGATCCTGATACAACTAAGATCATGCAAGTCTACCTTGCAAGGATGTTCATGCGCTTGGCGGGCAAGTTGGGGGAGCCGACCGTTGAGGAGTAGCCAGTTGCATAGTGAAGAATTTGCGACGGATAGCAGGTTGTCCGTGCAAACATTGTCGTTTTTGCACGGATAGCTGGACTGGCAACTTTTAGGACTCGTTGGATGTAAAAACTTGTTGAACATCCGATGCTTTTTAGGTGTGATGCATATGTTTGTATCTATTTTTACATATGCAAAAAATGCTATTGATTAAACATATAAGACCCAGAGTGGGCATTTCGTGCATGGGGTTGGATGCTCGGCTTTCGTATCTGTGTCCACGGGCATTTACTGTGTTCGATTAGGGGCACGGTGTTGGAGATGCCCTAATGCTACCAAGTACCATATGTCCTTACGACCGGTGCGTGACTACTCATGTAGAGAACTGCGCATTCCGATTTTCAACATAGAATGAGCCCTTAGCCCGCTTGCATCGAAGGAAACATAGTCAGAAGCAGAAGGAGGTCATTGTTGTAATATATTGTCGCATCTCTCCATCGGTCCAGCCTTTGAAGCAACTAGATAGGGCATGAATTCAACTAGATAGGACTTTGAATCCCATGTCTAAGTACTAAAGAAGCCTAAACATGGGGGAGGAGGTAACATATAATGCTCGCATCTCTCCATAAGTTCAGACTTTTGGAGTAACTAGATGGAACATGAATTCTATAGTTGTCATGTGCATTGCATTTGCGTCATCGCACCAACTTTGTGGATCAGCATCCTACTGTTTCCTGTCAAACTTCGGGTTGATAAGTAAGATCCCAAGGCCACAACACCGGCAACATGAAGGACCGATGGAAACAGATTAAGGTGGCACGTTGGATATCGATACCAAGTCGTCCATGCCTACATCCATCGATCATCGTCCAAATGCCAAGCTGAAGACCACCACCCACGCTGGTTTATGCAGCGACTTGTCCCGACAGAATAACTTGGTCCCATCCATCATAGTGGTTATTAGAGCCAGCGCTTGGAATACCCATCAAATTGCGCAAGATGACAATCGACATCAGAGCAACTATTCTCGGTTGCCATCGCCTCCGAGAAACACTTGATGCCTTCTAGCGAAAACATCAAATGGAGTAACACTATTGGAACACTGCCAAGACGTTGCCACGCAACCACATCTGATGACCTATCGCGGAAACCTATCGCCACCATGACAACAAAGACAATCACTACAAAAAAGTACACTTCCGTGATGATACGTGTTTGTCACAATAGGTCACTTTTTCTGTCATTCATGTACGTCCATGACGATTTTATGACAGAATCAAGATAGTCATACATGTGCTGTCGTAGAAGTGTTTCATGACATTACCAAAATTATCATCACGGAAGTGTCCACTTCCATGACGATAAATCGCGCGTCATAGAAGTGCTTTCGTCAAGGGTGGCCGACACGTAGCATCCACCATAACGGGTCGCTGTTAAGCTATCGTGTTCCAGTTTGGATCCGATAACCCGTTAATAGCCCGGACCAATGGGAATTTTCCACATGTAAAATTCTCATTGGACGGAGGAACCACGTGACGGCTCACCGTTGTGACAGATGTCATCCACTCATTGGACAGGAGGCGCCTATGATAGATCGACACGTGGCACGACCCAACAATGGCCCATTTCGGTGAAAAAGGTCAGCCCAATAAGAATTAGCAGGCCGGCCCATATAAGGCCTACTTGTGTTAGGTCCATTTAAGCCCAAGGCCTATACGAGATGTGCCAATTTGGCCCGTCAACGGCCCATTAACAATTTGACACCATTGCAGCCTATCGCTAGTTTGAGCCCGTTAATAGCCCGCTATATATTTGGGCTCAATATCGGCCCGATGTGGTTTCGGCCTGTCAACGGCCCGTTCAAGGGATGGGCCAATTTTCAGGATGTACATCTTTCGGCCTTTTAGCGACCCATTTAAGTGTTGGGCCAATTTTGGCCCGGTGTGTCTTTCAGCCTGTTGACGATCCATAAGTGAGTTGGGCCATTTGTCGTCGGACCTGAGTTTTGGCCTTTTAATGGCCCACACTCTTCATGGTCCAATACCAACCCGGTTTCTCTTTTGTCCTGCTAAAGGCCCATAACACAGTTGGGCCATTTACAGTACGACCTGACTTTCGGCCTCTTAGCGGCCCATGCTCTTCATGGTCCATTACGAGCCTGCTGTCTCTTTCGGCCTGCTAAAGGCCCACAATATAGTTGGGCCATATGTACCCCAAACTTAGTATCGGCCTGTTAACAGCCCGTGAAATCAAATGGGCCCACCTGTTGCCCGCTTTGATGTCGGACTGTTAACGACCTGGGAGATAAGAGGGCCGACCATTGACTTTCGACCTGGTAATTAATTTAATGGGGCGACTAATGTTCGTACATGTCTTTAGGCCCAATTAGATAATTTGAGCCCATTACAACGAGCAATTATGCACAGAACCAAAACCGATCAAGCAAAGGTACGACATACATGAAAAAATGTTGCACATCCAGCATATATTACAGGAAATTACATCCACTGGGCAATCAAAGATTGATGCCAGTGCAAATAAATGAACAGAGCCTAACAATCTACAACGTCACAATCTGCAACCTCAACGCGGATGACGCCCATAAGCATGTGGGTAAGTTCTTGCTACTTTGCTACACTGTCTCTGAAAACATTGATCAATTGTTATTGCGCATGAACGTGCACCTCTGATTCCTCTACCATTTTCATCATTGCTTCAGCCATTAATTGGTTCACAAACATACATTTTTTCCGTTACATTCGAGACAGAGGAAACTGAACAGATTCAGATGCCGATTTTGGCAGGCTTGTATTACTGATAGTGGAGAGTGTCTCGACCACTGCATCATAACATAAATTAGGAGGGGAACCAAACAGATTAATCAAGAGTTATTGCCATATTACCTAGCCTAGATTTATTAGAAAGAAACAATGGGGTTGCCTTGTTGTTTTCAGAGTTTGTCTTCTTATCTTTAGTAGCCTGCACCAAATTAACACACTAGCATTGCTATCATTGGCGAGGTCAGATAATAGGAAAGCAACATTGACACAACGAATGTTTGGGCAACCAGACCACACCAACATACACCAAATTAACACAATATGGCACATCTATCATCAGCCAGGTAAGGTAATACGAAAGCAACATTGACACAATGAATGAATGGGCAACCAGAGCAGCACTACAATTCAGTAATGTGCATGATATGAGATAGTACACTCATGCAGCTCAGTATGCAAAACTACAAGGCAGTTTTCCTTACAAAAATCAACATTGTCGCCTTTAACATTTTGCTACAACTAAATTTAGATCAGATAAAGGTTGGATTCATGCCGATTAACAAAATACATGCTAATGTAAAAATATAGTGATATACAACAGGTAGTTACATCAGCATTGGAGCACAGAGAATTCCCGCAAGATACTTTCCTCAAATACGATCCCAGTGGAGGAAATCTTCTATCGTTTAACCTTATTTTCTAAAAGAGAGATGGGTAAGAAACATGTAGAAAATATGATTAGAATGCTATAAAATTTCATGATGCGAGGATATGCACACGCTTCCTAGAATGGAGTTGACTTATTTTTGCTGGACTGGAGCGGACTAGTTCTTTGGCCACTAGAATCTGCTTATTATCAGTGGGAGTTGGGTTTCTCTGCTGGAGCAGTATATATGAAAACTGGAGTTTGTTTATTATCTCCCGGCGTTTGGATCTTTTGCAAAGACCTGGTTTGTAACCCTTCAAATTCTAACATAGCCGTCTTCCCCTTGCATGCCTTATATAGAAGAATGGTGCTTCAATTATAAAACATGCTACAGCAGAGATGGAATAGGTACTGAAGAATAGAAAGCATGATATATTGACATGTATTCCCTCCATCCGGAAATAAATGGATGGGTCTAGGCGTATTTTAGTTCTAGATACATCCAGTTTTATCCATTTCTATGACATGTAATCCAGATGGAGGGAGTATGATGTAAGAGCTAGGGATACGACAGGACAACAGTGTAAAAAAACACTACTTGAATGTAAAACTGTATGCTAGCGGAATACATACAGAAAAACACTAAGGCAATATATGCGTGTATGATTGGTAAACTGAGATGGCATTGCAGTAGACCACTAGAACAACACTTCAATGTAAAAAAAAGAACATGGTATGGTAGACAGATGAAGTACATACTGATGAATAACAATGCATAAGATATTCAGAAGCAGATGTCCACACTAAGCAGATGGCATTGCGATAGAGTAGAATGACAGTACTTGAATTTGAAAACATGTTATCATGAATGGAATAGGTACTGAAAAACAGGAAGGCATGCCATATCTACATGCATGATCAGCAGGCTAAGCACAAGGCATTGCAACAGAGTAGATGCACTCCAGGACATTATATGCATGTTGTACCCATATCAAGGGCCAAGTTAGAGCAAGGACCTTGTGGGGTGAATAGGATTCATCATCTTTCTGCAAGTCTTGTGAGGAACTGCCTTTACATGTTCCATCATATTGGGTATCATTGATGTCAAGTTTGTTGGCTGTTACATTGCTCCGTGAGGTTCTTGTTGATAAATCAGTGTGTGCAATGATATCTGACATGCATGAAAGACAACTAGTAGTTAGATTATGTAATGAGTGTCTGTAGGAGACGACATAAATAGTAGGACTGGGGTTAACTAGCAGCAACAGGTCTCAAAAACTAAAGGGAGAACACAGATGAAAGCTACAGAATATGTATCGTTTGTACTCGAGATTAACTAGATGGCACACAAAAGTATTAAAGAACAACATAGGTAATACTAGAAGTGGTATAATACTATAATCACCAGCTTTTGGCATAGCATTGGCTGATGGATGATAACTATGGAACAGCGTTACCTAAAGAACAAGTCTCTTAGCTGAACTATGGAACAACGTTAACTCCTGAACAAGACCCATAAGAGATAATCATGAATATACAGTGAAATGTGATAATCTATTTTCCACGCTTAGATGAATAACAAAGCCATAAATGTTGCACACAAGTAACATGAGGGTACAACCTATCTAGCCGCCATCCATAGGAGTGAGCATCATGTGCTGACTTGTCGATGGCCCTGTAGCTGTTGTGGTTGTCCATGTCGGGCATGCGCATTCAATGCAGAGAACTGTTGAATGGGGACTATAGCTCCATTCTGGTGTATGCTTCCCTTGATGGAGCAGTTGTGGTGAGTCAGAAGACGGTGTGGCTGAAGATGCAGAAAACGCACAATGTTAAGAACGACACATCTCTATGATCTGAAGAAATACCCTAAGAGATCAACATCAAGGTACGAGAGTGGTGACACGTCTGTTGACTAAAGACTAAATTGGGGTCAAATGATTTTATTTTATTTTGGTACTGTCCGATCTACGCCGGATGGCTTGATGGCCGTCTTGTGCCTCCCGGCTGACACTATTCGGAATCTTCCCCGAAGAGCCAGCGACCACCAGCAGAGCAGCCTGCCTCCGCCGTCCGTGGCCCCGACCAAAACCCCGCTCCCCGTCCCATCGCACTGCCGTGGCTGCGCCGCCCCTGGGCCAATCCACAAAGACTCGCCGTCATCCAGATCCGGCGGAGGCAATACCTTCAACCCACGCAACTCTAAGATAGCCATCTAAGTGTTTCTTCCGTGGCGAACTTGCGCCCCGCACCCTTACGTTAGACACCAGCCAACCGGCAGCCTAGGAGCTCCGCCGCCTTGAGGGGTGCTGCTTCCCGTTGGGAATCGATTGGCCCAGAATAAAAATTCAGACAACTGACACCTAAATAAAGTGATTTGAGATGAGGGTGCGACCTATCTGGCGGCCCGGTGAAGTAGGTAGCTCTAGCTGCCGAGTCAGTGAGGCCGGCGCGGTTGCGGTGGCTACCAGCGACAGTGAAGCAGAGATGTCGTGACGGTCGACGGCTATGGGGAAGCAGCGTCGGGGCTCTGGACGGATCCAAAGTTGGAGCCGCTCCAGCACCATGAACAACGGCGGGGTTGAATCGGCTCCGGTATGGTTGACGCGGCCATCGTCGAGGCAGCTCCAGCAGCACGGAGTAAGAGGCACACGACCCAGTGCACAACAGCAAATGGACAGCGTCTCAGGCATTAGGGAGGAGGGCGGTGATAAGTCTCTGTCGTATCTATAATTTTTGATTGTTCCATGCCAATATTCTTCAACTTTCATATACTTTTGGCAACTTTTTATACTATTTTTTGGGACTAACATATTGATCCAGTGCCCAGTGCCAGTTCCTGTCTGTTGCATGTTTTTTGTTTCGCAGAAACCCAATATCAAACGGAGTCCAAACGGGATAAAAACAGACGGAGATTTTCTTTGGAATATTTATGATTTTTGGGAAGTAAAATCAACGCGAAACGGTGTCCGGGGTGGCCACGAGACAGGGGGGCGTGCCCTCCCCCCTGGGCGCGGCCTAGGCTCTTGTGGGTCACCCGTAAGGCGGTTGACGCTCTTCTTTTGGCGCAAGAAAGCTAATTTTATGAGAAAGATCTGGGCGAAAGATTCACCCCAATCGGAGTTACGGATCTCCAAATATAAAGGAAACGGTGAAGGGGTAGAATCTGAGAACGCAGAAACAGAGAGATAGATCCAATCTCGGAGGGGCTCTCGCCCCTCCCAAGCCATGGGAGCCAAGGACCAGAGGGGAAACCCTTCTCCCATCTAGGGAGGAGGTCAAGGAAGAAGAAGAAGGGGGGCTCTCTCCCCCTTGCTTCCGGTGGCGCCAGAGCGCTGCCGGGGGCCATCATCATCACCACGATCTTCACCAACAACTTCACCGCCTTCATCACCAAATCTTCCTCCCTCTATGCAGCGGTGTAACCTCTCTCTTACCCGTTGTAATCTCTACTTAAACATGGTTCTCAATGCTATATATTATTTCCCAATGATGTATGGCTATCTTATGATGTTTGAGTAGATCCGTTTTGTCCTATGGGTTAATTGATGATCGTGATTGGTTTGAGTTGCATGTTTTATTATTGGTGCTGTCCTATGGTGCTCTCCATGTCGCGCAAGCGTGAGGGATCCCCGCTGTAGGGTTTGCAATATGTTTATGATTTGCTTATGGTGGGTGGCGTGAGTGAACAGAAACACAGACCCGAGTAAGTAGGTTGTTTGCGTATGGGATAAAAGGGGACTTGATACTTTAATGCTATGGTTGGGTTTTACCTTAATGAATCTTTAGTATTTGCGGATGCTTGCTAGAGTTCCAATCATAAGTGCATATGATCCAAGTAGAGAAAGTATGTTAGCTTATGCTTCTCCCTCAAATAGAATTGCAACAGTGATTACCAGTCTAGTTATTGATTGCCTTGGACAATTAACTTTCTCGTAACAAAAAGCTCTCTACTAATACTTACTTTAGTTGCCTCTTTATCTACAGCCCCTACTTTTTACTTACATGCTCTTTATTGTCTTGCAAACCTAGCCTATCACACCTACAAAGTACTTCTAGTTTCATACTTGTTCTAGGTAAAGCGAACGTCAAGCGTGCATAGAGTCGTATCAGTGGCCGATAGGACTTGAGAGAGTATTTGTTCTACCTTTAGCTCCTCATTGGGTTCGACACTCTTACTTATCGAAAGAGGCTACAACTATCCCGTATACTTGCGGGTCATCAAGACCTTTTTCTGGCACCGTTGTCGGGGAAGTCATAGCGTGGGGTGAATATTCTCGTGTGTGCTTGTTTGCTTTATCACTAAGTATTTTTTATTTGTTGTTCTTAGTTGTTCTCTATCTTTAGTTATGGATATGGAACACAAAATACCAAAACTTAGAGGTACTTGCTACTCATGTAGATGGGGTAACTCCTAAAACCCCCGATTCTCATTATGTGAGAGATATTATGTACTACTTTGATAATCCTGAGAAAACCCCATTCAACTTTATAATGGGAGACACGTTGGATCAACGTGAATACTTTAGGGATTATCACTTGACACAAAAAGAGAAACTATTATGGGATCAATTTATTATGTTGCGTTGGTATGCCTGGAATCTATGCTTGAGATATGATTTTACTTGTTGCTCTAGGATGGAGGCTCCACACCTCCCCTTTTCATGCAAATTTAACGATAATGAAACCTTAGCTTCTTATGCTAATGGTATATATGATTACTATGATGTGGAACAAATAGAAGAATTTGTTGCTTTTAAGGTTGCCTATGATATTGAAGCTTTGTTTGAAAAGTATGAAGCTTTTGATGATGATGGTTATAGGCCGGAAAATCTTGCTATACTTGGATATTTCTATGAAAATTATGAATAAAATTACTATATTAATGCTTTTATGAAGAAAGTCAACGCTGTCCAAGAAGAGACTAATATTTTGCAGGAAGCTATGGAAGAAGAAATTGATGAAACAGTGAGCTCATTGGATGAAAAAGATGATGAGGAGAGCGAAGAACAGAAGGAGGAAGAGCGGATTAGCTACCTGTGCCCACCTTCTAATGAGAGTAACCCTCCAACTCATACATTATTTAATTCCCCTTCGTGCTTACCGAAGGATGATTGCTATGATCCCTTGAATTTGTTTGAAATATCCCTTTTTGATGATGCTTGCTATGCTTGTGGCAAAGATGCCAATATGAATTATGCTTATGGAGATGAACTTGCTATAGTTCCTTATGTTAAACATGAAATTGTTGCTATTGCACCCACGCATGATAGTCCTATTATCCTTTTGAATTCTCCCTACTACACTATATCGGAGAAGTTTGTGCTTATTAAGGATTATATTGATGGGTTGCCTTTTACCATTGCATATGATGATTTTGATGAATATAATGTGCATGTGCTTGCTGCTCCTACTTGCAATTATTATGAGAGAGGAACTATTTCTCCACCTCTCTATGTTTCCCATACTATGAAATTGCAAGAAACTGCTTATACTATGCATTGGCCTTTACTTGGCGTGCATGAATTGTTCTTTTATGACATGCCGATGCATAGGAAGAGAGTTAGACTTCGTTGTTGCTTGATATATGTTACTTTGTGCTCACTACTAAATTACAAATCATTGTTAATTAAAATTGGCTTTGATATACCTTGGGATCCGGGTGGATTCATTACTTGAGCACCAAATGCCTAGCTTAATGGCTTTAAAGAAAGTGTTGCCAGGGAGACAACCCGGAAGTTTTAGAGAGTCATTTATTTCTATTGAGTGCTTTTATATAGTTTAAAAACACAAAAATAATGAGGGGAACCTAAAAACTTTTCAAAAAGAAAGTGAAAGTGAGAAAGACAAGCATTGTTGAAGTGGGAGCTAGCCTTGAACTTTGTTCATGCTCACGGAAACTTTGTGAATCTTGATTACAGAAACTTTTCAACAAAAACAATTATCCCCTTGTACAATTCCATTGTATTATAAAAATAATGTGCTAAGGTTTGCCTTTAGGATGTTTACAATGCTTGTTGGTTTGTACGGTGCTGGACAGAAACTTTGGCTGTAGTGCGCGATTTTACATTTTTAACTGGGACGTCAATTGATTCTGATTCCTTTTTCACTGTCTTGCTATACAACTTGTTTATTGTTCCTAATTTGGTAGAATTTTTGGGGTACCAGAAGTATGGTGGATGTTCATATTGCTACAGACTGTTCTGTTTTTGACAGATTCTGTTTTTGATGCATAGTTTGCTTGTTTTGATGAATCTATCAATTTATATTAGTGGATTAAGCCATGAAAAAGCTATATTAAAGTAGACACAATGCAAAAACAAAATATGAATTGGTTTTCAACAGTACTTAGAGTGGTGATTTGCTTTATTATACTAACGGATCTTACCGAGTTTTCTGTTGAAGTTTTGTGTGGATGAAGTGTCTAAACGAGGAGGTCTCGATATGAGGAAAAGGAAGAGAGGCAAGAGCTCAAGCTTGGGGATGCCCGAGGCACCCCAAGTAAATATTCAAGGAGACTCAAGCGTCTAAGCTTGGGGATGCCCCAGAATGCATCCCCTCTTTCTTCAACAAGTATCGGTATGTTTTCGTATTCGTTTCGTTTATGCATTATGTGCAAGTCTTGGAGCGTCTTTTGCATTTAGTTTTCACTTTTCTTTTATGCACCATGCTGGTATGAGATAGTCCTTGGTTGATTTTATAGAATGCTCATTGCACTTAACTTAAATCTTTTGAGTATGGCTTCATAGAATGCTTCATGTGCTTCACTTATATCATTTGAAGTTTGGATTGCCTGTTTCTCTTCACATAGAAAACCGCCATTTGTAGAATGCTCTTTTGCTTCACTTATATTTGTTAGAGCATGGGCATATCTTTTGTAGAAAGAATTAAACTCTCTTGCTTCACTTATATCTATTTAGAGAGATGACAGGAATTGGTCATTCACATGGTTAGTCATAAAATCCTACATAAACTTTTAGATCGTTGAATATGATATGTTTGATTCCTTGCAATAGTTTTGCGATATAAAGATGGTGATATTAGAGTCATGCTAGTGGGTGGTTGTGGATTGTAGAGACACTTGTGTTGAGGTTTGCAAGTCCCATAGCATGCACGTATGGTAACCGTTGTGTGACAAATTTGAAGCATGGGGTGTTTCTTTGATTGTCTTCCTTATAAGTGGTGGTCGGGGACGAGCGATGGTCTTTTACTACCAATCTATCCCCCTAGGGGCATGCGTAGTAGTACTTTGCTTCAAGGGCTAATAAATTCTTGCAATAAGTATATGAGTTCTTTATGACTAATGTGAGTCCATGGATTATACGCACTTTTACTTTTCCATCATTGCTAGCCTCTTCGGTACCGTGCATTGCCCTTTCTCACCTCGAGAGTTGGTGCAAACTTCACCGGTGCATCCAAACCCCGTGATACGATACGCTCTATCACACATAAGCCTCATTATATCTTCCTAAAAACAGCCACTATACCTACCTATCATGGCATTTCCATAGCCATTCCGAGATATATTGCCATGCAACTTTCATCATCATCATATTCATGAATTGAACATTCATTGTCATATTGCTTTGCATGATCGTAAGATAGCTAGCATGATTTTTCATGGCTTGTCCGTTTTTGATGTCATTGACGCTAGATCATTGCACATCCCGATACACCGCCAGAAGCATTCATATAGAGTCATATCTTTGTTCTAGTATCGAGTAAATAAAAGTCTGATGATCATCATTATTAGAGCATTGTCCCCACAAAGAAAAGAAAAAAAAGGCAAAAAAAAGAAAAAAAAAAGAAAAAAAAGAAAAAAAAGAAAAAAAAAGAAAAAGAAAAAAAGAAAATAAATAAAAAGAGGCAATGTTACTATCTCTTTTTCCACACTTGTGCTTCAAAGTAGCACCATGTTCTTCATGTAGTGAGTCTCATATCTTGTGCTTCAGAGTAGCACCATGTTCTTAATATAGATTGTCTCCTATGTTGTCACTTTCATATACTAGTGGGAATTTTCATTATAGAACTTGGCTTGTATATTCCAACGATGGGCTTCCTCAAATGCCCTAGGTCTTCATGAGCAAGCAAGTTGGATGCACACCCACTTAGTTTCTTTTGTTGAGCTTTCATACACTTATAGCTCTTAGTGCATCCGTTGCATGGCAATCCCTACTCCTCACATTGACATCAATTGATGGGCATCTCCATAGCCCGTTGATTAGCCGTGTCGATGTGAGACTTTCTCCTTTTTTTGTCTTCTCCACATAACCTCCATCATTATATTCTATTCCACCTATAGTGCTATATCCATGGCTTGCGCTCATGTATTGCGTGAGGGTTGAAAAAGCTAAAGCGCGTTAAGAAGTATGAACCAATTGCTCTGCTTGTCATCGGGGTTGTGCATGATGGGGGAATTTTGTCTGACGAAAACGAAGCATGGCCAAACTGTATGATTTTGTAGGGATAAGCTTGCTTTGGCCTTGTTGTTTTGAAAACACATGATTGCTTTATTGGTACGCTTGAGGTATTATCGTTTTTTATGACAAATGATAGACTATTGCTTTGAATCACTCGTGTCTTAATATTCATGCCATGATTAGATATATGATCAAGATTATGCTAGGTAGCATTCCACATTAAAAATTATCTTTTTATCATTTACCGACTCAAGGACGAGCAGGAATTTAGCTTGGGGATGCTGATACGTCTCTGTCGTATCTCAGCCCAGGCGTTCGGTCTATTCGGTTTGTTCGGTCCGGTCTTTTCGGTCTTTCAAAAATTCGGTCTTCCATAATTGAAGACCGAAATAATTTCGGTCTTTTCGGTTTATCACTATTCGGTCTTCGGTCTTTAATATTCGGTCTTCGGTCCCGACCAAACAGACCAACTTAATTTCTACAACTTAGATTTATGTTACTTCAAGTATCATATGCAAACTGCATGTACTACCGAGATGTATGCATATATAGAGGTGCATGTGTACAAAGACAACAAAAGTGTATATAGAGGTGCACGTGTGTATAAGAAAAGTTCAGACAAGTAATAGTTGTTTGTAATCTGGACATCACAGAACATGAACATCACAAAATTTGTACATCACAGAACAGGAACATCACAAAATCTGGACATCACAGAACATCACAAAATTTGTACATCACAGAAATGAACATCTGAACAAAATCTGAACATCACAGAACATGACACATCACAAATGAGGTTAACCATGACCAAGCCATACAATATATACAGATTTCTGGCCGCACACTTAACATCTTCTTTCCAGAATTTTAATCCCAATGACGCCACTTATACAACTTGACCATCACTATCCTTGTTGTTCTATCTTTCTTCTTTGTCTTCTCTGACCAAACTTTTCATCATTAATTTGATGCAGATAGAGAGATCAGAGATGAAGCTGGCTTACCTTCAGTTGTGAGGTGAAGCATGGGAAGATGACAGTAGGCACCGAGCCGGCCACCAACGTGGAAGAGGACGAGGTGGTGAGAAACTGCAGATTAGATGGTGGTGACGAATTGCGAGGCGGAGCACGGCATGGATGGCCGCGTCAAGAGCGGTGAAGCGATGGGGGAGGGTCGAGGTTGGCAGCACGGCGCGACGGACGGGGCACGGCGGTTGGCGGCTTGATGCTGGTCGTCAGCGCCTCACCGGTCATAGGCGTGGCTCCAAGCGCCGGCAAGGGCGCGCGGCGTGCCTCGGTGCGGCGGTCACGGGCTGATGGCTCGCGGGGGTTGAGGCATCGGGCCTCAGCGGTGGGCGGCGGCTAGGGTTCGTCGCGTGGGAGAGAAAAGAGGAGCGGCTGCTGGTTGCTGTGAATCGTGAGGGGGCTGAGGACGTGCGGTCTGTGTATCTCGCTCGTGACTTGGGCTGGCCGGATGGGCCTTTGCTAAATTCTTCATGTGGGCTTTTATTATTAATTCGGTCTATATGGGCTATTCGGTCTGGAACATAGCAGGACCGAACAGACCGTAAGTATTTCGGTCTTCTATCTATGCAGACCGTTTTATATTCGGTATTTTTTAGTTCGGTCTTTTTGGGTTCGGTCTCGGTCTTTTCGGGTTCGGTTTTCGGTCTTTGGTTTTTATGCCCGGGGTGAGTCGTATCTATAATTTTTGATTGTTACATGCCAATATTCTTCAACTTTCATATACTTTTGGCAACTTTTTATACTATTTTTTGGGACTAACATATTGATCCAGTGCCCAGTGCCAGTTCCTGTCTGTTGCATGTTTTTTGTTTCGCAGAAACCCAATATCAAATGGAGTCCAAACGGGATAAAAACGGACGGAGATTTTCTTTTGAATATTTATGATTTTTGGGAAGTAAAATCAACGCGAAACGGTGTCCGGGGTCGCCACGAGACAGGGGGCGCGCCCTCCCCTTGGGCGCAGCCTAGGCTCTTGTGGGCCACCCGTAAGGCGGTTGACGCTCTTCTTTTGGCACAAGAAAGCTAATTTTATGAGAAAGATCTGGGCGAAAGATTCACCCCAATCGGAGTTACGGATCTCCAGATATAAAGGAAACGCTGAAGGGGTAGAATCTGAGAACGCAGAAACAGAGAGATAGATCCAATCTCGGTGGGGCTCTCGCCCCTCCCAAGCCATGGGAGCCAAGGAACAGAGGGGAAACCCTTCTCCCATCTAGGGAGGAGATCAAGGAAGAAGAAGAAGAAGGGGCTCTCTCCCCCTTGCTTACGGTGGCGCCGGAGCGCTGCCGGGGGCCATCATCATCACCGCGATCTTCACCAACAACTTCACCGCCTTCATCACCAACTCTTCCTCCCTCTAGGCAGCGGTGTAACCTCTCTATTACCCGCTGTAATCTCTACTTAAACATGGTGCTCAACGCTATATATTATTTCCCAATGATGTATGGCTATCTTATGATGTTTGAGTAGATCCGTTTTGTCCTATGGGTTAATTGATGATCGTGATTGGTTTGAGTTGCATGTTTTATTATTGGTGCTGTCCTATGGTGCTCTCCGTGTCGCGCAAGCATGAGGGATCCCTGCTGTAGGGTTTGCAATATGTTTATGATTTGCTTATGGTGGGTGGCGTGAGTGAACAGAAGCACAGACCCGAGTAAGTAGGTTGTTTGCGTATGGGATAAAAGGGGAATTGATACTTTAATGCTATGGTTGGGTTTTACCTTAATGAATCTTTAGTATTTGCGGATGCTTGCTAGAGTTCCAATCATAAGTGTATATGAGCCAAGTAGAGAAAGTATGTTAGCTTATGCCTCTCCCTCAAATAGAATTGCAACAGTGATTACCGGTCTAGTTATCGATTGCCTTGGACAAATAACTTTCTCGTAACAAAAAGCTCTCTACTAATACTTACTTTAGTTGTGTCTTTATCTACAGCCCCTACTTTTTACTTACATGCTCTTTATTGTCTTGCAAACCTAGCCTATCACACCTACAAAGTACTTCTAGTTTCATACTTGTTCTAGGTAAAGCGAACGTCAAGCGTGCGTAGAGTCGTATCAGTGGCCGATAGGACTTGAGAGAGTATTTGTTCTACCTTTAGCTCCTCGTTGGGTTCGACACTCTTACTTATCGAAAGAGGCTACAACTATCTCGTATACTTGCGGGTCATGAGGCGGCTATGAATTTAATGCAGTGGGGGCGCCATGGAGGAGGGGATGAGGTTTCGCGGCTCGGGAGAAGGGAGCTTCTGGGGAGAAGGTGATTTGGCGCCCACGAGGTATGAATGGGAAATTGGGAGGGGAGTGGAACCATGTCTTACGGACGCATTTGTCCGAAATGTGGGGGGAGTTACAGTTCTACCCCTGCCTTTAGGCTTCTCGGCTTGGGTCTGTGTACTGAGGGTCAGGGATAGTAGAGTAACTTTGCTTCTCCCAAATAGTGGGCGCGAGCGATTTCGGGCGAGGAGGGCGTGTTTTGAAATATAGTGGGCGCGAGCGATTTCGGGCGAGGAGAGCGTGTTTTGAAATAGTGGGCGCGAGCTATTTCGGGTAAGGAGAGGGTGTTTTGCCGACCATGGTTTACTAATTATTCGCACATGTCATTTCGGCCGAGAAGGCGCGCTTGCATGAAGTTACGAACCTACCCTCGATGTACAATGGGCCAATTGATGCGTGTCCCACATAGGTCGGTAATTTCGCATCTCCCATTTATTTGCTGGGGCAAATTCCACCGAGCAGAGGGTGTTTAACGGTTTGTTCAAATTTTGGTAGAACGAGCATCCACGTCTACCTTACCAAGTCGATTCGAATCAAATTTTGAAATATTAGCTTGCCACTTCGTTTTTAGATGGAGAGATGATGCTCGAGAGTAATGTGCTTTTACATGCTCGTTGCTGGCGATTTACTATATGACAAATAGTTGACCCACTCAAAAACGGGAATCAAACCCAAAATGAAATATCTCGACTCAATGAAATAGCTCGTTCACTAGGTCAAAATAGTGAACTAAATCCAAAATTGAACACCTCAATCGAGTAGCATGTTGTACAGTATAATAGTACTCCATGAACATGTTGAAAGTCAAATTAATGGACTTGTTTGATATACGCATATCTCCGTTCATGTGTGGATTGCAGACAACATGTTCTCCAATTTAAATATTTGAATGCAAGGTTATATCAAAACATGGTTTATATCAGTCTTTGATGCATAAAACGCGACCTCCCCCTCTCTCGGACTCCTGCTCTCTCTCTCTCTCTCTCTCTCTCGTCGACAATCTTCCATTCTGTCGCACGCATCCAACACACAAACCTTGTTGGTCCCTCTCCATCTCTCTCTCTCTCTCTCTTTGTGTGTGTGTGTGGGGGGTCTTTCTGGTTCGCATGCATATATACTCCATCTATAGGTCTCTCTCGCACACTATGTATGATTCTCTAGTCCAAGCTAAATATCTTGGGTGCACTCATCGTACGCACACAAATTCCTTGGCTCGTTGCCCGTAACTCTCTAACGCACCACTCTGTCGTCTCAGAGCTCTTCCCTCTCTCTCTCAAACTCTCCATCTCCCTGGGTCATACATACACATGCATATCTCACTCGCACTCGATAGACCCATCTAAAACTCTATCTCTCTCCCTCGTTCTCTCTCCATCTCACATGCACACACGCATAATCTCATGCCTAGCCAAGTATGATGGTCTCTCACTCAATTGTAGGCACACACAGTCCCCCCTATATGTATATGACTAGCTAATCTTAGTCTCCATCACAAACATGTGCATGGTCTATCTCGATTTCTCTCGGGGCATCTTTCTATCGCGCGCGCACCTCCCTCGATCTCCCACCCATATAGCCCCCTCACGATCTCGAGGGGATCTCTCTATCATAAACACACCCTCTCTCCCTCCCCATGTGTCCATGTTCTCCATCACTATAAAAAAAGACACTTCTGTGATGATACGTTTTTGTCACAGTATGTCACATTTTTTTGTCATGCATGTACATCCATGACGATTTTATGACAGAATCGAGATAGTCATACCTGTGTTGTCATAGAAGTGTTCCATGACATTACCAAAAATATCATCACAGAAGTGTCCACTTCCATGACGATAAATCGCGCGTCATAGAAGTGCTTTCGTCAAGGGTGACCGCGACACGTGGCATCCACCGTAACGGCTTGCCGTTACGCTATCGGGTCCGGTTTTGGATCCGATAACCCGTTAACAGCCCTGACCAATGGGGATTTTCCACGTGTAAAATCATCATTGGCTGGAGGAAACACGTGTCGGCTCACCGTTGGGACAGATGTCATACACTCATTGGACCGAAGGCGCCTATGATACATCGACATGTGACACGACCCAACAGAGGCTCATTCATGTGAAAAGCTCGGCCCGTTTGACTTGGTCAAATGGTGGCTGATGACCCACAAGTGTAGGGGATCTATCGTAGTCCTTTCGATAAGTAAGAGTGTCAAACCCAACGAGGAGCAGAAGGAAATGATAAGCGGTTTTCAGTAAGGTTTTCTCCACAAGCACTGAAATTTTAGGTGATAGATAGTTTTATGATAAGATAAATAGTAACGAGCAACAAGTAAATAAAGTAAATAAAGTGCGGCAAGGTGGCCCAATCCTTTATGTAGCAAAGGATAAGCCTGGACAATTTCTAACAATGATAAAGGAGCTCCCAAGGACACATGGGAATTATCATCAAGCTAGTTTTCATCACGTTCATATGATTCGCGTTTGATACTTTGATAATTTGATATGTGGGTGGACCGGTGCTTGGGTACTGCCCTTACTTGGACAAGCATCCCACTTATGATTAACCCCTATTGCAAGCGTCCGCAACTACAATAGAAGTATTAAGGTAAACCTAACCACATCATTAAACATATGGATCCAAATCAGCCCCTAACGAAGCAACGCATAAACTAGGGTTTAAGCTTCTGTCCTCTAGCAACTCATCATCTACTTATTACTTCCCTATGCCTTCCTCTATGCCCAAATAATGGTGAAGTGTCATGTAGTCGACGTTCACATAACACCACTAGAGGAAAAGACAACATACATCTCATCAAAATATCGAACGAATACCAAATTCACATGACTACTAATAGCAAGACTTCACCCATGTCCTCAGGAACAAACGTAACTACTCACAAAGCATATTCATGTTCATAATCAGAGGGGTAATAATATGCATTAAGGATCTGAACATATGATCTTCCACCAAGTAAACCAATTAGCATCAACTACAAGGAGTAATCAACACTACTAGCAACCCACATGTACCAATTTGTGGTTTTGATACAAGATTGGATACAAGAGATGAACTAGGGTTTTGAGAGGAGATGGTGCTAGTGAAGATGTTGATGGAGATTGACCCCCTCCCGATGAGATGATCGTTGGTGATGATTTCACCCTCCGAAGGGAAGTGTCCCCGGCAGAACAGCTCCGCCAGAGCCCTAGATTGGTTCCGCCTCATGGCGGCAGAGTTTCGTCCCGTAAGCTTGCCCACGAATTTTTCTAGGGTAAAAGCTCTCATATAGCAGAAGATGGACACCGGAGGCCCACCAGGGGGCCCGGGAGATAGGGGGGCGCGCCTAGTAGGGGGGGCGCCCCCACTCTCCTGGCCAAAGTGTGGGCCCCCTGATGTATTTCTTTCGCTCAATAATTCTTATTAATTCCAAAAACATGTTTCGTGGAGTTTCATGAATTTTGGAGCAGTGCAGAATAGGTTTCCAATGTTTGCTCCTTTTCCAGCCAGAATTCCAGCTGCCGGCATTCCCCCTCTTCATGGTAAACCTTGTAAAATAAGAGAGAATAGCCATAAGTATTGAGATATAATGTGTAATAACAACCCATAATGCAATAAATATTGATATAAAAGCATGATGCAAAATGGACGTATCAACTCCCCCAAGCTTAGACCTCGCTTGTCCTCAAGCGGAAGCCGATATCAAAAAATATGTCCACATGTTTAGAGATAGAGGTGTCGATAAAAATAAAATACGAACATGAGGGCATCATGATCATTCTTATAACAGCAACATATATAGATTTTATCATACGATTTCCTATGCTCAAGTGACAATCAATTCACAATGTCAAGTATGGTTCAAAAACTTCATTGGGAACTAACAAACTATAATCTCAGTCATCGAAGCAATTGCAATTTATCATAACATCAGAAAAAGTCAAGAATAGAGCTTTTCAACAAGCTCACATACTCAACTATCTTGTAGTCTTCTATAATTGCTAACACTCACGCAATACTTGTGGTTATGGGGTTTCAGCCAGACACAGAGAAAGATAAGGGGCTTATTGTGTTGCCTCCCAACGTATTCACCTTTAGGTGATGTCAACAATAATAACCCATGCTAACTTACATCCAATTGGATATATATGTCATGATCTTTCAATCATGAGGAGCTTGCCAAAGGATAAAATGAAAAAGGGAAAGGTGAGGATCACCTTGACTCAAGCATAAAGTAAAAACATAAAGTAAAAGATAGGCCCTTTGTAGAGGGAAGCAGAGGTTGTCATGTGCGTTTAGGGTTGGATGCACAAAATCTTAATGCAAAAGAACATCACTTTATATTGCCCCTTGTATGTGGACCTTTATTATGCAGTCCGTCGCTTTTATTACTTCCACAACAAGATCGTACAAAGCTTATTTTCTCTGCACTAATAAGTCATACATATTTGGATATCAATTTTTATTGCCTGCAACATGACAACTTACTTGAAGGATCTTACTCAATCCATAGGTAGGTATGGTGGACTCTCATGGCAAAACTGGGTTTAAGGATATTTGTAAGCACAAGTAGTATCTCTACTTGGTGCAAGGAATTTGGCTAGCATGAGGGGGAAAGGAAAGCTCAACATGTTTGGAAGGTCAATGACAATATACTTTAACTGAGATGTGAGAAAACATAAACCATTACGTTGTCTTCCTTGCCCAACGTCAACTCTTTTAGCATGTCATACTTAATGAGTGCTCCCAAGCATAAAAGGTGTCCAAGATAATATATTTGTATGTGAACCTCTCTTTCCTTATCACTTCCTATTAATTGCAACGATGACCAAAACTATGTTTATCAACTCTCAACAACTTTTATGCCTCATAGTTTCTATGTGTGAAGTCATCACTATCCATAAGATCAATATGAACTCTTTTATTCTTTCTACTTTCTAGAGATCATAGCAACATAGCAAAACCCTTGACTCAACACTAATCTTTATTATAGATAGCTCACGGACTCGATTACATAAAGAGATCACAAAGCAAAACTCAAAACTACTTGATCTCAAAACTTCAATCTACTAGATCAAGATACTACTAAAGGATCAAACTAAATAAAACGGTAAAGATAGGAGTGTGATGGTGATACGATACCGGGGCACCTCCCCCAAGCTTGGCAGTTGCCAAGGGGAGTGCCCATACCCATGTGATTATGTCCTCGGAGGTGGTGAAGTAGGAGTTGTTGATGATGTAGGCTTGTCATCCGTCTTCCAAGGCATAGGCTCACCATCATAGAAGGATGATCGAGTCTACGGGATCCTTAAATCTACAGCCAAACTCATCCTCTTGAATCTATATTCATACTCACAGTTCTGGTTTTGAAGGTCATAGATCTGGGCTTGGAGGTTCTCGATTTTCTCTTGAAGCTTGAAGATGGTCTCCCCAATGACTTTGGCATCTAGCTTGTGGTTGTTGGTGAACTCCGTGATCATCATCTGGTTGGCGCTGAGTCCACGCTGCACCATCCCTTGGCACTTGAAAACTTGCTGCTCCACGGCCTCGAGCTTTGTATCCACGCTTCCAGTACGCCTTGGTCCCTCCACATCGCGGATGTGCAGCACCCCCTCACGCATCTCAATGGATTGAGGGTGTTGCAGAACCTCCGCGAGATAGGGGTTGATAACCCTCTTGAAAAACTTGTCATTGGGAGCGCTTGGAGACGACATGATGCTCTAGATCTGAAACAGAAACAGCTCGAAACGAAAACAGAGGATATTTGCGTGATACGGTGGTCAAAACCTTCGGGAGTATATAATGAATTTTTACCGGCCAAAATACGTAACGTGCAAGAAAACAGAGTCCAGAAGGCACACGAGGTGCCTACGAGACAGGGGGCGCGCCCAGTAGGGGGGGCGCCCTCCACTCTCGTGGGGGCCTCGTGTCCCTTTCGGACTACTTCTTTCTTCCTAAAATTCTTAAATATTCCAAAACTGATAAAAATTGCCATTGGAGTTGTTTTGGAGTCGGTTTACTTACCGTACCACATACTATTCCTTTTCGGAGTCGGCTTACTTGCCATCGAAGTTGTTGATTTTTATGGCACCAGAACGATAGACCTCCTCGATAACGTAGGGACCTTCCCATTTAGAGAGAAGTTTTCCTGCAAAAAATCTTAAACGAGAGTTGAATAATAATACATAGTCTCCTACATTAAACTCACGCTTTTGTATCCTTTTATCATGCCAGCGTTTGACTTTTTCTTTGAATAGCTTGGCATTCTCGTAGGCTTGGGTTCTCCATTCATCAAGTGAACTAATATCAAACAACCTCTTCTCACCGGCAAGTTTGAAGTCATAGTTGAGGTCTTTAATAGCCCAATAAGCTTTATGTTCAAGTTCAAGAGGTAAATGACACGCTTTTCCATAAACCATCTTATAAGGAGACATACCCATAGGATTTTTGTATGCAGTTCTATAGGCCCATAATGCATCATCAAGTTTTTTGGACCAATTCTTTCTAGATCTATTCACAATCTTTTGCAAAATTAATTTGAGCTCTCTATTGCTCAACTCTACTTGACCACTAGACTGCGGATGATAAGGAGATGCGATTCTATGATTGACATCATACTTAGCAAGCATCTTACAGAAAGCACCATGAATAAAATGTGAACCACCATCAGTCATAAGATATCTAGGGACTCCAAACCTCGGAAAAATAACTTCTTTAAGCATTTAATAGAAGTGTTATGATCAACACTACTAGTTGGAATAGCTTCTACCCACTTAGTAATGTAATCAACAACAACTAAAATATGAGTGTAACCATTAGAGGCAGGAAAAGGTCCCATATAATCAAAGCCCCAAATATCAAATGGTTCAATAACAAGAGAATAACTCATAGGCATTTCTTGACGTCTACTAATGTTACCTATTCTTTGACATTCATCACAAGATAAGACAAACTTACGAGCATCTTTGAAGAGATTAGGCCAATAAAAACCAGATTGTAGTACCTTGTGTGCCGTTCTATCTCCAGCGTGGTGTCCTCGATAAGATTCAGAGTGACACTTGCGAAGAATCTGTTCCTGTTCATGCTCAGGCACACAACATCTAATAACACCATCTACTCCTTCTTTATAAAGGTGTGGGTCGTCCCAGAAGTAATGTCTTAAATCATAAAAGAACTTTTTCTTTTGCTGCTATGTGAAACTAGGCGGTATAAATTTAGCAACAATGTAAAAATTAGCATAATCAGCATACCAAGGAGCAGTACGAGAAGCATTAATGACCGCTAATTGTTCATCAGCAAAGCTATCATCAATAGACAGTGGGTCATCAAGAACATTCTCTAACCTAGACAAGTTGTCTGCAACGGGGTTCTCAGCTCCCTTTCTATCAATAATATGTAAATCAAATTCTTGGAGCAGGAGAACCCATCTAATGAGCCTAGGCTTAGCATCTTTATTTTCCATAAGATATTTAATAGCAGCATGATCAGTGTGAATAGTAACTTTGGAATCAACAATATAAGGTCTAAACTTATCACATGCAAACACAACTGCTAAGAACTCTTTTTCAGTAGTAGCATAATTTCTCTAGGCAGTATCAAGAGTCTTACTAGCGTACTGGATAACATTCAATTTCTTATCGACTCTTTGCCCTAGAACAGCACCTACAGCATAATCACTAGCATCGCACATAATCTCAAAACGTAAATTCCAATCAGGTGGCTGAACAATAGGTGCAGTGATCAAAGCTTTATTAAGTATTTCAAATGCTTCTACACAATCATCATTAAAGACAAAAGGAATATCTTTTTGCAATAAATTAGTCAGAGGCCTAGAGATTCTAGAAAAGTCCTTAATGAACCTCCTATAAAAACTGGCATGACCAAGGAAACTTCTTATACCTTTTATGTCCTTAGGACATGTCATCTTTTCAATAGCATCAACCTTGGCTTTATCAACTTCAATACCTCTCTCGAAAATCTTATGTCCCAAGACAATGCCTTCATTAACCATAAAGTGACACTTTTCCCAATTCAGGACGAGACTAGTGTCTTCGCATCACTGCAAAACTCGATCAAGGTTGCTCAAATAATCATCAAAAGAGGATCCATAAACGGAGAAGTCATCCATGAATACCTCACAAATGTTTTCACAAAAATCAGAGAATATAGCCATCATGCATCTTTGAAAGGTAGCAGGTGCATTACATAAACCAAAAGGCATACGTCTATAAGGAAAAGTACCAAAAGGGCAAGTAAAAGTAGTTTTAGATTTATCCTTCGCTGACACAGGTATCTGAGAGAAGCCAGAATAACCATCTAGAAAGCAGAAATGTGTGTGTTTGGATAGTCTTTCTAGCATTTGATCAATAAAAGGTAAAGGGTAATGATCTTTCTTAGTAGCCTTATTTAATTTACGGAAATCAATTAACATCCTATAACCTGTAATAATTCTTTGCGGGATCAATTCATCTTTATCATTAGGAACAACGGTAATACCTCCCTTTTTAGGAACACAATGGATAGGGCTTACCCCTTCACTATCAGCAACAGGATAAATTATACCTGCCTCAAGGAGTTTTAGTATCTCCTTTCTTACCACTTCTTTCATATTGGGATTTAGTCGTCGTTGAGGATCTCTAACTGGTTTGGCATCTTTCTCCACTGTAATTTTGTGTTGGCACAATGTGGGACTAATGCCCTTAAGATCATCCAGAGTATATCCAATAGCTGCTCGGTGCTTCTTCAGAGTTTTCAATAATCTTTCTTCTTCTTGCTCTGAAAGGCTAGCACTAATAATAACATGATATATTTTCTTTTCATCAAGATAAGCATATTTAAGATTATCAGGTAATGGTTTGAGTTCAATCACGGGACCACCCTTGGGTGGAGGGGGATCCCCAAGAATTTCAATGGGAAGGTTATGTTTCAGCATAGGTTCCTGTTTGAGGAACACTTCATCTATTTCCCTTCTTTCCTTCATAAACATATCGTTTTCATGGTCTAGAAAATATTGTTCTAACGGATCAGTAGGAGGCACAACAATGGAAGCAAGACCAATAATCTCATCCTTACTAGGTGGTTCCCTATCACGAGGTTGTCTATGAAACTTAGCAAAATTAAACTCATGAGACATACCATCTATGCCAACGGTGCCAGTATCTTTTTCACAATCAATCTTAGCACTAGCTGTATTCAAGAAGGGTCTACCAAAAATAATGGGACAAAAATCATCTTGTGGGGAACCAAGAACAAGAAAATCAGCAGTGTATTTAACCTTCCCACATAAGACTTCAACATCTCTAACAATCCCAACTGGTTTAATGGTATCCCTATTAGCAAGCTTAATAGTAACATCAATGTCTTCTAATTCAACGGGTGCAATGTCGTGCATAACTTCTTTATATAGATCATAGGGTATCACACTAGCACTAGCACCCATATCACATAAACCATGATAACAATGATATCCTATTTTAACAAAAATAACAGGCATGCCTACGACAGGTCTATGTATCTTAGTATCTGGTCTAGCAATATTAGCAGATTCATCACGGAAATAAATAACATGCCCATCTAAATCATCATCCAAGAGATCTTTAACCATAGCAATACTAGGTTCAACATTGATTTGCTCAGGAGGTGTATAAGTCCTAGTATTACTCTTACGAACAACAGTCAAAGCTTTAGCATGATCCTTTATCCTAACAGGAAAAGGTGGTTTCTCAACATAAGTAGTAGGAACAATAGGATCACTATAGGTGATAGTCTTTTCTTCAACTGTAATAGGTGCAACTACTTTCAGTTCAACAGGAGGATTATATTTAAACCACTTCTCTTTAGGGAGATCAATGTGAGTAGAAAAAGATTCACAGAAAGAAGCTACTATCTCAGAGTCAAGTCCATACTTAGTGCTAAATCCATGAAAAGCATCGGTATCCATAAAAGATTTAACACAATCGAACTTATGTGTCATACCTGACTCCTTACCATCGTCAGAACCCCAATCTTCAGAGTTGCGTTTGATTCTTTCCAATAAGTCCCATTTGAAATCAATAGTCTTCAGCATATAAGAACCAACACATGAAGTATCGAGCAGGTTGCGATCATTAAGAGAAAGCCGAGCATAAAAGTTTTGAATAATCATTTCCCGAGAGAGCTCATGATTGGGGCATGAATATAACATTGACTTAAGCCTCCCCCAAGCTTGAGCGATGCTTTCTCCTTCGCGAGGCCAGAAATTATATATGTAATTATGATCACAATGAACAAGATGCATAGGATAGAACTTCTGATGAAATTCCAACTTCAATTGTTTATAATTCCAAGATCTCGCATTATCACATAGCCTATACCATGTCAATGCATCTCCCTTCAAAGATAAAGGGAAGACCTTCTGTCGGTGTCAAAACCGGCGGATCTCGGGTAGGGGGTCCCGAACTGTGCGTCTAGGCGGATGGTAACAGGAGACAAGGGACACGATGTTTTTACCCAGGTTTGGGCCCTCTCGATGGAGGTAAAACCCTACTCCTGCTTGATTAATATTGATGATATGGGTAGTATAAGAGTAGATCTACCACAAGATCAGAGAGGCTAAACCCTAGAAGCTAGCCTATGGTATGATTGTTGTTCGTCCTACGGACTAAAACCCTCCGGTTTATATAGACACCAGAGAGGGTTAGGGTTACACAGAGTCGGTTACAATGGTAGGAGATCTACATATCCGTATCGCCAAGCTTGCCTTCCACGCCAAGGAAAGTCCCATCCGGACACGGGACGAAGTCTTCAATCTTGTATCTTCATAGTCCAGGAGTCCTGCCAAAGATGATAGTTCGGCTATCCGGACACCCCCTAGCCCCTGAACGAGGCTTCAATGACGACGAGTCCGGCACGCATATTGTCTTCGACATTGCAAGGCGGGTTCCTCCTCCGAATACTTCGTAGAAGATTTTGAACACAAGGATAGTGTCCGACTCTGCAAAACAAGTCCCACATACCACCGTAGAGAGAATATCATTTACACAAGTTCAATCTGCTGACGTATTCCGTGGCATGACATCACACCACGGCCAAGCCTTTATTCGAATCGTATTTACTGTTCCACCTCAGCGCGTTTAGCGAAGCGGTTTCCTTGGCACGTCTTGTCAAAGCAGAGATCTTGTCCCCTTATTCAAGGATTCTCATCAATATGGGCGTGGGTAACCCAACCGTGCCCGTTGGCACGCCCCCTCTATCGAAGGCGAGTCCCAAACGGCCACGGGGAGGGCTCTTGGTATTCAACCTCTTTATAACGAGACCAAGGCCTGCTCCTTTCTTTCAATCTCAATCGAATCCGCCCCTCGCCTCGAGTTCCAACACCCAAAGCTCCAGATTCAGGCGCTTCGGACCTTCGATGGTGTCCGGCTCCGACCTGCTAGGCCAGTGGATGCCTTCTTCCGTCACGGAAGAAGACGTGCTAAAGCTAAGAGAATCCAAGTATCTAACCGGCAAAATTTGGCATAGGCTGCCTGCCCAAGGGCAGGTTATTCCTACTCCCGAGCCTGGTGAGAGCGTGGTGTTCATGTCTTACTTCCTTCGGGGTTTAGGCTTCCCGATGGACCCCTTCGCGAGGGGGCTCATGTTTTATTATGGGCTGGAATTCCACGACTTGGATCCGGATTCCATCCTCCACATCTCATCGTTCATCGTCGTATGCGAAGCCTTCCTCCGCATTACCCCTCACTTCGGATTGTGGCTCGAGACCTTCAAAGTAGAGCCGAAGATGATCAAGGGGCAGCAGACAGAGTGCGGAGGGGCTGTTATAAGCAAAAATGCTGACGCTCCATGGCCCGAGGGCTCTTTTCAAGAGGTGTTCGGTTTATGGCAACAGGAGTGGTTTTACGTCACCGCTCCCAAGGGCACCAAATGGGTGGCGCCACCTGCATTCCGGCCGGGTCCTCCATAGCGGCTGGCGTCATGGGTCAACAAAGGGCTGGACTGGGGTCCGTCCAAGGACGTTCCTCTGCTGTAGGGCCGTATTCAAGACCTCCAAGAGAGAGAGATCGATCTGGTCGTAGTGGCGCAGGTCATCCTGATTCGGCGCCTTCTACCCTGCAAACATCGCCCCCTCCGCCTGTGGATTTTAATCCGGAGGGACCACGAGCTCTCCAACACTTCATGGGCGCGACGCCCGTGGAGATGTATAAACTGTTCTTCGGATCACAAGAGATGTGTCTGGACTTGACCGAGGACGCAGGTCTGAGCTGCAATCGCTCGGATACTCAAGTAAGTAGTCCTGTGCCCGGACACGCTATCCGTACATTTATCATAAACTTGCCCTTTAAAGAGATGTCCCTTGAACAGGAGTGGATAGCGAAAGCAAAACTAATAAGGTGTCCGCCCC
>NC_041383.1:530368910-530383717 GCF_002162155.2 Triticum dicoccoides
GGATCCTGTGTTAACCAAGATGCTGGAGGCTGCGCCTTTGGAAGAGGGCAAAGGGGGGAACAGGGAAACTACTGCCTTCGCGAAGGAGGCTTTCAAGAAAGGGGGATCGAGAATCCCTCCCTCCAGGGGGAGAAGAGGACCACTTTTGAAGATCCGGAGGCCAAGGCCTCAAAGCGGGGGAAGAAATCTTCACCAGAGGGTCCTGCGCCAGGAGAAACCCCGGCCGCACTATTTCCCCAAGGGAATCAGCCCTCCAGCGAGCCGTAAGTAGAAGGGGGAGTTTTGTAATAAGGGTCATCCCTGTTTTTATTTCTGAAGATAACCGAAGTTTTACCTTGTAGTCCGGATCTCAGCACTTCTCAACAGAGCTCATCTTCGGGGGATCTTCGTTCGGAGATGATGGAGAGCGAAACGCCTCCATCTGCCGCACCGTTACGCGGGGCGGACAACGTTGAGGTGTCGTCGTGGAGGGTTTCCCCGAGTCCGGCGGGGCCGGGAGGTCCAGCACCAACTGGTGTACGGTCGGAGGAGCTGAAGCATCTGCTCGGGCGAGCGTCTATCTCAGAAGATCACCGTGCGTTAATGGGTACGATGATTAAAAGGATTTCATCCGCTGAGAGCGGATTGCATGAAGCCGTTAGAAGTTTACTGATGGGGTTTGAGGTACGCAAAAATGATATACCTTTTGACAGTTTTGCATATAGGATGCGCCCTGTATAGATAGTAGCCCCTGAGACTCGGTACGTTGTCGAAAGTGACAGCGCGCCGAGGATCATAATCTCAGTTGTAAGATGTCGCCTGTCCTATATAGGTGGCGGAGCGTCCGGTGGCCAGCCGGACTGATCAATTTGCCGAACTGAAGCGGCAACTTGACATGGCGGATGCAGACATCGCGCTTGTCAATAAGCGGCTTGACGAGTCACAAGGTATGCAACTTCTCCGTGGACACCTGGTAAGGGAGCTTGACGCCCATGCCTTACAACATGTATGCTTTATGCAGATGGTGCCGCTGCTATGGAGAACCTTCGGGCGGAGCTGGCCCGAGTCAAGGAGCAAGCCAGAAAAAGTGATGCGGCTGCCTTGAGGGCGGCCGAAGAGCTAAAATCCGAACATGCTGCTCACTGCCGAAGCAGGGAGGAAATGGCCGAGATGGCCGGGAAGTTGAAGAATGCTACCGACTGCTGCGAGTTTCTTGAAAAAGAATGTCGAGCGGAGCAAGAGGACCTGAAGAAGGCCACCGCCGAAGCCAAGGATGCCCGCTCCGCGATGAGAGCTATAA
The DNA here is from genome assembly GCF_002162155.2 of Triticum dicoccoides. NCBI lineage: Eukaryota > Viridiplantae > Streptophyta > Magnoliopsida > Poales > Poaceae > Triticum > Triticum dicoccoides. The sequence continues at coordinate 530,370,190 of NC_041383.1, forward strand.
AGGAGGAGCTACGTCAAGCCGGGGATATCGCGGCTCGAAAGCCCTTTCTGTTGCGGAGGAAATTTACGGATCCTAAGTATGCTCAGTTGGGCCAGCTGTGGGGTGCGGAGGATGCTTATCTGGATTTGGCGGCGAGTGCCGCAGACGCGGTCGCGCACTTCCGAGGCCAAAAGGATCACGGAATGGAAGAGCTTTTTTGGTCGCAGTTCCATAGTCCAGAGCATCCACTTCCATTAACCGATCGGTTAGCCGAATGGGCTGAGCTGAATAGGTTGTCTGGACTTGCCATGAAGGATGTCGTGACTCATTTTTGGCCGAAAAGGCCCGAGCCGAAGAGTTATTTTGGCTTGGTGCAGCAGTTCCTTGGTGCGGTGCCGCATATCGATGCAATGAAGCGGTCGGCATGCATAGAGGGTGCGCGGATGGCTCTTGCCCGTGTCAAGACATGCTGGGCGGAGATGAAGGCCACCGACGTTGCATCCCAGGATTCGGACAAAAGCCGAGTACCTGCCGAGCACTATTTTGAGGAAGTCCTGCAGGGCGCTCGTTTAATAGAGACGCAGTGCTCGAAGGATATTATGTTCTAATGACATGTATGATTTGTGAAACGATGTTTCAATATAATGTAAGGGATTTTTATACTTGTGCGTTCAAGTATTGAAATACCTCCAGTGCGGCCGTTGATGTATATGTGTATATAACCTGAAAGATGGCAGTCTTCGGCTTCAGCCCCCATGCACATAGTGCGGGGGTGTTTGCAAAAAAAGCGCATTTTCACACTTAATCCAACGTCTTGGTCTTGTGAAGGAGGTGATAGCGTAGCAAACTAGGCAACCGGACTATAATGCTTTATCACTTCCACTTAGCCATAGGAGTTCGATGGTGGGGCTACTATATAGCCCCTAGGGGCACCGCGCTCTCCGAATTCGGGGCGCGTATGTGCCTGACCGGGAAACGGTCCTTCGTTAATTGGAAGGAATTCTAAACATTTCGGTGGGTCATCGAGTGGTTGACCAGTCTCACGCTATATCATGACAGTCAGTTTTCGGCTTTCTCTACTGAGGTGCTCACCAGGCCGAACCGGGGCACAATCGCAGTAGTTCTCCTGGTGCCACGTTAGCCGATAGAGCGGAACGTAAGGCAGCAAAACACAGGAGCCGGGCAAACCCAACATTTGACCAAAGACATGATTCGGAGCTGATGCATATAAGGCCTAACTCGAGACACCGAACACTCCCTAAGGTATTCGGTCTTTATGAAAACGGGCAGAACAATGCCCTAAGCCCCTAGTGTCCAGGTACCCGCAAAAATTTCTGACGCGGCCGATGCCAAAACGCCAGCCTACTCCTCGGTTATAGCAAGAAACCGGGGCTTGTGTAACAACAAGAGACAGTAAGAAAGGTTTATGCAGGGTCTTAATCTGAAAAGAATCCTTGCAACGGGTCCCTGCTGCACGTCTGCGCATGTGTCTCCGTTGTGCCGTATCCTGGACGGTTATAGCACGACGTTCATCTGTAAAAGAGAGGAACTTAGTTGGGAAAAAAAGGATCGTGCGAAAAATGAATTTTAAAATAAACAGAGTATGATTCAAAAATGAATAAAATTGAGCTTTATTGTCTCTTGTTGTACATGCGCGGAGCCCCTTGTAGGGGGGTACGCGGCTAGTAAGCCCCTTGTTTATTTACACCGGACTCGCCTAACCGTGTCCGGGGTCTGAATGACCTTTTTAGGTGCTTTGATCAGCAAAGCCGGATTAGTGTGTGGCTGTCAAGGCAGTCTCACGTTCTTCCGTATTCGAGGAACACTCGAAGTTTCCCTTTAATCAGATGATGCCGTGTGGACCGGGCATTTTAAGTGTAAGAGATGCGTAATGCGGTATTGCGTTAAAGCGGGCAAAAGCTTCGCGTCCCAATAGTGCTTGATAGCTACTTTTAAATGGGGCGATGTGGAAGACGAACTTTTCGCGACGGAAGTTGTCGGATGAGCCGAACACAACTTCTAGTAGTAGAGAGCCCATACAATGGGCATATTGGCCTGGCATCACTCCTTTAAAGGAAGCGTTGCTATGGCGAATTTTGGTTGGGTCTATCCCCATTTTGCGGATTGTGTCCTGATATAGCAGGTTTAGATCACTACCGCCGTCCATTAGGACTTCTCTGAATTGGGGTCCGTTGATTATAGGGTCTAATATTAGGGCAGTCCATCCTGCGTTCCGGATACTTCCGGAGTAATCCTGATGATCAAAGGTGATTGGTTTTGACAACCAATGTCGGGACTTCACCGGGATAGACCGTGCGGCGCGTATTTCAATGGGCGCCGCTCTATTTTTCCCTGTTGTCACTTGAAGTGAGTTTACTATTTTGATCTCTTGTGGGAAATTCTTTTGTTTTCCGGTGCTCTGCTTGTGGGGTTCGTCATCGTCCTCACTTGGTGTGTTGAGCCCCTTGTGTTCGGTGTTAAGTCGGCCGGACTGTTTGAAGACCCAGCAATCTCTGTGGGTATGGTTTGCAGGCTTCCCAGGGGTACTGTGGATTTGGCATATCTTGTCCAAGATTTTGTTTAGGTTCGACAGCTCGTTGCTGTTGTCCTTAAGAGGCAGTTTTTGGTTGTTTTGCCGAGAGTTTTTGAATCCGGCGTTGACTGCCGTGCTCTTCGGACTGTTTCCCTTGGTCCGGCGCTGGTCCTTGCTGCGTCGTGGTTTCCCATTTCCATCCCTGACCTCGGATGTACTTGGGTCGCTGGTGTTGCATCTTGCCAGCCAGCTATCCTCTCCCGCGCAAAAGCGGGTCATGAGGCTTGTTAATGCAGCCATTGTTCTTGGCTTTTCCTGGCCGAGGTGTCTGGCGAGCCATTCATCTTGGATGTTATGTTTGAAAGCTGCTAAGGCTTCGGCGTCCGGACAGTCGACTATTTGGTTCTTTTTGGTGAGAAACCTATTCCAGAATTTTCGGGCTGACTCTCCGGGCTATTGGGTCATGTGACTTAAATCATCTGCGTCCGGAGGTCGGACATAGGTCCCTTGAAAATTGGCTCGAAAAGCATCCTCGAGCTCTTCCCAACTTCCAATAGTGTTTTCGGGGAGGCTTTTAAGCCAATGCCGGGCTGGCCCTTTGAGCTTGAGGGGTAAATATTTTATGGCATGGAGGTCATCTCCTTTGGCCATGTGTATGTGGAGGATGTAATCCTCAATCCAGACTCCAGGGTTTGTCGTTCCGTCGTACGCCTTTATGTTTACGGGCTTGAATCCCGCTGGAAATTCATGATCCAACACCTCATCGGTGAAACATAGGGGGTGTGCGGCGCCCCTGTATTTGGGTGTGCCGTGATGTTCGAATACTCGACGTGTTGTATTGCTTTCTAGAGCTTGCTTTCTTGGCCCATAGACCTAACTGGGCCATCCTTTTGGGGCGAATCCTTATGCGAATCACGTGCCGGCTTGTGTGCGGCGCCGCTTGCTGCTCTATGTTTGCCATGTGGTCGTCTAGCCGACCGGGCGGCCTCTTTGTTCCTTGATTATGGGGGCTCTACGGCCTCCTCGTCAAATTTGGGCAGTAGTTTGCGCTTCGGGTAGCTCTTTGTTTGGCGACTATCGCCGTATTTGTCTGCGGTGTTGAGTACTTTGCTCCATCTCATTCTGAGTGCGTCTTCCGCTGTTTTGTGCTTCTGCTTCTGCTTCTTCAGACTACATGCAGTGGCGACGAGCTTTTGTGGAGGTTCTTCTGCTCCAACGATGTGTCCGGCGTGAGATCGTTCGGACTGTTATCTTCGCCGGGGATGCATTGTTTATCCAAGTTATTCTGTTCGGATGGTTGCTCGAGGGCATGTTCGTTGTCCACCGGTTCGCCCTGCTCTATGGCTGGGTCTGTATGGGTGCTGTCTTTGTCGAGGCGGGACTTTGAGCGGTGCTTACGTCGCTGTTTTGACTGCTTTTCGAGGGAATTATCCTTCGCAGCGTCCCGTTGTTCCTCGTTATCGCTTCCTTTGGGTGTATCCACCATATATACATCGTGAGTTGAGGTGGCCTCCCAGTGCCCTGTAGGCGCTGGTTCTTGGTCGTCTCCGGTATCGTCGTCCATACCATCGATGTCTTCAGAGTCAAAGTCGAGCATGTCGGTTAAATCATCGATAGTGGCTACAAAATGGGTGGTGGGTGGGCGTTCAATTTCTTCATCGTCCGCATCCCAACCTACCTGACCATAGTCCGTCCAGGGCTCTCCTGATAAAGAGAGAGACTTTAGTGAATTTAGGATGTCGCCAAAGGGCGAGTGCTAAAAGATGTCCGCAGCGGTGAACTCCATGTTCGGCGCCCAACCGGATTCGATTGGCAGGGGCGCGGAAGGTTCGGAGTCCGGAGAGGAGTCCGGCACCTTGGAGTCACGAGCTTCGCAAAGGACAGGGTTGGTATTCAGCTCTATCGCCATAGAGATAGCGGCCCCCGAGGCGGTGTCCAGCCACTCGTCCTTGATCGGTGCAGTCGGCTCCGAGCTAGGGGTTGGAGCGGACACTTGTGCGGCCTCCAGGGCAATGTCCGGCAGCAGAGCTAGATCATGCCCATCGTGATAGTGCGGCGCGCTTGGCTGTGGCTCGAACCCGTCGAAGATCAAGTCTCCGCGGACGTCAGCCGTATAGTTCAAACTTCCAAATCTGACCTGATGGCCAGGGGCATAACTTGCAATCTGCTCCAGATGGCCAAGCGAGTTGGCCCGTAGTGCAAAGCCACCGAATACGAAGATCGGTCCGGGGAGAAAAGTCTCACCCTGGACACGTCGTTGTTGATGATCGAAGGAGCCATCGGGCCTAAAGGTGACGACACAGAGGAACTCTCAATGAAAGCACCAATGTCGGTGTCAAAACCAGCGGATCTCGGGTAGGGGGTCCCGAACTGTGCATCTAGGCGGATGGTAACAGGAGACAAGGGACATGATGTTTTTACCCAGGTTCGGGCCCTCTCGATGGAAGTAAAACCCTACTCCTGTTGATTAATATTGATGATATGGGTAGTATAAGAGTAGATCTACCACGAGATCAGAGAGGCTAAACCCTAGAAGCTAGCCTATGGTATGATTGTTGTTCGTCCTACGGACTAAAACCCTCCGGTTTATATAGACACCGGAGAGGGTTAGGGTTACACAGAGTCAGTTACAATGGTAGGAGATCTACATATCCGTATCGCCAAGCTTGCCTTCCACGCCAAGGAAAGTCCCATCCGGACACAGGACGAAGTCTTCAATCTTGTATCTTCATAGTCCAGGAGTCCTGCCAAAGATGATAGTTCGGCTATCCGGACACCCCCTAGTCCAGGACTCCCTCACCTTCCTTTTGACAACATCAGCGTGAATACCTGCAAGCTTAAATAATCCACAAACTTCATACACAAAGATGAGGTGTAAATCGGGATGCAACGTTCCATGTCCTGCAAATGGATTAGCTAGCAGTTTCTCTATCATACCCGAAGGAATCTCAAAGTAAATATTTTCATAAAGTTCAGTAGGTTGAGGAGCAACTCTTTGCTCTTCTGGTCGGGGTGAAGATACCCCGAACTATCCCCTCAAAGTATTAGTTTCCATAGTGACAGTAACAGAAAATTTCAGCACACTATATAAATGTTTCCTTACCAAGTTCCACTCACCAAAAGAGCTACACTCCCCGACAACGGCGCCAGAAAAGAGTCTTGATGACCCACAAGTGTATGGGATCTATCATAGTCCATTGATCCTTTCGATAAGTAAGAGTGTCGAACCCAACGAGGAGCAGAAGGAAATGATAAGCGGTTTTCAGTAAGGTTTTCTCTGCAAGCACTGAAATTTTAGGTGATAGATAGTTTTATGATAAGATAAATAGTAACGAGCAACAAGTAAATAAAGTAAATAAAGTGCGGCAAGGTGGCCCAATCCTTTATGTAGCAAAGGATAAGCCTGGACAATTTCTAAAAATGATAAAGGAGCTCCCATGGACACATGGGAATTATCGTCAAGCTAGTTTTCATCACGTTCATATGATTCGCGTTCGGTACTTTGATAATTTGATATGTGGGTGGACTGGTGCTTGGGTACTGCCCTTACTTGGACAAGCACCCCACTTATGATTAACCCCTATTGCAAGCGTCCACAACTACAAAAGAAGTATTAAGGTAAACCTAACCACAACATTAAACATATGGATCCAAATCAGCCCCTAACGAAGCAACGCATAAACTAGGGTTTAAGCTTCTGTCACTCTAGCAACCCATCATCTACTTATTACTTCCCTATGCCTTCCTCTAGGCCCAAATAATGGTGAAGTGTCATGTAGTCGACGTTCACATAACACCACTAGAGGAAAAGACAACATACATCTCATCAAAATATCGAACGAATACCAAATTCACATGACTACTAATAGCAAGACTTCACCCATGTCCTCAGGAACAAACGTAACTACTCACAAAGCATATTCATGTTCATAATCAGAGGGGTAATAATATGCATTAAGGATCTGAACATATGATCTTCCACCAAGTAAACCAATTAGCATCAACTACAAGGAGTAATCAACACTACTAGCAACCCACACGTACCAATTTGTGGTTTTGATACAAGATTGGAAACAAGAGATGAACTAGGGTTTTGAGAGGAGATAGTGCTGGTGAAGATGTTGATGGAGATTGACCCCCTCCTGATGAGAGGATCGTTGGTGATGACATTGGTGATGATTTCCCCCTCCCGGAGGGAAGTGTCCCCGGCAGAACAGCTCCGCCAGAGCCCTAGATTGGTTCCGCCAAGGTTCCGCCTCATGGCGGCGGAGTTTCGTCCTGTAAGCTTGCCCATGAATTTTTCCAGGGTAAAAGCTCTCATATAGCAGAAGATGGACACCGGAGGCCCACCAGGGGGCCCAGGAGACAGGGGGCGCACCCAGTAGGGGGGGCACTCTCCTGGCCAAAGTGTGGGGCCCCTGATGTATTTCTTTCGCTCCATAATTCTTATTAATTCCAAAAACATGTTTCGTGGAGTTTCAGGAATTTTGGAGCAATGCAGAATAGGTTTCCAATGTTTGCTCCTTTTCCAGCCAGAATTCCAGCTGCCGTCATTCCTCCTCTTCATGGTAAACCTTGTAAAATAAGAGAGAATAGCCATAAGTATTGAGATATAGTGTGTAATAATAGCCCATGATGCAATAAATATTGATATAAAAGCATGATGCAAAATGGACGTATCAGTGGCGGGCCGGCCCATGGAAAGCCTGTTAACGACATGTTCGCATATAGCCCATTTACAGCCCGCTAACCCAGGACCCGTTACGACCTATCCGAATTAGGCCCAGTAGCGTCATCTGGGCCGTCCAATATGATTCCAGACCATTCTAACTTCTGGCCCATGTATGGCCCATGAAGTCTTTCGGCCCATATGGGGCCCTTCGTAACTCTTGGCCCATTAATGGCCCGTGGTGAAACTGGCCTGTAATGAACAGTGTATCACTTTATACCAATTAACGACCCATTATTCCATTGGGCAGTTTCCAGCCCATGTTATCTTTCGGCCTTCTCAGGGCCCATTTATTCTTGGGCTCATTTCCAGCATTCGTTTACTTATAGCCTGTTACTGTCATTTTCTGCTTGTGGACCAAATTCAGCCCGTGGTTATAGTCGGCCCGTTTGTGGCCCGTTAATACGTTAGGCCGTTTTCATAGTGTCATCAAATATGGCCGATTAACGATGACCCGTTATGGTCGGCCCATGAACGGACGATTCCAACTCTAGCCCATTTACGGCCATAATGCGGTCTGTTATTGGCCCATGTTTGGCCAATCGATCATACGGCCCATAGAAGGCCCATTGATGATACGGCCCGTAGAAGGCCCATTGTTTCTACGCCCCGTAGAAGGCCCATTGTATCTACGGCCCATAAGAGGCCCATGGTAACTAGAGTAAATATAGCCCATGGTTATTGTGGCCTAGTTTTAAAAAATAGGTTATTGCGGCCACTTGCAAACCGCGGAAAAAGAACTGCACTGACTACAAGCAAACAAATAAACAAGACAACAAGGAAATAAATAAGCAAGCAACTTACGCTAGGCTATCACGGCTATTACACATATTACATCCACTGGGCATCAAAGTTCGCCACCAATGGAAATATAGGGAACCAACAAGGAAATAAATAAGCAAGCAACTTACTCTAGGCTATCACGGCTATTACACATATTACATCCATTGGGCATCAAAGTTCGCCACCAGTGCGAATATAGGGAACAAAGCAACATATCATATACACTGGTTGTCAAAGTTGGCGACCAGTGTAAATAAACACCGCAGCAAAACAAGTCCAGAACTGAAACCATTTCAGAAGAGCTCAAGAAACAATATCCTGGGTACCCATAATGCTGGCAAGATGCTTATCAAGCTTATTAACTTTCTCTTGTTTGGCGCTTAAATCCTCCAGCACTTGCTGTTGCACCAGAAAGTATGCATCTGAATTCTGCAGGGACTTCCTCAGTCCTTTGGCTTCCTGTCGCATAACATCTGATCGATGTCTTTCAACTTGAAGTTGAGACACAAGAGGCCGAACTGATCCAGGCAGCGAGTTCGAAGAGCTGGTGCCAGCACTAGTAGCCAGTAACTCAAACACTACATCAAGACAGGACTTTTGGGTTGGCTCAGTGTCTTCAATATAGTTATTATCAGCTTTCTTGGAGACCAACAGGGATGTCTCACTATCTTGAACCTTATCTGCATTACTTTCTTTACCACTGCATAACAGGGTACTCTTCTCCAATATTTTATCTGCGTTCTAAATGAGAAACAAACAAACACATCACAGGTTTACAATGTAGTGTATGAAACTCATTTTGGTAAACCAGTTCAGTAGTAAGGTGGACAGGATAACAGCACGAAACAAACATATATCTATGTAGTATGGTCATTGTATGGTCTATATCATTCTAGTTTATGTTGCCAAATCAAGATATACAGTTCGAATCATATCTATTTAAGACAAAACAGCATAGACAAAATATAAGTGTGGGAAACTACACAACAATAACAACACTTGTAATGTGCATGGCATGAGAACATAACTGTTTATTCAATTGAAACCGAACTCAACATAGAGCAAGTTACAACAGCAAACACATTAAGGAAATAGGTTTAAAACATACCTGTTGCGCCGTTGGAGTTTCAATTCCATCCTTCAAATTTGAAATTAGTTGATATGAGTAAATACAGTGATTTAAGAGGAAAGTAGTATGAACCATAGCTACGGAACCTGGCCTAAGAACAATTCTTCTTCTGCTTTAAGCATTGACTTGGGGTTCGGAGTGGTGGTCCTCGTGCTTTGGGCACTGCAGTTGCCTTACTAACTGTTCGTTTTTGGGTGCTCTGTGGTGGAGACGGTGCTGTGTCAACTGGAACTGTGTTACTATCTGCTGGGGTTGGGGTTAGAAGGGGTGTCGCTAGTTCTCTGTCCAACTGGGTAGGGGTACAATCTGCGTGAGTCTAGGTTATGTGTGGTGGGGCTGGTTCTTGGGCAAGTACAACCGTGGTTCTATCTGCATAGGCAGGTAGCACGATCTTTTCTGAAGACCGTGTTTTTACTCCCACAGATACTGCCATCACCCCCTCCAATTGAAATGGCTGATAAACAAGAAAAGTAATTGAATGTACAAACATTGTAAAATAGACAGGTGCAATGGATAGTAGGGAAGAAAACAGGGCATGAAATAGTTCACATTTATGTTGTCTAACGAAATAGAATAGCAGGACATAATTTCACATATATGATGGCTAATTAAACAGGATAGCATGACACAATTTCACATGTATGATGGCTAACTAAACATGATAGAATGACATACTTCAAAATTGATGACTATATAAACAAGATGACATGATATAACTATACAATGTGTTTATTAAAGTGGTTGGCATGCCATAAATCACAAACATGTCGTTGATGGAAACATGATGGCATGATATAATTCACGGATAGAATGACATAATTCAAAATATGATGACTATGTAAACAGGATGAGATGATATAACTATAGCATGTCTTTAGAAAATGGGTTGGTATGCCATAATTTAGATACATGCTGTCTATGTAAACATCATGGCATGATATAATTCAAATATATGATTTATATACTAAGCAAGTGAGCAGAGGGCAATCGCATATATGATGTGTCAACTAAGGAGATGGCATTCAATATTGTGTATATGATGTAAAAACTAAGCATTGCGATACAACATATGCATGATATGAGTAATAGAACCCTGCCAAGTTTGAGCATACACCTCAGGGGGATAATAGGACTGGTCATCTGCCTCTGAATTCTCCTCTGAAGAGCTATCTGTAACCAGCAAGATATCTGCTTCAGCAGGTAGCATTGTCTGCTCTGAAGACCTTGTTTTCCCTCTAGATTTCTCCATCACCAATTCAAATGGCTGATGCACAGGAAGAGCAGTTGAATATACAAACATTGTCGACAAATGCAATGAGAAATACAAAAAAAAGGATGACATGATATAATTCACATATATGACGCTTGGCTAAACAGCATGGCATTGCATAATTCACATATATAATGCCTTGCAACAATATAGTATTGAATAATTCACATATATAATGTCTTGCAACAACATGACATTGCATAATTCACATATATGGTAATTAGACACTAAACATGTGGCATTCACACAAAGCATGTCTAAACTAAGCAAATGACATAGCAATGCAAGATACCATACGCACGATATGAGCAACATAACCCCGCCAAGTTGGAGCATGCACCTCGGGGGGGGCGGGGGGGATAGGACCGGTCATCTGTCTCTGAATCCTCCTTTGAGGAGCTACCCGTAACTAGCAAGACATGCACTTCGTCAGATAGCATTATCTGCTCTGAAGGCCTTGCTTCCACTCCAGATTTTTGCATGACCGTGCCGAATGGCTGATGCACAGGAAGAGTAATTGAATGTAGTAAAATTGTTGACAAATTTAACACGTAATAAAAAATGATGGCATGATACAATTCACATATAAGATGACTGGCTAACCAGGGTGGCATTGCAAAATTCATATATATGATGCCTGGCTAAACTAGATGGCATTGCATGATTCACATATACGATAAAGAAACTAAACAGATGTCATTAACACAAAGCACGTCTAAACTAAGCAGATGACATATTTGATGTATACAATAAGCAATGCAAGGCACCATATTCATGATATTACCAACATCAGCATGCCAAGTTAGAGCGAAGACCTCAGGGGGTAAATAGGAGTGGTCTTCTCCTGCTAAATCCCCCTCGGAACAATTATCTTCCTCTTGATTACAATTCGAAATGGGCGGAGGGGGGGGCTGCCTTTGCGCCCACCATGGAGCGACGTCTAAAGGAAATTTTATTGCCACGCAAGGCTCGTCTTTTTTGCTCTACATGTTCAGTTCCATTGTGTACAATAACTGACATGCATAGGAATAAAACATAGTGAGATTATGTAAGGAGTGCATGCACAAATCCAGAGTGATGGTAGCAAACTATGGATAGACCCAAAACCAATGATAGCAGGCAGATAATAGCTTTATTTAAAAATACAGATAATGGCTCCTTTAATGTTTGTTTGCACCCAACATGAAACTCATAGTAGACACCCGAGATTAACCAGATAGTAGACAGATAGTACTGATTGCTGCCCCAATATGTACCCCGCAACCATTTAAAAACTCAAGTTTCAACATTAATTTGGACCTAACTCGGAGTCTAACAGGTGAACACGACGATAAAGTAGCATGTCATCATATTAGGTGATGCATAACGTAAGCAGAGACGGAAGAGTGCGACCTCTCTTGCGGACCTGTGTAGTCCTCAAGGTCATCTGCTCAGTTGATGATGGTAATGCAGTTGTCGTGGCTGCCGGCGGCAAGGAAGAAGATCTGAGGCGGCGAAAGACAGTCTGGAGAGCGGATCCCTGCTGTGGTGAACCCTTCCGTCATTGGAGCAGCTGAGCTGGGGTGGAACACAACGCAGCAGGAGCAGGACAAACCACACAAGGTTTTCTTTGACACATATCTAGAACAGAAGTAATTGTGTAAGGGATTGTTTGAATTTGAGGATTCTAACAATGCAGGGATAGGAAATAGACAAGAATAGGATAGGAATGCACGTGCAAAACGGAGAATTTATAAACATAGGATTTCTGCCAATCTGGGTGTTTGGTTCAAAAGAATGGGAAGATCACATGATGCAAAGAAGCATGGTGAGATTAAGTCAAACAACAATAAAATGTACGGTTACAATGCTATTATGCTACTATCTCTTAGTCTTGTGCTTCATGAATAGGAATTTGAAAAGGAGGACAAGTGGAAATTAAAATTCCTTCAATTTTTCTTTCAAGCTCCATTCCTTTGTCCAAAAGGCCTGTGTCCAAAGGAACAAATCCTACAGTTTTCCTTTGCTCCATTCCTTTGAACCAAATGCATGAATAGTAGTACCATAGGAAACTTTCCAATTCCTATGTTTTTCCTTCACTTTTCCTTTCAAGCACTGGCGATTCTAGTAGGGAGGCTTGAGAAAGGAAAAGCCTACACTCAAAAAATGTGTTTGTGCTACTTCTACTACTTTGGACACAGGCCACTGCCCTACTAGCTCAACTCCCAGGCCCATCGACAAATGCACAGCTCAAACACGCAGAGATAAATAATGATGGCGTTCAAGAGAGTCCATCATGGATAGCTAAGTTGCCTGGTACCTCACTGCTTGTCATATAGTAGGAGAAACTAATCGTATTTCACGTTACTGCGTGTGCTGAGTGGACAATATATATGATATAACATGTAGAGTAAAAAAGAGATGCAACAAGTGTACAACCTCTTTGGCGAAGCCATGTCGATCTCAGCGTGATTGGGTTGGTCGGTGAGGATGATCCGGCTGACTTGGCTGTCGGAGGAGGGGAAGAAGATCTCAGGCATCTTGAGATGGAGCCCGGGGTACTGCTCCGCTGTGATGGAGGGTTTCGTCGTTGGAGCAGCTCCAGTGAGTTGTACGACGACGAGGCTAAAGCAGGACAGGAGAGACAATGTTAACCTGAGTGGAATTCTAGTAGCATCTCCAATAGATGACGTAAAATACATAACCACAAAGTGCTAGATGTAAAATACATCAGCCGCTCATCTCTGAACTTAACTGAAACAGAATTTAATTGTCGAAACTGAATTTTGCTGTCGAAACTGAATTGTACTGTCAAAACTCAACGCACTAGTAGCAGAAAAGCAGTAGCAGCAGCAGCAGCGCGTGCGAGAACCGGGCAGCTGGTCATGTAGCAGCATCAGGTGAGGCTACACGTCAGTCGACTGACTTTTTCATCTCTGGTCAGTCGATTTTCCAGCCGTTGGATACGAAATCAAGGGCATGCAGTTCATCTTCAACCACCACCCCCTGAGCCGCCAGCCACCACCGGCCAAAGAGTCACCCCCCACCGCCCACGGCCGACGGTGCGCCGCCCCGACTGCCTCGAAACCACTCGCCATTGCTGGTCGTCCGCCACCCTGGCCATCC
>NC_041383.1:530384060-530459131 GCF_002162155.2 Triticum dicoccoides
GACGATCCCCACGTGAAAGTGCAACTATCCCTAGGTGGTTTTGGTAATCAATAACAACATATAGCTCATTGAGCTAATACTATTCCAAGACTATTATTTCAGGAAAGCTCAATGAATGGCATGGCATGGATGATGAAAGTGGATCCCTCAAAATACTAAGGACAAAGGATTGGCTCAAGCTCAAAAGCTCAAGACTCTTCATTTTACATTTTAGTGATCCAAGATCACATTGGGTCTATAGGAAAAGCCAATACTATCAAGGAGGGATGAGGTGTTGCTTAATGAGCCTCTTGCTTCATGTGCTTAGTGATATGCTCCAGAAACCCTCAACTACTTTCCCACATCCACAAATGACCTAAACCCAAAGCCAAAATCGGTCACACCGAAACTTCCTATCCGGCGCCACCGATTCCAAAAGTCATAGCCACTGCCACAAACCCTAAGCAAATCGGTCTTATCGATAGGGATCTCGGTCTCACTGAGATGGGGTTGCCTGTTTCCCTTCGTAATGTTTCGGTCTAACCGAAGTGAGCGATCGGTCCCACTGAGATTGCAATGTAAACTCTCTGTTTCGTTTTTGTAACATTTCGGTCTCACCGAAAAGAGCAAATTGGTCCCACCGAGTTTACCTGACCAACTCTCTGGAAAGCTTATTACCAAATCGGTCTCACCGAGTTTGTGTAATCGGTCTTACCGAGATTACGTTATGCCCTAACCCTAACCGAATCGGTCTCACTGAGATGCATGTCGGTCCCACCGAAAATCCCTAACGGTCACTAGGTTTACTAAATCAGTTCGACCGAGTTTAACAATTCGGTCCCACCGAGTTTGGTAAATTGTGTGTAACGGTTAGATTTTGTGTGGAGGCTATATATACCCCTCCACCTCCTCTTCATTCGTGAACAGAGCCATCAGAATGAACCTACACTTCCAACTTACCATTTCTGAGAGAGAACCACCTACTCATGTGTTGAGGCCAAGATATTCCATTCCTACCATATGAATCTTGATCTCTATCCTTCCCAAGTTGCTTTCCACTCAAATCTTGTTTCCACCAGATCCAAACCCATTGAGAGAGAGTTGAGTGTTGGGGAGACTATCATTTGAAGCACAAGAGCAAGGAGTTCATCATCAACGCACCATTTGTTACTTCTTGGAGAGTGGTGTCTCCTAGATTGGCTAGGTGTCACTTGGGAGCCTCCAACAAGATTGTGGAGTTGAACCAAGGAGTTTGTAAGGGCAAGGAGATCGCCTACTTCATGAAGATCTACCGCTAGTGAGGCAAGTCCTTCGTGGGCGACGGCCATGGTGGGATAGACAAGGTTGCTTCTTCATGGACCCTTCGTGGGTGGAGCCCTCCGTGGACCCGCCCAGCCGTTACCCTTCGTGGGTTGAAGTCTCCATCAACGTGGATGTACGATAGCACCACCTATCGGAACCACGCCAAAAACATCCGTGTCTCCAATTGCGTTTGAATCCTCCAAACCCTTCCCTTTACTTTCTTGCAAGTTGCATGCTTTAATTTTCGCTGCCTATATACTCTTTGCATGCTTGCTTGAATTGTGTGATGATTGCTTGACTTGTCCTAAAATAGCTAAAATCTACCAAACTCTATAATTGGGAAAAGGTTAAGTTTTTATTGGTCAAGTAGTCTAATCACCCCCCCTCTAGACATACTTCAAGGTCCTACAAGTGGTATCAGAGCTTTGGTCTCCATTTGCTTTGATTTCCATAGCTTTTGGTGGTCATAGCCTTGGTTTCACAACCTAAGAGAGTATGGCGTCTAGCGAGGGAAATTATCACCATAGAGGTCCTTACTTTGATGGTACTAATTTTGCTAGTTGGAAGCATAAGATGAAAATGCATATTCTTGGACATAACCCCGCCATTTGTGCAATTATTTGTATTGGCTTGCAAGGTGAATTTTTCGATGGGAGAGAACCGAACCGTGAAGCTAATGCGGAAGAATTGAAGATGCTGCAATACAATGCTCAAGCTTGTGATATCATCTTCAACGGATTGTGCCCCGAAGAATTCAACAAAATCAGCCGTCTTGAGAATGCAAAGGAAATTTGGGATACTTTGATTGATATGCATGAAGGTACCGAGTCCGTCAAGGAATCCAAGTTGGATGTGCTCCAGAGTCAGCTTGACAAGTTCAAAATGAAGGATGGTGAAGGTGTCGCTGAAATGTACTCTAGGCTTGCTCTTATCACAAATGAGATTGCCGGCTTAGGGAGTGAAGAGATGACCGACAAATTCATCATAAAGAACATTCTAAGAGCATTGGATGTAAAGTATGACACCCATGTGCACGTTGATTCAAATGATGCCAAACTACAAAGATCTCAAGCCAACGGAAGTCATTGGAAGGATTGTTGCTCATGAGATGTCACTCAAGGATAAGAAGGAACTTCACAACAGGTCAAGTGGTGCTTACAAAGCCTCAAGTGAAGCCCCCACATCGTCAAGTGAGAAACCAACCTTCAATGAAGAATTGAGCTTAATGGTGAAGAACTTCAACAAATTCTACAAGAGTAGAAGCAAAGAAAGAAGCTCCAAATCAAGGTCTTACAATGACAAGAGATCTTCTAGTCGAGAGTGCAATTGTTACAATTGTGGGAGACCCGGACACTACTACAATGAGTGTACGGCACCCTACAAAAGAAGAGAAGATTCTCCAAGAAGAAGGAGCAAAAGAGAAGAATCACCACCAAGAGAGAGGAGGAGTAGAGATGATCGTTATGAACGAAGACCCTCACGGAGAAGGAAGGATTCGGAAAGGAAGGACAAGTCATCAAGGAGCTACACAAAACGAAGACATCAAGCTCATGTTGGTGAATGGGTATCCGGATCCGACTCCGACAATCACTCTGAGAGAAGCTATCACTCTGACTCCGAATATACTCAAGATGAAGGTGTTTCCGGTCTAGCACTTGTGTCAACCAACTCCTACGACATATTTGATTCACCAAATGAAGGTGTTGGAAGATGCTTCATGGCCAAAGGTTCAAAGGTAACACACCCCGAGTATGTTGATTTCAATAGTGATGAAGATGACTTGCTTGTGGATGATGATTTACTTGTTGACAACTCTAGAGATGAATACTATGATGAAACGTCAATTAATCATGCTAAACAAGATAAAACGAATGACAATGATAAGGAGAAGATTGAGCTTCTAACTAAAGAATTAAACTCTCTTAAGTTAGCTCATGAAACTATCTACGAAGATCATCGAGAACTTTTAAGGGCTCATGAGAAGTTACGCTTTGAAAAGCTCAATCTTGAGCAAGAGCATGAGTTCTTGAAAGCAATCAATGATGATCTTCGCAAGAAAAGTTCTTCTTACATTGCCAAGCATTTACTCTTATCTACTTACATGCCTCAAGTCAAGTCTAGTAACAAGTACAAGAAAGATACTTCCTCTAGTAGTAACAATAATAATGTCAAATCCAATATTGTTGCTTATAGTAGTTCTCTTGATTCCACTAATGATTCTCTTAGCCAAGTTACACTTGAGCAAGAAAATAGCTTATTGAAGGGAATTATAGAGAATGGTGTTTACAAGAGCCTTGCCGGGAGTAAGCAATTCGAGGAAATTGTACGCAAGCAAGGAAGGCACCGGAAGAATCAAGGTGTTGGTTTTGAACGAAAGTTCAATGCCAATGGAGTTGAGTGGGAAGAAGATCAATACCCCAAGACGAAGTTTGTTCCTCAACAAGAGAAGTATGATCCTACTTCCTTCAAGGGAACACAAGCTCAAGATGATCTTCCACCACAAGACCACAAGAACAAAGGCACTGACAAGCTTCAAGAAGAGATTGATGCATTTGAAGAAGCGCCTAAAGCCTCGTTCAAGTGGGTCCCCAAGACTATGTCAAGTTCTACTTCACCAAGTACAACTCCAAGGATTCCCATCAATATGATGTGGATCCCGAAGAAGAAGAACTAGAGAGTTCTTGAGGGTGACTCCGCCAACATTCTTCACTCATATCATTTTGGCAAGAAGAAGTGCAATCAACTTCCACATCTTTCACTAGTTCAAGGAGTCACAAACCCTCATGTTGGTAAGGCAAGGGACAAGGTAACCAAATGAATTCATGGACATCATCTTGTGTGTGCATCACTCTATATCTATGAATATTCTTGTTTGTTCCTTGTGGGACTAACCCATGTAGGTAAGTTGAAAGTGCAACTCACTCCAAAGGATTGCTCCAAATGATCTACATCAACATTGAGCATCTAAATCTTCAACACCTACATGAAGTCATCATCGACAAAACCCAAGGTTAGTTCATCCCTCTAAGGGGGGATCTCACATCGAGGGGGAGCTTAACTCTAAGAATTGAGTCAAAGCAACTCTAATGGTGTGAACACATTAATGCATTATGTAAAAGTGGTAACCCCACTTGAGCTTAAACGATGAGTATGACCTATGATCAAATGTTCTCATTTGACTCCTAAGTCAATATACTCATATATAGATGACCTAGTCATCGCCTTTGCTTGATAGATGCTAGAATTGGTTGTGCATGCTTTCCCACATATTTCATTTGCTATCTTATTGTGTGAGCATGTTGGTGCATATTTTACTCATTCAAGGACATCCACTTGTTGTTTTGATTGTTTGGTTTCTTTTCTTTTTGCCAAGTGGATGGACAAGAATGCCTAAGAACCTTCTTTAGCTATCTATGCTTTTCTCATCTCAAACTCTATTCATGCTACATCACAAAATTTGATCAAGTCAGATTCGAACCACTCTGTGTGAGGAGCACTCGGAGTCCCCGATTCGTCATAGACTTAAACTTCCAAAACCTCTTTGTGTTTCTCGGTCTGACCGATTCTTCCATTTCGGTCCTACCAAGATCACCAAGTTGATCTGAGTTTTCAATCTCGGTGCAACCGATTTGAACTTTTCGGTCTCACCAATTTGCTATAACTGAACACAGTTATGCATCTCAGTGCCACCGAGTTGTTCCACTCGGTCACACCGACAGGGTCGGGCTATATATAGCCACGGGCAAAAATTTGGAAATTTCTCCAAAACCCTTCGCCCGCGCAACAGCTCGCTCTGCCATTGTGGTCTCCGGATCGTCTCCTCACCGCCAGCAGCCTCCTGTCACTGGTCTTCGCCGCCGTCAACGGAAATCGTCCCCGCCATTGCCGCCGTAGCAAGTCCACCTCCAAGTTAGGGTATGGACTTGATCTTTGTGCTATCCACGTCTGATTCCTAGCACATTGTTTTCATATTGATTCTTGCCATGATTGAGATTCTTCTATCCAGCCAAAATAGTCCATAGATTAGATGCAATTCAATTTTTTTAGGGTTAGGTTTCCGCCGAAACCATCTCGGACCCACCGAGTTGAAAAACTCGGTCTCACCGATTTGGCGTATGCCATTGCACTAGTGACTCTCGGTCTGACCGAGAATTACTAATCGGTGAGACCGATTTGAGGATTCTGTGAAACCCTAGCAGTCTCGGTACCACCGAACTGAAACTCGGTCCAACCGAGATCATCAGTTTAGGCTCCAAAACTGCTTCGGTATCACCGAGTTTGAAAATCGGTTGATCCAAAATGCTTTCTGTGGAAAACTAAAACTGAACTTTTGAATCATTCTTTTGAAAAAATCTCTGCATTTTGTGATGCTCATCTTTTCTATCTCATCTATAACTCTTCACAGGGTCAGCAGTCAGCTTTTGCAGTATGTCTGATCAGAGTGACAGCCAGAACAGGTGTGAAGAGCAGATGGACTTGAGTGAGGGCACTAGTCCCTTAACTTCAGATGATGGGAGCGAAAGTACTCCTAGCAACTTGCCTAAGGCTGCTACTAGGCAAAGGAGGAAGAGAACCTCAGACTTAGAGGATGAGGATTACAAAGCTGAGAAGATGAGGCCACTTCCAAGAAAGTGGTGCTCAAGAAAGAGTATGGCTCTGCTCAAAGCACAAAGCCATGTCTGAAGAAGAAAGTTCCTGCCAAGAGAACTCCAATGCCAAAGGCCAGGAAGTTCACTCAAGTGCCAGCTCAAGCTCAACCCAAAGAGGCACCTGCAAGGAAAGAAGCACCATCAAAACCTCAGAAAGTCCCCACTGGTGCAACCATGAAGTTCACACTTGAATCAGAGGATGATGGTGATCAGGACAAGAAAAAGAAGAGAGCTAGAACCACAACTGCCAAGGTCCTTGGAAAGCCCTCAATGAGAAGGGATTCTGATGAAGAGGAAGAGGATGCTGCACCAGCACCTAAGGCAGCTAAGCTTATGGGAGATGCAACATCCAAGCCTAAAGATGCACCCAAAGCTGCCTCCAAGGCCAAGAAAGCTCCAAAGAGGAATACTAGGAGTATTCCAGCTGCTGAGAAGAACAAGGCCCAGTGCCCAATGTTGCAGAAGAGGATGAGGAAGGACAGGTCCTTAGAAAGCTCAAGCCCAAGATACCAGACCACAATGATGCCCAACCTGTGGCTGAGGACATGAGAATCAGGAAGGATTCAGGGCTGAGACTGTGGAGGTTGGAGGACCCATATGCTTCAAGAAGAAGAACTGCTGTTGATTACAGGTTCCATACAAAGGAACATCAGGACTTTTATGAGACCATTCTGTTGGACAAGAAGCCCATAGTCTGTGACATGAGATGGGTTGATTGGAAATTCATCAGGGAGAATGAGTAGCACTACCCTGGAGCGGAGGAGAGCTTTATTGCTTGTGGAGTAGCAGATTTTGTTGGACAGAAGTTCACCAACTGGAATGATGATCTTATCATGCAGTTCTACTCCACATCACATTTTTATCCAGATGGTAGAATTGTTTGGATGTCTGAAGGTACAAGGTACCAATCCACTGTTGAAGAATGGGCAAGTCTGATAAATGCCCCCAAGGAAGAAGAGGATGACTTGGACATATATGCAAAGAATAAGTTGGGTCACAACTCAATAGATCACATGTACAAGGAAATTCCTAACAAGGCAGTTGAAACTCAAAAGTTTGGATCAGTTCACTATCTGCTGTCAGGATTGGCAACCATAAATTGGATTCTGAGGCACACTTTGTTGCCCAAGTTAGGTGACCATAACATTATCAGAGGGCATGCCATCAACATGCTGCATGTGTTTGATGTGCCACAGAAGTTCAAAGTCATGAGCCTGATCATTGCAACAATCAAGAGGACTGCAGCAGATCAGAAGCGGAGCTATGGATATGCACCTCAGATTCAAGAATTGATCAACTCCAAGATGGGCATAGGGAAATATCAGTTGGATAAGGAACATTTTCCAATTTATCCAGACTTTGAGGACAATGAGGTTGTCATGAATGAAGATGATCCACAATCAGTCCAAGCTCAGGAGAAGAAGGAGAAGGCAAAACAGGAGAAGGCTGCCAAGATGCCAACTCAAGAGGAGGCATCTGAGTATTTCTTGAAGACCAAACAAGAGCAGCTTGGTTACCTGATAGCATCAACTCTGAGGATTGAGAAAGGGTTGGCCACCCTAACTCAAAACCAGGAGAGCCTGGAGAGAATCATGGAACAAAAATTCTATGATCTAGATGTCAAGGTAACTGAGATTCAGTCAGTTGTAGAGCAGCTGCAGGATGACATGCAAGAGAGGAAGGGCAAGACAACTACCAATGTGTTTGCTAGAGTGCCCAGAGCCCATAGGTCAGTTGCAGTGCCAGTGACAGACACTAGAGCTACAACTTCAGCACCAGCTACTGCCCCTACCGTTCCAGTGCAACCTGCTCCAGCATCCACTCCAGCACCCTCTACTTCAATTGAAGCCTTCGTCCAAGGAGCCATCAGGACACCACCACCAGAAGATCAAGCCTGAGAGTCGATCTAGCACTATGCATTTTCTATGAACTTTTTGGTAACTTTTTGCCAAAGGGGGAGAAAAATGTATAGATCATAGGCTTCGAGAGAGAGAGTGTTGCTTTTATTCTCTCTTGCTTTATTTGGTGGTTTTTCGAACTTTGTTTGCTTTTGGTTGAGAGACTATGCCTGTGAGACATTGATGATCATGTGTTTGATCATAAGCTACACTTATGCATGCTTGATATTATCTATCTATCTTATGTGATCATTCACTATGCTTGGTGATGAGTGCATGTATTCATTGTTTATTATTTTGAGCGCTCCACCAAGATGTATGTGACATGGAAGAGTAACCCATGAGCCTAATTCTTTGTGCATTTGCAGTCCAAAGCAAATCTTAACCCATGCACAAATTTAGGGGGAGCTCTTGCTTATCACATACTTCTCAAAGCGACGATGTTATTCAATCTTATTATCATTTGTCGAAGCTTTGATCTATATGTTGTCATCAATTACCAAAAAGGGGGAGATTGAAAGTGCAACTATCCCTAGGTGGTTTTGGTAATCAATAACAACATATAGCTCATTGACCTAATACTATTCCAAGACTATTATTTCAGGAAAGCTCAATGAATGGCATGGCATGGATGATGAAAGTGGATCCCTCAAAATACTAAGGACAAAGGATTGGCTCAAGCTCAAAAGCTCAAGACTCTTCATTTTACATTTTAGTGATCCAAGATCACATTGAGTCTATAGGAAAAGCCAATACTATCAAGGAGGGATGAGGTGTTGCTTAATGAGCCTCTTGCTTAATGTGCTTAGTGATATGCTCCAAAAACCCTCAACTACTTTCCCACATCCACAAATGGCCTAAACCCAAAGCCAAAATCGGGCACACTGAAACTTCCTATCTGGCGCCACCAATTCCAAAAGTCATAGCCACTGCCACAAACCCTAAGCAAATCGGTCTTACCGATAGGGATCTCGGTCTCACCGAGATGGGGTTGCAATCTCTCTGCTTCCCTTTGTAACGTTTCGGTCTAACCAAAGTGAGCGATCGGTCCCACCGAGATTGCAATGTAAACTCTCTGTTTCCTTTTTGTAACATTTCGGTCTCACCGAAAAGAGCAAATCGGTCCCACCGAGTTTACCTGACCAACTCTCTGGAAAGCTTATTACCAAATCGGTCTCACCAAGTTTGTGTAATCGGTCTTACCGAGATTACGTTATGCCCTAACCCTAACCGAATCGTTCTCACCGAGATGCATGTCGGTCCCACCGAAAATCCCTAACGGTCACTAGGTTTACTAAATCGGTTCGACCGAGTTTAACAATTCGGTCCCACCGAGTTTGGTAAATTGTGTGTAATGGTTAGATTTTGTGTGGAGGCTATATATACCCCTCCACCTCCTCTTCATTCGTGAAGAGAGCCATCAGAACGAACCTACACTTCCAACTTACCATTTCTGAGAGAGAACCACCTACTCATGTGTTGAGGCCAAGATATTCCATTCCTACCATATGAATCTTGATCTCTAGCCTTCCCAAGTTGCTTTCCACTCAAATCTTCTTTCCACCAGATCCAAACTCATTGAGAGAGAGTTGAGTGCTGGGGAGACTATCATTTTAAGCACAAGAGCAAGGAGTTCATCCTCAATGCACCATTTGTTACTTCTTGGAGAGTGGTGTCTCCTAGATTGGCTAGGTGTCACTTGGGAGCCTCCTTCATGAACCACGGAGTTGAACCAAGGAGTTTGTAAGGGCAAGGAGATCGCCTACTTCATGAAGATCTACCGCTAGTGAGGCAAGTCCTTCGTGGGCGACGGCCATGGTGGGATAGACAAGGTTGCTTCTTCGTGGACCCTTCGTGGGTGGAGCCCTCTGTGGACTCGCGCAGCCGTTACCCTTCATGGGTTGAAGTCTCCATCAACGTGGATGTACGATAGCACCACCTATCGGAACCACGCCAAAAACATCCGTGTCTCCAATTGCGTTTGAATCCTCCAAACCCTTCCCTTTACTTTCTTGCAAGTTGCATGCTTTAATTTCCGCTGCCTATATACTCTTTGCATGCTTGCTTGAATTGTGTGATGATTGCTTGACTTGTCCTAAAATAGCTAAAATCTGCCAAACTCTAAAATTGGGAAAAGGTTAAGTTTTTATTGGTCAAGTAGTCCAATCACCCCCCTCTAGACATACTTCAAGGTCCTACACCACGCCACCGCCCCACCACCGACGGCGACCACCGCCCCCACCCTGAACCCTAAGATAGATAGTGGGGTACCTCTCCGGCGAGCCCCCCTCCCCGCTGCGGCTGGTTCTTCCTTAACTCCGGTGAGCCCCACCCCCACCCTGAAAATCGACTGACCCAAAAGTCGATTTAGTCGACTGAAGTGTAGCTAAATCGGAGCAGCATCGCAAGCAAGAGCAAGAGCGAGACTAGCAGCGCGAGAAAGAGCAATAGCAAGAGCAGACC
Source organism: Triticum dicoccoides (assembly GCF_002162155.2). Classification (NCBI taxonomy): domain Eukaryota; kingdom Viridiplantae; phylum Streptophyta; class Magnoliopsida; order Poales; family Poaceae; genus Triticum; species Triticum dicoccoides. The sequence continues at coordinate 530,394,352 of NC_041383.1, forward strand.
AAGCAGGGGACCAAGAGCAAGAGCAGAGCAGCAGCGCGAGCGAGAGCTAAAGCAGCAGCAGCTCCTACTGATGTGGACGTTGCCGCCGAGGGAATGATGCCATGGAGGAAGTGGCCAGCGACGCCGCCGTGGATGGAGCCGCGCCGTGTCGGCTCGGGACCGAGCGCCAGCAGCACCGTGAGATCAAATCAAGAAGAAAATGCGGCAACTAGTGTACAACCTCTTTGGTGGCGCCCATTAGGCCTCAGCTTCATATGAGGAAACGGCGATGATGATGCTCTTCCGATGGTGCAGGTGAATACGGCGGTGTGGGAATGGAGGTGGCGCGAAAGACGAGGGGAACATCAGGGCAGCTCCTTGGAGGTGGAGGACGGGGTGGCTGAACCGGCGGGACGACGAGATCGACGATGGAACCTCATCCGGTACGGTGGATGAGGGACGTCAAGGTGTTGCTGTGGACGATGTTATCGGGGAAGAGGCTCCGGTTGGGTGGCGGACGGAGGAGGGTGTGGGGCTTCATGGGTTTTCGCGGCCTCGGTGTATGAATGGGTGGGCGGATGTGATGGGAGTGGGGAACCATGGCTTAGGGACGCGCTTGTCTGAAATGTGGGGTAAGTTACGAAAGTACCCCCACCAATTTGAGCTAGGCGGTTCTTTCGGTTCAGGGGTATCACGGGCATTTCGCGTGTCGGGATTTCACAGGAGGTGGGAGTTTTCACACGCGTTGTAATTTTGGAATAGCAAGGCGCGGGTTGAGATGGAGGGAGTTGTCACAGCACAACGAGACACAGATATATCTTAAATATTTCAGGGTAACAAGGCGCGGGTTGAAGAGGCAGGAGTTTTGCAGCACGATAGACAGAGACGCTAGCTTGAAATTTCGGCATAACAAGGCGCGGCTTGAAATTTCGGGAGAACAAGCTTAACGTGTACCCAAAAAAAAGACAATTCACACGTCATCACTTGAGAGAGCCATGTCCCATTTTACTATATTACTAGAAATGCATTCAAATACAACAAAAAAACTAAAAAAATCGGGACAACAAACATAACGTGTACAGTACCAAAACAATTTGCACTTCCCTCAACAATAAAAAAAAGTGTGTTGTCTAGCATATGGACTAAATTTGAGTACATTTTCCCTGTTTGAATGGGATTGTACTCGGGTTAGTTATACAACCATCTAAATATTATGTTCACAACACATGACATGAATATAGGAGAAGTAAATTCCTATATACATACGAACTACATGTACATACGATCTCAAATTCAAATATATGTATCCATTTTATGTTGAATTCAAATCATAGTACATGTATGCTCTAGCTACATGTTCGGAATCTAAACCATGTATGATATACTACGTACAATGTGTTTAACACGTACAACACACACACAAACACCATTTAGAGTAGTAAGGTACACGTGCATTGCACGCATGAGATTTGGCAACCAAATTATGAATAAATACCACAATATAGCATGTAAGATTTGAGTCATATATGCATGATGTAGATGTTCGTTTAATTCTTATAGTTCATTTCATTCAAAATCATCTAGTTTTTATAAGAAAGCTAATCTATTTTTAGATTCATGGAATTGTGCGTTGTAAGGCATAAAGTAAAGACAAATAATGGCAAATCATGTAGAAAAACATTTGGTCAATTCTGATAAGGAAGATTCTAGAACAAAGAAGAAGTGCTTGTGTTTTGAGGTTTGTGCATTATGCGTAAGTTCAACCATGGAGTCTTCTAGATTGTACATGTGGCAAAATCTGGTGGAATCTAGATGATATCCAATGGCTAGTAGTGCTCAAATTTGCCATCTCTGCACCATCGGATTGGCCTCATCCAACGACCATCTTTCAAAGTTAAAGTTATCCACACACTATATAAAAAATATAAAATATAATATATATATGGGGGTATAGATATAGATATGTGATGCGAAAGCCACCCATCATCTCCAATTAGAATAGTGTGTCCATGCACGGATGCAATGTGGCCAAATGATGTCTGCCATCGGTATCTCAAATTCAAATTAGTCTGACCTTGTTCAATGTGTATATAGTATAGCATGCTCATTTCCAAACACAACACGCATATGTCAATTATATTCATGCATGCATGGGTTTCAAACATCATGATCTCTTATTCAAATATTTGAATTTAACTTTACATTGATTATGACCTCACCTAGTCTTTTACACCCACACAGTCGTCTTCTCTTTATAATTGTACCACTAACTTTCTCCCGTGCATGCATGCACACACACACTACCAGTCGGCATTATCCATCGCACACATGCAATCTTTTTCTCCAGGTCGGTCTCCCATGCACACACACACACACACCTCCCCCTCTCCATCATATCAGGCATTCTTTATCTCTCGTGTGCATGCGCAACGATCGATGTTCCTCTATGTGTGTGTATATATAGCTAGGTCTTTCACAGTTTTCCACACAAACCGATCAATCTATATATCTAGTGAGGTCTCACCCTCTTTCCCACGTCCACATCGATCAATCTATACCTCTCTATATAGGATTACATAGCTAATACACCCACATTAATTATATATCCAACGTCCCCCTCTCATCATCAATGCCTTCCGCTTCATCTCTCAGACGCGTGCACAGTGGCGAAGACAGGGGCAGCAAGGGCCCTGCCCCCCTAACATCACTATATATCGAGGCTAATATGAATGTGATCATTAGACAATTGCTAGTAAAATGGTTTAAGTTGATGAATTGGCCCTCCTCGTAAAGGATTAGCAATTCTTGGCCCCCTAGCTCATTTATTTTTCATGGCTCCGCCACTGCATGCAATAGCGCACGTTCTCCCCCCTCTCTTTAAATACCGATCTCGCACTTGTGCACTCCTTCATAGTCTCCCTCCACTTGGCCCCTCGCACCATCTTCTAGCCCCCCCCCCACCGGATTTTGCCACATGTACAATCTAGCAGACTCCATGATTGAACTTAAGCATAATGCACAAACCTCAAAACACAAGTGCTTCCCCTTTGTTCTAGAATCTTCCGTATCATAACTGCCCAAACTTTTTTTCTAGTTGAACTGCCATTATTTGTTTTGACTTTATGCTTTACAATGCACAACTCCATGAATCATAAAATATATTAAGGGCTTCTTTGATTGAAAGGATGCTCAAAGGAATTTTGGAGGATTCTAATCCTCAGGAATTTTTCCTATCTTGGTTGTTTGATTCGTAGGATTGTAAACCATAGGATTTTTCCCCATAGGATTCATTTGCACTAGATTTCATAGGAAACATCCCATCCACTCAAACCTCTTTGAAAGAATCCTGCATTTTTTCTATGCACTCAAACACTCGTCAATCCTGTAGGATTCAAGACGACATTCCACTCTAATCCCATGTTTTCCCTATTCCCCTGTTTTGGAAATCCTACGAATCAAAGAGGCCCTAGTTTTTTTTATAAAAACTAATTGATTTTGAATGAGATGAACTATAAGAATTAAACGCAGGTCTACATCAGGCATATATGACTCAGAACTTACATGCTATAGTGTGGTATTTATTCATAATTTGGTTGCCAAATCTAATGCGTGCAATGCACGTGTACCTTACTAGTACTTCGAGTATGTGCAAAACACGTAAATTAGAATTCCAATGCCATGCTACACAGGCAGTGTCTCTCTTACAGTTCATGAAGCCACGTGGCACATGTGGAGGCGTTATCCTGACCTCTTTGTGTGGATTGATCACAGTGATGTGCTGGTGGTTCCAGAAGAATGTACTCATCCTCTCTGAGCCACACTGGCGGTACATGCATGAAGCAAAGATGTGCACACACACCACGCATGCACTCATTCCCTCGCACGCACACGCGGGTACACGGGAGGACACATTTTTGTACGAAGATCCACCCCATGTGATAATTTTACGCGTGTAAAGTCCTTCACTTCATTGATGGTCAACTAATAAAACGCATGCAAATTGAGTGGACGTGAGGGCAGAAGAAAGACATTACTACTCCATTGCGCGCATGTGAGTAGTTAAATCATGGGTTGCTAGTACTTCCATTGATCTCCTTCGTATTTTGTGCCAATTTTTGACCATATTTGTAAGTAACATTATATTTATGCATGTCATAAAAAGTGGCACAAAAAAAGGGGGCCAATAAACCAGGACACATGCAGCATGATCAACTTTTGCCAGGGCTACTATTGGTGGCCTTTGTATTTAAATATGGATGGAGTGGAGTAGTACTATCATTATCTTAGCCTCCTAGGGCTCTCCCAGCGCGTAGGCTCACCTCCCTGCCTCGCCCATCGGATCCCACCATGGAGGATCCCGCCATGGATAATCCCTTAGATCCCAGGATCCCGCGAGCTGCCCTTTCGCTGCGGCCCCCAGCACTGCCGCCTTTGAGTGAAACCCACATGTGTTTTGGAGGGGATCCATTGCTTTGGAATCACAGATCTGTGGCACCGGAGGACATGCCAGGGCTGGGTTTCAGGTGGTGGGCAGCAAGGGCAAATCGGATCGAGGAAGCGTCGCATCAATTGGAGAGAAGTTCCAAGGAGTTGCGCCTGGCGCAGCACAAGGCGGAGGCGCAAGTCGATCTCAGGGGAGAGATGCTGAGGGATGTCAGCATCTGGAAGCATCACATTGACTTCGAGCTAGGGCTAATGGCAGAGATCATATTCACGGAGTCGACTGCGGAGGAAAGAACGCGCATGCCTGCGCAATGGCATGAGCAGCCGGTGCAACTGTTCAAATGGGCGGTAGGAGAAGCCAAATCCTGGGACCAGTTGCGGCGGCACCGCTGGGCATGCATCGTAGGCGAGGTGAGCTGCCCTCGTTCCCCGCCAGCGATGCAGTGACCTAGTTGGTTGCTGCTGTAGTGAACTTGCAACGCCATGTCGGTTTGCAACCTTGACAATCACTCCATCTATATGTATTGTATTCCTGACGAAAATACTTGGTCGTTTGGAAAAAGATGGTAATTGATTTATCACTAGTTTTAGAATGCTTGGTCGTGACAATCAACCGAAGACACAACCAGAAGTCTCCGTCGCGTAATACTTTACAGTCGGTCGCACCAACAGACTGTCGGTCAGACCCGCGTCTCACCGAAGGGACACACATTGGCTTGGTCTGACATGTACGACCAGTTACATCACTGTCTTGTGCGACCGCATTTGAGCAGTGTAGTACTCCCTCTATCTCAGTTTACAAGTCTTGCACGTGTACCTAGGTCATTAATATGACCAACTTAATAAGAGGCATACATTATGAAAAATATATCATTACAAACTTGAAATATTCTATTTTTTAACGATATATTTTTTATGTTAAACAATTTATTCTATATAAGTTACATTGATGACCTAGATACACGTGCAAGCCTTGTAAACTGAGATGGAGGGAGTACTTGAAATTTATGTTCTACTAAACTCATCGGGAGCCGAATCGGGCCTCGAAACCAAAACCATCAATTAATCTTTACCTTGTTCCCATCACATTCCAAAGTACTAGTGCTACAATTAAGTGCAAGCCTTCTCACACCTACTAGTACGTACCCAACCTGAACGTGTTCCCACTATGCAGGTTTTAGTACTAGTGCTAGTACTTAGGTTATAAAAAGGGGAACTACCTAACCAAAAATTACTCTACCTTCCTCCTCATAAGTCCTTCTTCTTCGTCCGTCCTTGCCATGGCCGGTGTGCAGAGCTCTAGGTCGACAACTACTCGTAACAAGGGAGCGGCAACCAAGGATGCGGAAAAAAACAGGGCTCGCCGCCACGCAGAGACCTCGAAAGATCTCTCACGAGCAGGCGATGGCTCCCAGGAGCGCCCTAGCCGTGGAGGCAAACATGCCAAGCTTGCGGCGTTGGAGTCGTTATCCCTCGATGGCATGCCCGATCAGCTCAATAAGCACCTCAATAAGCAGAAGGAGTTCATCCATGGCTTGGTGGAGCTACTGAAGGAGAACCTCGACGACATGCCCACTGAGCTCAATGAGCAAGGGGAGTTGACCGCCAGCTTGGTGATGCTGCTGAAGAAGAGCATTGCCTCGGAGAAGAAGGCGACCGGCAAAATCCTGCAACTTCAGGAGGACAAGGCGAAGCTCTGCCACGAGCTCGACCTGCTGAAGGAGGAGAACGTCGGCTGGAAGAAGCTGCATGAGAATAGTAGTTCCTTGATGAAGATGTTGCAGGCCCTCCTCATGGAACAGAACGAGGAGTCGGCGAATCTCCGCATCGAGCACCCGACTGCTGTCAAGGTACATAATGCGGCCGTGGAACAGATGATGAAGGCTCGCGTCGAGAAATCCCACGTCATGGACAGAATGAAGAAGATGGCGGAGGAGACGCGCAAGGAGATGGAGGTCGTGGAGGCAATGAAGAAGCAGTTACGACTCCGCGGCCAGCAACCCTTCATGTAGTAGAGAGCAGCGCCCTAGACTTGTGTGTGCGTCTTCCTTCTCTTTTGGGGCTGATAATCTTCCTTCTTCTTTTGCTCATGTGTTTCTTCTTTTGCTTCGGGTGTTTCGCCGCACGTGTCACATTCTCTGCGAGGCATGAATAGAACAATGCTAGCAATGAGATGACTAGCAAATTAGATCATTTTTTATCGCCATATGGCACTGGGCTGCCGTGTTTTGTGCTCCTCCGTCGTAGTACTCCAGTGGAAAACTTGAGTATACTGCACTATTCTTTGCTCCTCCTCAGGTCGTCGGCACATTTATACGAGCAGTCAAATCAGAAGGCCCCGCCTTCTAGTAGTAATGAGCCATCAAATCACAAAGGCCCTCGCGTCTCTTGAAACCGACCAAGCTAGATTGCCCCGCCCTCTAGCCTTTTAGAAAATGTATACTTTTGTACAGTAGTAGTATCGATGGATTGCGCCATCGAGCAAAACTAACAAGATGAAATTAAAGAAAAAAGGCGGTACATATATAGAGAGCGCTCGTCGCCAAATTATGCATATAATACTATTAAAAAAGCTAGTACGTGCTTAAATGGGGTACTAAATTATATTAAATAAATTAGCATACCTATTTAATTATTGGGTTCTTATTATTTATGCCACTAGTTGTGTATCACTACTCAGTTTTGCCATTACAAGTTACAACTACTAAAAAATGTCATCGATCTGTGAGATGCCTGCTCAAAAATGCAATTAGATATCTAAAAATGACATCGTTAAGTTAGATGTTTGCTAAAAAATGTCATTAGACATTGTTATTTTCACGTCAAACCCGTTGACCATGTTATATGACAAAAATAAGCCGATTCTCACAATGATAAGTGTGAACCCGCTTGTCAGGACTAACCAAGCGAATAATTTTACAGGAAAATAAGAACGCTGTTGGGATCAAGTAGGCCCCACACTTTATTTTATTGTAGGGAGATAGAGGGAGAGATGGCATATTGGTCCATCGGTATTTATGTCATTATAACATGGCCAAAGAGATTTGAGTCAAAATAATGGTGTCCAGCACAACACACCCCTCAAATAAAACTAAGCACCCTGAAATTCTTTGACAACTAAACTGCTGGCTATATGATGTTGGCCATATATATTGTACGTATATAATGTGAAGAAACGAGTGGTAGTACTATACCAACTAAAAGATGAATTGTAAGAAATACTAGTATGTACGTACTGAAGAGTTAAAGTAACAAGAAGGAACATACCATAGTTCTGCTGGGGGCTCAGCACAACACACCCCTCAAATAAAACTAAGCACACCTGAAATTAAACTAAGCAACTAATCCGGTAGACACTGCATTAGAACCACCATGAGAAACAACACTGCCACCTTACTCAGACTCCTCATCCACGTGCTCGACTTCGTCCTTGTCCCTCTTCCTCTTGGGCGATACTTCTTTGCTTGAACCGCACACTTGCCTCTTGCTCTTCATCCAACCCTTGTAGATATTGAAACAAAGGTAGCCATCCATTGCAGCGTAGTGGATGTGGTCTATATATAGTACATTCCACTCCCATGCATGATGAAACTTGAATGGAGGTTTCTTCAGTGTACCGTACGAAGGATGAACCATGGCTCCTACCAGGGTCAACATTGAAGGCTGATCACGGGAGGGCACCAGCCCTTTCTTCTGGAGGTCGAAGGGGTTGCCTACAAGGAGGCCTATCTGATCCAGGACATCCCTGTCATTCCTAAAGTCTACAGTAACGAATTTGACTCGACCGCCCTTGAGGAAGTTCTTAAATTCCTCGCACTCAACGTCGGCATGGCATATGTGGTAGACCAAGCATAAGTCCTGCACGCAAACCTGGATCACGGCGGGCTTCTTCTTCTCTGCCTCCTTTAGATTCTTCTCGCTTTCCAGGACTATGGTGTACTCAACATCTAGCCCAGCGACCCACTCATCCTTTGAGTTTTCGAACATGCGTATGAAGCGAGCAAGGCATCCTTTCACCACTGCGGAAGAACGGGTGTAGATGACGTCGAACTCATCGCCGGTGATGGTTCTAACCTTGTACCCACTGCTGATCATGGAGATTTGGGACGCCATGGATTTGGGAGGAGGGTTAGGATTAGCGGAACTGCCGTAATGTGAAAGGCGGGACGACTAGGAGCGAACTGCCGTAATGTTAAAGGACGTTCGGGGACGAGTAGGAGTGAACTGCCAGCGGTTTTATAAAAATGCTGAGTGGGGCGTGTGAACGGCAGGGTAGTGGCTTGCCTGGTGGATAAATGGATTCATGCACAGTACTATGGGGGCCCAATTAGATGTCATGTCCACTCGACGCCCAATTAAATGGTTTTCAATGTCATGTCAAGCGTTGGGTGGACATGACATCTAATACGGGCTTCCGAGAGCCCTTGGATCTGAGATCGAACGGTTGCATGGCGTGATTCTAGACCTATGGGTGAATATCCTATCCTGGAGGGTTATTCTGCAATTTTTTAGCAACTTATCATGCGACAGTTTGATCTCGGATCCAAGGGCTGCCGGCAGCCCGTATCATGGTCGCGCCTACCACGACCGTCGCCTCGCTCGCGCGGTCGCACCCTTGGAGATTTAACACAGTGCGTTAGGCTATCTGATGTTGGCATGTCATACATAGTCATCACTTTGGCAACTAGACAACTTTGATGAGGTGGCATAGAATTAAATGAAGAAAGAGAGAGTTGAGTATCATATTATGATACTGTATCATAATAAATGCTATGTTACTGTCGGTGTCAAAACTAGCGGATCTCGGGTAGGGGGTCCCGAACTATGCGTCTAGGCGGATGGTAACAGGAGACAAGGGACACGATGTTTTTACCCAGGTTCGGGCCCTCTCGATGGAGGTAAAACCCTACTCCTGCTTGATTGATATTGATGATATGGGTAGTACAAGAGTGGATCTACCACGAGATCAAGGAGGCTAAACCCTAGAAGCTAGCCTATGGTATGATTGTTGTAATGGTTGTTCGTCCTACGGACTAAAACCCTCCGGTTTATATAGACACCGGAGAAGGCTAGGGTTACACAGAGTCGGTTACAATGGTAGGAGATCTACATATCGGTATCGCCAAGCTTGCCTTCCACGCCAAGGAAAGTCCCATCCGGACATAGGACGAAGTCTTCAATCTTGTATCTTCATAGTCTTGGAGTCCGGCTGACGATGATAGTCTGGCTGTCCGGACACCCCCTAGTCCAGGACTCCCTCAGTAGCCCCTGAACCAGGCTTCAATGACGATGAGTCCGGCGCGCATATTGTTCGGCATTGCAAGGCGGGTTCTTCCTCCGAATAATTCATAGAACATTGTGAACACCAGGATAGTGTCTGGCTCTGCAAAATAAATTCCACATTCCACCGTAGAGAGAATATTATGCACACAAGTTCAATCTTCTGACGTATCTCGTATCATGACGTCACGCCACTACCAAGCCTTTACTTGAATCGTTTTTTATTATACCACCTCAGCGCGTTTAGCGAAGCGGTTTCCTTGGCACGTCTTGTCAAAGCAGAGATCGTGTTCCCCTTATCCCGGGATTCTCATCAATACGGATGTGGGTAACCCAACCGCGCCATTGATGGTGGCGCTTGGGAGATAAGCAAGTTTTACTAGGCCGGTGGGGCCGTATAGTCTTCGTCCGCCCATATATAAGGGGATAAGGATCCACCCTTTTTACCTACGCCTTCTTCCTCCTTTGCTTATCCATATCTTGCGCACTCGAGCTCCAGCGCCCAAGTCCGTGCATCTCGTCTCGACCTTCTTCGACCATGTCCAGAGCGGGAGGCAAATGGTTGGCCTCCTCCGTTACGGAGGGGCACGTTGAAAGACTGCGCAGCGCCGAATATCTGTCCAGCGACATCGCGCACCGGCTGCGCGACAAGGGGCAGCTCATCCCCACCCCCAGGCCCCATGAGAGGGTCGTGTTCCTTCCCCACTTCCTCCGCGGACTGGGCTTTCCACTTCACCCCTTTGTCCGGGGGCTCACGTTCTACTATGGCCTGGATTTCCACGATCTGGCGCCGAACTTCATCCTCAACATCTCGGCGTTTATCGTCGTGTGCGAGGCCTTCCTCTGCATCCAGCCCCACTTCGGCTTGTGGCTCAAGACCTTTAATGTCAAGCCGAAGGTAGTGAAGGGCACTCAAGCGGAGTGCGGAGGCGCCATGTTGGGCAAGATGCCCAACATCATCTGGTTTGAAGGGGCCTTTGTGGAGTCCATCAAGGGGTGGCAATCGGGGTGGTTCTACATCACCGAGCCGCGTGACCCTAAGTGGGCGGCGGCCCCCGAGTTCAGATCTGGTATCCCTATGCAGCTCACCTCCTGGAAAGAGAAGGGCTTGCTATGGGGTAGTTCGGAGGAGCTGACAGGACTCCAAGCCTGTATCCAGAAGTTGTGAACAAGAAGCTCAGGCTTGTCAATGTGGTCCAAGTCATGCTCATCCGCCGGATTCTCCCCTGCCAACAACGGGCATTTAAATTGTGGGAGTTCAATCCAGCGTAGCACCAGGCATTGAGCGGGATCTTCAACACGACGTACGAAGGCGCCTGGAGGGTGCTGTTCAAGGGCGCCGAAGCTCCCGCATCCGCCACTGAAGATCGCGGATTTCGCTCGCAGCGTCCAGCTGACGAGGTAAGTGATTCTACCCCTTTACGGGACACTTGTTTTTAATAGTTTGACCCTACGCGGGTTTCAATCTCCCTTTTCCTTTGACAGGACTGGATGAAGAAGGCTGAGAAGATCATCTGCCCGGCTCCCATGCCAGAAAACCCAGTAGACGCCCGTCTAGCGGGGCTGCTGGTTCTGGCACCGCATGTGGTGCCGGAGAAGAAGGCCAAGAAGGAGGCCACGGGTACTCGAAAGAGTTCCCGTTTTCAGGTGTCCGACGACTCCGGGGCGGACTCCTCCCCCGAAGGCAAGGAGGAGGAAGAAGACTCTCTCCCAGAGGAAGGAGAGAGGAAGAGGAAGGCTTCCCCAACAGGGGAGGCCGAAGGGTCCAAGAGGGGAAGGACTATTCCCCCGGACAGCTCCGCCAACGCCAACGTTGGCGACGAAGAGTGGCCCTCAAGGGCCAGGCCTCCAGCAAGATCGTAAGTATCCGGATTCCTGAATGATTTGTAATTTCTTTTGTGTCACATAGTGTCCTTCTAATGCCACATACTGCCTGCAGTCCGGCCGATGATGATCTCCCAGCTTCATCGAGCGGGTCATTGGCTCCGTCGGATGTGGATTCCATCCTGACTGCCTCCACCCCTCGCGACGCTGAGGACGCCGAGGTGGGATCCCAGGAAGGGACCCATCAGGAGGAGGCTCCGGAGGCGCCGCAAGGCAGCCTCCCGGACTTTGCGCCGGACTCCACGCCGGAACCCGCAGTGGTTCCGGAGTCCGGCAGGCGGCCCCTTCGCAAGAAGGGCAAGACCGTGACACTGGCGGCCCCCGTCCAATCAGAGGCGCCAGACAACTTGTTGGAGGCGCTCAAAGGCGCTTCCATCGAGGAAGAACACCGCACTATCATGAGTGCGGTGATTCAGAAGGTTCAGCTCGCCAAGAGCGGGCTGACCGAAGCCTGCAGTAGCCTTCTAACAGGCTTTGAGGTAAGAAGTTAAAAATATTCAATGTAATACCGCATAGACAGTAGCCCCTGATGCTTGGTTCGGTGTTCGGAAAGAAAAGCCAGACTGAGGATCTAAAAAGATACACGCATGGTTGCTAAAAATTATGTCAATATGGGTTTGCAGGCTGCGTTGCTGACCTCTGCCGCACTGACTGCGGAGGTCGGTGCTTTGAAGCAGGACCTCGAGCGGTCCGAGCAAGAGCTCAGCCGTGCCAAGAAGCAGCTCAAGGACAAAGAAGGTGAGTAACACAACTTTGAATAGTTACCTTATAGAAAAGGATTTAGGTTGCAATAAAAATAACAAGGATAACGTGGGTACTGTAGGGGCCACGAATGAGGTGGCAACCCTGAAGGAGGCTGTGTTCGCGGCCGAACGCAATGCGGATGTGGAACGGGCAGAGCGAGAGAAGCAGGAGGCGCGGGTGGCGGAGGTGCGGCAAGAGCTCCAGGCTCTCATGGAAAAGCATGAGAGTTTGGAGCGCGACTCAAAGACTCGAGAGTCCGAGCTTGCCTCGGCTCTCAAAAGTGCCAAAGCCGCCAAGGCCGAGGCCCATAAGGCCCTTCAGGAGGTTGAGGATGTGAAGAAAATAGCGGCGGGTAAGGCATTTTTCATGCAAAGCAAGCATGTTAATGTAAACTTCCTGATACTTACCCGAATTCGGAGCTCTCCAGGGGCATTTGCAGATCCGCCTTGCAGCGTGTCCGATGCCGCCGCGTTCTACCAAGACGAGGAGGGGAGCTCAACGGAGAAGGTCTTCTGGTCTCAGTACGCTGAGGCCGGCCATCCGGTGCCCCCTAGCGACCAGCTGAAGGAGCTAGTCGAGCTCCACAAGGTAGCCGAGCGGACCATGAAGGGCCTCATAGTCCGGCTGTGGCCTGGAGAGGCCATGCTTGGGAGCTACTTCGGCCTCGTGCGGCGGCTGGTGGATGCGTGCCCCTGGGTGGAGGTCATCAAGCGCTCCGCCTGTATTGAAGGTGCTCGTCGGGCCCTTGCCCGCGCAAAGGTGCACTGGGGCAGGCTGGATGCGGAGAGGCTTATCACTGACGCGCCGCCAGCGGGCAAGGAGTATCGTACGCCCGAGATGTACTATAAGACTATCCTGAAGGGTGCCCGCAAGATTGTGGATGAGTGCCCCAGAGATGTAATTATTGAGTAAACTCGCAATGTGTTATCCTGTGCGCTGAAAACTGTGTTCATATGCGCGAAGCAATGCTTATTGATTTAAAATATTACCTTCTGTGCGGCCATTTATAAAATCTGAGAGATGGCAAGTCGTCGGCTTCAGCCCCCATGCCACGAGTGCTGGGGTGTTCGGGATAAACTTGAGCACTCTTGTTCCCATTTTTGGGTCCATCTAGGGAGGCGCTCAACACAACGAACTAGGCAACCGGACTTATAATGCTTGAACACTCTCACTTAGCCATAGAATTCTATAATTTTAAATTTCGGCGAAGCCCCTAGTATTTGGAAGACCGAGTCCGGGGCGCTATCCACGCCTTGGCCGGACATTATCCGGTTCTTCGCTCGAAGTGGCATAAGTCTTTAGGGACTCGAAAAGACCTCTCGAACAGCGACGAGTCTCTCGCCTTATCATGCCAGTAAATTTTAGCTTTCTCCACTGAGGCGCTCGCCCAGCTCAACTGGGGCGCAATCGCAGTGGTTCTCCCAGTGCTACCTTAGCCGACAGAACGGCACGTAAGGTACCAAAACATGGGAGCCGGGCAAACCCAACTATTGACCCAAGACATGATTCGGAGCCGATTCATATAATGCTATAAGTTCGGGGTGCCGCACTTGTGAAAGTGTTCGGACTTATCACACCATAATGCGGGGAACATAAGCCCCTGGTGTATTCGGCCGTACCAAAATATACGGGTGCAAGATGTCATTAATGAACATATATGTAAAGTAATGCAATTATAGGCAAAAAGTGCTGCATTATTTATTCAAGGAATTCTACTATGAGTGCGGAATGATACAAATAGTGCGGTAAGCAAGGGATTGGACTAATTAGACATGTCCCCCTCCAGGGGTGGGCTGCGGACTGGTGTATATAATCAAATTTAATGCTCGTAATGGAAACCACCTGAGTGTTCGTCGCAGCCTTTTTCCCTCCCTGGCTGTTGCATCATGAGTTCGATGGATTCGCCGCCGGACAGGGCCTCTGGTGAACGGAGTCCTGTGTATAAAAAGAAGGGAAATAAAAATAAAAAGAGCGACACACTTGGGAGCCCCTGGTGTGGTCGAGCCGCACTCTGGGTCTGTTGTGGTCGTGCCCCTCCCCCTATGCCCATGGTATCTCCAGAGCGTAATGATGTACGCGGAGGGCTGGTCTTGCGATCATGCGAGGGCTGGGGTTGGGGCCGCATTGCTACGCGTGCTCGGAACGTGCCAGGTGGTCTTGATTGATGTTGCTCCGGGCACGTTTGGCCGTGTCCGGTCGTTTAACGGCCGGACTCGAAAATTGCCTTAGAAGGCTGCTCTGTACTTCTGCCGCGAGAGCCGCTGTATGTTCCTCCGTTCGGAGGGAGCATTCCGTATTTCCGTTGACTGTGATAACTTCACGAGGGCCTGGCATCTTGAGCTTGAAGTATGTGTAATGTGGCACCGTGTTGAACTTTGCGAACGCGGTTCGTCCGAGCAGAGTGTGATAGCCGCTGCGGAACGGGACTATGTCGAAGATTAACTCCTCGCTTCGGAAATTATCCGGGGATCCGAAGACCACTTCCAGTGTGACTGAGCCTATACAATTGGCCTCAACACCTGGTATGACGCCTTTGAAGGTCGTCTTTGTAGGTTTAATCCTTGAGGGGTCTATGCCCATCTTGCGCACTGTATCCTGATAAAGCAGGTTCAGGCTACTGCCGCCGTCCATCAGGACTCTCGTGAGGTGAAATCCATAGACGATTGGGTCTAAAACCAATGTGGAGAATCCGCCATGGCGGATACTGGTCGGATGGTCTCTTCGATCGAAAGTGATCGGGCAAGAGGACCATGGATTGAACTTCGGGGCGACTGGCTCCATCGCATATACGTCCCTTAGTGCATGCTTCCGCTCCCTCTTGGGTATATGGGTTGCGTATATCATGTTTACCGTCCGCACTTGTGGGGGGAAACCCTTCTGTCCTCTACTGTTCGGCGGCCAGGTCTCTTCCTCATCGTCGCTGTGCAGCCCCTTGTCGTTGTTTTCGGCAATTAACTTGCCTGCCTGCTTAAATACCCAACAATCTCTGTTGATGTGGTTAGCTGGCTTTTCGGGGGTTCCATGTATCTGGCATGAGCGGTCGAGTATTCGGTCCAAATTGGACGGACCCGGAGTTGTTCTTTTGAATGGCTTCTTCCGCTGACCGGGTTTAGAGCCTCGGAATCCGGCGTTGACTGTCGTATCCTCATTGTCGTCGCCGTTAACGCGGCGTTTGTTTTTTGCTTCGACGCGACCTGCCGTTGTGGTCCTTAGTATCCGGACTGCCAGCATTTTTACTGAGGTTGTTGCTGTGAGCTAGCCAGCTATCCTCTCCCGCACAGAAGCGGGTCATTAATGATGTGAGGGCTGCCATGGATTCGGCTTTTCCTGTCCTAGGTGCCGGGCTAGCCACTCGTCGCGGATGTTATGTTTGAAGGCTGCGAGGGCCTCTGCATCCGGACAGTCGACAATTTGATTTTTCTTTGTTAAGAACCGTGTCCAGAATTGCCTGGCCGATTCGTCTGGCTGCTGGATTATGTGGCTTAGGTCATCAGTGTCTGGTGGTCGCACATATGTGCCCTGGAAGTTGTCGAGGAATGCAGCTTCCAGGTCCTCCCAACACCCAATTGACTCTGCGGGCAAGCTGTTAAGCCAATGTCGAGCTGGTCCTTTAAGCTGGAGTGGGAGATATTTGATGGCGTGGAGATCGTCTTCGCGGGCCATATGGATATGAAGGAGATAATCTTCGATCCAAACCGCGGGGTCTATTGTGCCATCGTAGGATTCAATGTTGACGGGTTTAAACCCTTCAGGGATTTGATGATCCATTACTTCGTCTGTGAAGCATAGTGGGTGTGCGGCGCCTCTGTATTGAGCAATGTCACGTCGTAGCTCAAGAGAGCGTTGTCTGCTGTGTTCGGCCCGGCCGGAGTTGCTGTATCCGGCGCGACGGTATTCGTCGTGGGTCGTGGGGCGCCCACGTGATCCATAGATAGATCTGAATTGCCTTGCCTTGTCCTCCAATATATAACGCAAGTCCGGCGCGTTCCCTCGTGGCTTTGTAGTTTTTGAGTGATGCCGGGGTACGGTCTTGGTGGAGGGCCTAGGTGCCGCTCTGTCCCGACCACGGGGTGGTCGGTCTGCCGTATTGTGCGCTGGTGATGAAGGTATATATGCTTCCTCCTCTAGTCGGGGGAGCAACTTGTGTTTTGGGTAGCTCTTGGAGGGGCGTTCGAGTTCATACTCTTTGGCCGCGAGGACCTCGGTCCATCTGTCGGCCAGCAGGTCTTGATCAGCTTGAAGCTGCTGCTGCTTTTTCTTTAGGCTATTTGCTGTGGCCATTAGCCTGCGTTTGAAACACTCTTGTTTGACGGGATCCTCAGGCACGACGAATTCGTCGTCGTCGAGGCTTGCCTCGTCTCCGGAGGGAGGTATGTAATTATCATCCTCGACCTCTTCGTCTGCTGCTCTCTCGTGAGGGCTTGCTTCTGCATCCTCCTGCGCTGAATCTTGCAGGAGGGGATTGTCTTCGGCACTTTCTGGGGTGTTATTATCTCCTGTGCCGGAATCTCCATTCTTGCTTTGGCGGGATTTAGAACGGCGCCGCTGACGTCGGCGCTTGGGCTGTTTCTTTAAGGAATCTGCCTCCGCTGCTTCTTCGCCGTCCCCATCTTTTGGGGTGTCCACCATGTATATGTCATATGACGAGGTGGTCTTCCAGTGCCCTGTAGGCGCTGGTTCTAGATCGTCTCCGGCCTCGTCGTCCATACCGTTGATGTCTTCGGAGTCGTAGTCTAGCATGTCGGTTAGATCGTCGACAGTGGCTACAAAGTGGGTGGTGGGTGGGCTTTGAATTTCTTCGTCGTCCGCATCCCAACCATCCTGGCCATAGTCCGGCCAGGGCTCTCCGGATAGCGAGAGATGCTTTAGCGAATTTAGGATGTCGCCAAAGGGTGAGTGCTGAAAGATGTCCGCAGCAGTGAACTCCATGATCGGCGCCCAATCAGATTCGATTGGCAGGGGCGCAGGGGGTTCGGAGTCCGGCACCTTGGATTCACGAGCTTTATAAGGGACAAGGTCAGTGTTCGGCCCCATCACCGTGGAAGTCGCAGCTCTCGAGGCGGTGTCCAGCCACTCGTCCTCGATCTGCGCAATCGGCTTCGGACTATGGGTCGGAGCGGATTCGTGTGTGGCCTCCAAGGTACTGTCCGGCGGCAGAGTTAGATCATGCCCATCGTGACAGCACGGCACGCTCGGCTGCGGCTCGGATCCATCGAAGATCAAGTCTCCGCGGATATCCGCCGTGAAGTTTAAGCTTCCAAATCTGACCTGATGGCCAGGGGCGTAGCTTTCGATCTGCTCCAGATGGCCAAGTGAATTGGCCCGCAGTGCGAAGCTGCCGAATACGAAGATCTGTCCGGGGAGAAAAGTCTCACCCTGGACGGCGTTGTTGTTGATTGAAGGAGCCATCAAGCCTATCGGTGACGACACAGAGGAACTCTCAATGAAAGCACCAATGTCGGTGTCAAAACCGGTGGATCTCGGGTAGGGGGTCCCAAACTGTGCGTCTAGGCAGATGGTAACAGGAGACAAGGGACACGATGTTTTTACTCAGGTTCGGGCCCTCTCGATGGAGGTAAAACCCTACTCCTGCTTGATTGATATTGATGATATGGGTAGTACAAGAGTGGATCTACCACGAGATCAAGGAGGCTAAACCCTAGAAGCTAGCCTATGGTATGATTGTTGTAATGGTTGTTCGTCCTACGGACTAAAACCCTCCGGTTTATATAGACACCGGAGTGGGTTAGGGTTACACAGAGTCGGTTACAATGGTAGGAGATCTACATATCCGCATCGCCAAGCTTGCCTTCCACGCCAAGGAAAGTCCCATCCGGACACGGGACGAAGTCTTCAATCTTGTATCTTCATAGTCTTGGAGTCCGGCTGATGATGATAGTCCGGCTGTCCGGACACCCCCTAGTCCAGGACTCCCTCAGTTACTATGTGTCATGCATGTCAAAAAAAGTGATATATGATACTACAATATGATACTATGCACTAGGGAGGTAGTATCATATGCATGATACTAATTTATGATACTACCCATTACAACCAGCCTTAGTCACTCATACAACAAGGTTAGCTATAAGAGTATTTTTTACTTCTCTCTATCTCTTTCTTTGTAGTATTTATTGCATTTGCCAAGGAGTGACCTCTTCCAATGAAATGGTAGTCTCAAGTCATTAAAAGCATGCACATCCCACATCTCTTGTCAATAAACAAGAAACGATGTACTCCCTCCTTTCCGGTTTATAGGGCTTATCTCAACCTTTTTGTTTTTTCCAATTTATAGGGCTCATCTCCATCTCATTTTTAGTTTCTGAGATGCATTAAATCTTTGCATGTAAGAATTAAAAAGGAACACACCAATGCATGTAATGTTTCTACTTATCTAGTGGCCAAGCATGCATGCACTGCAATTAATCCAATTTAATGCATGAGGTTAAATGGGGTAGTTTTGTAAAGTAGAGATACATTGCTCCACTCACAAAATGCCTTGATTGATGAGATTTTAGATTTGAGCCTTATAAACAGGAAAAGAGGGAGTCGAAGTTAATGCATCGCGCCTAAGTGTTTTGGGATTATTTGGTTTTCGTAAGATGACTTGCACACCTAGATGGAGGTAGTAATTAACTTGCCACATCAGAATTTATGCCTATGTGGCAGGCTTAGCACATGTACGAGCAAGTACAATAGTGGGCTATAAGACCGCTTACATGGCATTTTTGCATATGTGGAGGAAAGAGGCAAGGAAAAAGTGTAGGAGTGGGCTCTCATGCAAGAGCCAGCCTCTACATGGTGGAGCATTGGGAGAGGCACATGTATACCATGGTGGTGGTCAGGAATCGGGAGACTCACACCGGTCGTAGCGCCGCAGTTAAAATGATAAAATGGCAAGTCAAATCAGGGGCCCCACCTGTCCAGCAGTAAATCGCTGTCAAATCACACAACCCTACGTTTGCAGCAGCCTAGTCCCTCATCTTCTCGCGTCTCTGTCGAACCGACTAGGTGGAACTGCCCCGCCTACCGCGCGGGAAAAGCCCCGCCCTCGACTTTTAAATAGTATAGTATACTAATATCGTATCCATGGATTGCGCCATGGAGCAAAGCCTCAAGAAAACGGCGGTACACATGTACGGAGTATACAACACGCCCGTCGAGTTCGCGTGGCGCCCCAGACGGTTGGTCAGTCTGGCATGCTGCTCTCCGAATGGAACGCACATCATATTGCGTTTGCACACACATGTGGGACCGCAATCGAGAATCGACCATAGGCACACTCCCTGGCCCCGCAAGTCGTGTGAGTTAATAGAAGAGAGAGACGAGCGATAGTACTAGAGAAGTGTTGTACAGACGTTGGTGCCTGGACGATCCCTGCATGACACGGAAGACCAGTTCGTCCATGCATGTGACCAAACTCTAGCAGACACACCTAGATTGGCTATCGTCTACATATCATGCAGACTGTGTTGTACAGGGACGTAGTTCTGCCGAGAAATCTAAAAAAAGGTTTCTTGTCATCTCGCAATATTAGGTGTCATGTGCTTCGGATCACTTCGAGGCTTAAACAGCGACAACTGAGTTCCTCCAAGGCGCTAGTCATTGGGAGCACATGCACGAAGACTACTCGGCTGCCATCTAGGTCAAGCCGGCTATTTTAATTAGGACATCTATCGATGGACCCCTTTTCTACGAGTTTATCTTTAATTTGAGCTTTGATCCTCGTCTAGTTTGTCCGTCGGGATTCATGTTGTCTCCTTTGGGCAGTGAGGTTATGGTTTCTTGTCATGTGGCATTTTTTTGTGTTATATGTTATAATCCGGTGCTTCAGATTTGACACAACTGTGCCTCCGGGGCACATGCATGAAGACTTCTCGACAGTCATTGACGAGGTCAAGACGGCTCCGATAGACAAAAGAAAACTAGTACTCCACTATATAGGCAGGAGCCTCCACGCTTGCTTGCTAGTGTTGCTATCTTTCACACTGTCTCGTCCTCTCCAGATCTAAACACAACAGCGGTGGCCACACTCTCTCTCTGCTCACCGATGGTCACAGATCCAGTCGGATCCTCTCCGACGGGGAAGATGAGAAGGTGTAACATTCACGTGGTCGTCCTCGACGATGGCTCTTACCCACTGCTGGCGCGTCCCTATCAGCGTGCCTTGCCATTCTCTCCCAAGCACCGCTGGCTAGGGAGGGCCTCCGACTCCTTCTTCCTCGCTGTCGTATAGTGTTGGCAGATCCGGCCTCCCGCCACCCATCTAGCGACATCCCGGCGACCCTCAGGTATAACTTCCTTCGAAACCGGGCTTGCTCTACTTCCCCAGCTCCTGACGTCGCTGCATTTGTATCTTTTACTATTTCCCAGCCCCCCTCGTAGATAGGATCGATCAGCTGTTCGAAAGCCACCTAAAATTTGACTGTTAAGAGGTAAAAGTAGTTCATGCACTCGAATCTAGTACTACTTGGTTCAAACAAGGAAGAGAGGGGGTGGGGGTGGGGGAAAATCTGTTACCTGAATCTAGGACTTGGTCGAAAGAGGAAATAATGGGGGCGAAAAGTAGCAGAGACTGGCTATCCAACTGGTCTCTTGGTCTAATGGGGAAATAAAGGGAAACGCAGTACAAACTCAATATAAACCCGATCTATTGGTTGAAAAAGGAAAGAAAGTGGGGACTGGGGGACAAGTCAATAGAGTAAGTCCATCACTAGATTTGCTAGACTCACACAGTATAAGGTGGCTATACCAAACAAAAATGGGACCAACCCAGATATCCTGTTATGATGTTTGTTGCTCTGAGCCACTCTTATGTAATGCCACTGGTAAAATGTAGTAGTCACACTGTTAAAAGTAAGGACACGTTAAACCAATGCTGTTTTCAATGTAATGCCTCCAGTAATATGAATGAATGGCACTTTCTTTCATGTCCTGCAAAATTTCCCATTAAGATAAGTTGCTTCTTTTTGTTAGAAATGCAATTGTCCTGGTCCGCCTACTCTCCCGTGCCCAAATACCGACTCTGTAGCAGCTGTTAATGTAATGTTGCTGGTAAAACGAAGTAATGGCGCCATTAAAGTAATGTCATATTTAATGGTTGTCATACGTAATCCTAATGCCCGCACTAATATCTACCAATGTTGCTGCTTTAGAAATTGCTACTGTCCTTGTAGGATTGCCATTCAAATAAGTAACATTCTTCTTTTCATTTGATGTATGTTTCATCACTTGTTTGTCACCCTTCTTTCCACCTTTTTGTGCAAACGGAGACATGCATTTCACGCTTGATCTTAGTTGAACTGCACAAATGATATCCAAATTATAGTTGAACATTCCAGGAGCTTCACAACAAACCTTGATGTTGCTCAATTTTATTGCAACTAATGAAGAAGAAGCTCTGTGGGTTTCATTTTCTGATGGAAATGGAACCGGGGCTGGAGCCCTTTTCTTAAAAAAATTGAAGAAGCTGCTAGCTCATGGACATTGCTTCATTTTAGGTGAACTGCACCAAAAGGTCCTGTGAATTGAATCATCCATGTTGGTGACTGGTGTCATCCCTTCTACGATGGAGTTGACTGCAGACATGGTTCCCATCACGAGGTATGTTCCTTTTTGGTCTGACCATTTGCCAAGCATCCTGCATGTTGAGTCTGCTCTTGTGCTACTATTTTGGGAACCATGATAAAGCAGTAATGTTATTATTTTGCACCTTAATCTAGTGGCACTATTAATTTGAGGCAATGTTTTGGCACCGCTAGTGCCACAGAATTTTTATATATATCGAAAGATGGGGTTTCCTCCGGTTTCATTAAAGAAACCCTACAATAGAGAACCATTATCCGACAACATCTTAGTGTAAATGGGCAGTTATGCAACTACTACTAGACCGGACTGAGTACTAGCAGGAGTCAAGTTTGCCACATAAGCTAGACAGGTAGGGGGACGCATCACCAGCTCGACCAAGTTTGGACTACAACCCAAATGCTACCACAAAAATATCAGGGGGGAAGATAGAGATAGCTTTAGCATCCCAGTCTAAGCACCCCCGGCCACCATCCTTGCGACGCACGGTACACCTCGTTTGCCACCTGCTCGACCCTAGTGCCACTTATAAAATGAAGTAATCATACAGTTAAAATAGAGCGAGTGTCCTCTCTATCATTTCATTTCCAATGTAGATAAAGAAAGTGCTTCTCTTTGTTAGTATATGTTTCATCAACTAGTACCATTGTTAATGTTTAAGCGTTTCTGCAAACTGGGGTGCTTAATTTTAGTTGATCTGCACAAAAATAGAGATTGGAATGTCTTAAGGCCCCTCCTTGTACTACTGTTGTACAGTGATGTTCATCACTGGCAGAAGGTGTATCGGGGAGACTTGGGTCGATTTCAAGTATGAGGCGTCGCAGGGCCCATCTCGCCCTCGCAGCATGGCATACTATGATACTATCGCAATATTTTCTTCTACTTATTAGTGTATGTTTCATCAACTAGTGCCACTATAATGTAATCACGCTTTTTCATTATCTATGCAAACAGGGTTATTCAGCTGCATTTTGGTGGAACTGCACAAATGTACGGATGGAACCGACATATATATAGAGTGCGAGGTGCCAAGTAAAAATTACCGACACCAACCCTGCTCCATCTAAGCATTGGCATCCACCACCACCAGTGGGATGTGTGGCGCTCACTGTGGACGGATCTTTCTCGGCAGCAAATCCTTTAACCAAATACTAGTAGCTGAGACTTCAAAAAAAAATACTAGTAGCTTATATTGGCAGTTTTCTAGGGAGTACTCTTTTCTGAAAGAAGCACCAATCTATTTTTCTTTATTTGTACACAGTGTCACAACTTTGACCCAAAGGTCCAGAGCTATTTTAGGGTCATTGGCGTAGTACTCGGAGATTGATTGTAAGCATGATTTTTATTAGCTGTCACACTGATTGTAAGCATGAGCAGATGGAAGATTAGGTTAGTGTGAAGCTTACCTGAAACCCTACCAACGCCGTTGAAATGAGGCGAGCGTCGAGGGAACCATGGAGAACGGCGGGGAAGCAACATCGCGCCATCCGGCCTCCTCTTGCGGTGGTAGAATGAATACTCATGTGGCTCCGGCTGGCTCTGGACCCTCACGAACGGCACATCGTACTCGATCGATTCGGTGTCCTCTGGGTGCTCGACCTTCGACATGTACGCCCACCACCTCCACCTGACTTTCGCCTTGGGCGAATCTGTCTGCTCCATCGCCCAGAGGAGATACTCGATGAACTCGAAAGACTGCGGCGTGACTACCACCGAGGAGTACATCGCTACCCTCATCGCCGCCGTCTCACTCTTTCGCATACATTGCCACATGGCCCTCACCGTCCTCAAAATCTCTCACTCATTGTCAAACCAAGTAAGGTTCTCCTTCAACCTGGCTAACTTTGCCTGGTCGCTGCCGGTGATCTGCCTGATTCGCTGCTGCATCCTCTCCATAGATGTCCTTCTGAGTGGTCCGGTGCTAGCTTTGGAAGATGGAAGGAGAGACGGTGGTCTTGCAATAGAGAAGAGGGAGAGGCGAGATGGTGGTTTTGGAATGGAGATAATGGAGAGGAGCGGGGGTGGTTTTGCAATGGAGAAGAGTGAGAGGCGAGACAGTGGTTTTGGAATGGAGATGATGGAGAGGAGAGGTTTCCCTACCTTTCGGTCGCTGATAGGTGGGCCTTGCGCTTGGTGGGACCCATGTGTTAGTGTCTCAATAGCAGGATGGGATACATCAGGGGATCCCCGTCCGAGGAGAGAGGAGGTGGTTTTGCAATGGATAAGAGGGAGAGGCGAGGCGGTGGTTTTGGAATGGAGATGATGGAGAGGAGAGGAGGTGGTTTTGCAATGGAGAAGAGGGATAGGAGCGTGCGGCAGCAATTTAGGATTGGACGAGAGGGCCGGCGCGCAGTGACTGGATCAAAATCAAAATCGATTTACCCTTCAATTAAGAAAGTGACCCCACATTAACTAGTCTTCCTTTTATTGTGGGTCATAATTGAGCATGATTTTCACAAATAAAATATATGTTATACATTGCCGAAATAATATAATTTGAAAATACATTCAGATACGAACCAAATTGCTTGTCAAATATAGTACGTGGTCACACTTTGACCCAAAATACGCAAAACAAAAAAATACTTCCAAAACCAGCGCCGCTCCTCTCCTCTTAAACCACCGCCGCTCCTCTCCTGTTCCAATCTAAATCCAGTGCCGCTCCTCTCCTCTTCCATTTCAAAACCACCGCCCCTCCTCTCCTGTTCCAATCCAAAACCAGCGCCGCTCCTCTCCCGTTCTAATCCAAAACCAGCGCTGCTCCTCTCCTCTTCCATTCAAAAAGCACCGCTGGTGAGTGAAGGTGCTGTGGAGAAGTAGATCGATGGAGGAGTACAACCGATACGTGAGGATCGCAGACGGCGACCCTGTGAAGCTACCTAGGATGTTGGAGATACAGTCTTAGTTTGACAACAAGGACCAACTTGCGGCGATGGTGACATCCATGGCCAAATATCAGCAACAAAGTGAAAAGGCGGCGATACTCCCGAAGGGAGTCACGCGGGAGTACATAGAGCTGCTCCTCTAGGCCATGTAGCAAACAGATTCACCGAATTCGATCGTGAGGGAGCAGTGGTGGGAATATTGATCCCAGATGGACCATCCACCAGAGATTGAAGGATCGAGCATCTACAGGGAGCCATTTGTGAGGGTGTCGTGCTAGAGCGAGCTGGTGGAGTCTTCGTCGACCGAACCCAACTGCAAGAGGAGAAAAGCAGTTGGCCCGACGACGCTTCCCCGCCATCCTCTCCCTCACCATTCACATCGTCTCACGGGGTGGCTGTCTGCCACCGAGAAATAGGAGGGGACTGCCCCCAGCCCAATAGTCGGGCAGGTTGTGAATTGTCAGGAGGAGCTTAGGTTTGTCAGTATTTGCAAGTTGTGAATTGTGTTTTGTGTTGTGTATTTTGAGAGTACTTTCAGATATGTATGTCTTTTGAATTTCAGATTTGCAGTATTGAGCATATGAAGTATTTTATGAATTCTAGAGATCTATTTTTAGCACTTAGAAAAATGTAGTTTCATAGGAGTATAAAAGTGCATACAATGTGATTCTCAGAGAAGAAACTGCAAGTTTCAGTTTCAGATAAGAAACTGCAAGTTCAGTTTCAGATAAGAAACTGCAACTTTCAGAGGCAGAGCATTTATATTAACACAACCTTTTCAAATAGGGTTAACATCATGTTGGAGGTTTTATTCATGCTCCAAAATGGAACTACCAGTCAGTTAACATCATGTTGATCAACATTCATGCATAGCACATCTTCATATGATGCACAGTCAAAAAGGTATGCTATTTTCAAAATGCCCAATGCCCACACAATGTCGAGGGCGCGAAAAACAGAGAAAATGAGGGACGAAGTTTTGGCAAGTGTTGGACGTGGTGTGCGTATATGACAATGGGGACCCACATGTCAATAATGGCAGAGGCAAAAAAATTGGAGATATTTTCCCTACATCAGGTGGAATTGAACCCGGGCGGAATAGCTGTCGGGTAGTGTCACTTGGCCACTTGGCTAGTTCAGTACTTCCGTTACAAATAAGGCACTACCTTAGGTGGTCTGATCTCCTCCTGCGCCTTTGTGCGCTCGCCGCTGCGCTGCTATTTGCCATTGTGAACATGCTGAACAAATGAGAGGAATCTGGAGAGGACTATACATGGAGAGGCGGACAGTCGGGACCCACCAGGTCTATGGCCGTACGCAAGCAAGTGCCTCATCAAAAAAAAATACTTCCTCCTAATGCTATACTGACGTTGGGGCCCACGGGTTTGTCAACATAGTTACATTTTTTTAGGTGCTTCAACGTAGTTACTATAGGAGATAAATTCACAACGCAGCCGGGGAGCTGGCAGGTATCATTTATTATCACTGGGGCAGCAAGTATCAGCTGGGTTTTGGGCTGCCCCGTCTAGGATTTCTTTTTTAACATGCGCAACCCACGACATGCCGGTTTGTATTTTTTAGGGCCGTCATGTATCGACCGGCCCATCTGAGGTTTTGTTTTTCCTGAAACATTGGCAGCCCAATTTATGTATTTTTTTGAAGAAAACGCAGAGGTCTGTTCTATTTTTCTATATAAGAATAGGAACGGCTGGTCCAACTTATGTTTCCCTTCTAACTATATTATATATATTTAAATTATTTTATATGTTATTATATATTATTGTTATTTTCATCATATATTTAAGAAATACTTACATATGTAAGAAAACAATATCCCACATCTTATTAACTTATAAAAATAATTTCGTAACAATAAAATCCTGGATTTTTTTGGCAACGAAAATCCTGGTGATTGTGTACAAAAGCTTGGTAAGATTTAAGGACCAATGTAATAACAAATCACTTATTATTTAAATATATTTATAACAAAAAGCTCAGCCCTTGTTTATTTTTTGATAACATTGCTGCGCCCAACCCAACATTATAATTAGAATCAGCCCAGCAAAATCATGTATTTCGAGAAAGTGCAAATGGCCTGTATTTTTTTAGGAAAAAAATAAATGGGCCACATGGACGCTACATTATTTGTTCACCTAGCCCAGCAAATGGACTGTAATTTTTTTTTAAAAAAAAGATATCAAATTGACTGTAAATTCTGAAAAAATGGGTTGAATACGTGCCACATTTTTGGAGGCTGAAATGTGGGCCAATAGGTCGAAGCCAACGCAAGTCGTTGTCAACTTAGTCAACAAATGATTCTGACATCGTTAGCCATTAGATTTACATCCAGCGACCGGCATCCATCTTCAATCTCTCATCTTCTTCCTCCAGCGCCGCCGGGACCACCTACTCCCGCCTCCTGCTGCTAGCAGCTCCGCTTAGCACGCTTCGCTGTGAAGCGCGCCAGGCCATCCCTCCTCCCCTTCACACCTCATGTTCTTCTCCACCGTCAGCCGAACCAAACTGTACCAGAACCAGTTAACCCTCGTACACCTCTCCGTCTGCGACTCTACTCCCGTGTCTTCCCATCTCTGGCTCCTTGCTGTCCGGAGCCTCGCCGTCGTCCACCACCTTGGATGCGCTTGGCGCGGAGTGGTCAACGTGGTCAACAAACGACATACATCGGAAGTAGACTGTGCGTGGAGAGGCTGACAGCTGGGTCCACGTCCACGCGCAAGGAAATGCCTCCTTATTACACGCAAAATAATGATTTCTCCACCTGACAGCCGGGACCCGCCGAAAGGGCCTCTGTATTTCGTGAAAAAACGTTCCCCCCGCTAACAGGTCAGACCCACCAGCTATATATTCGCACGCAAGGAAGTGCTTATTACGCACAAAAAATGAATACTCCCCTGCTAGCTGGGACCCACCATAGTGGGAGGCTGACTTGTAGGCCTACTAAGTTGACGGGGACGGAGGGCTTTGTCAACTTAGTCAATATGAACGATTCTAGCTCCTGTGACCGTACGATGTCCATCCAACGGCTGTAGTGCTTCTTCAACCTCTGGTCTTCTTGCTCCAGCCGCCCAAACCAGCGCCGGTCGTGCCGCGTGCTCCTGCCTCCCGTGGCCGGCTGTGATGCCGTAGAGGCCTCACTGCCCCCTACTACTCCCACAGCTGGCTAGGTCATCCCTCTACTCACCCACACCCCGTATTATTCTGCGGCGACGAGAGCCTCACACCACAGCCGAACCAGTGAACCCTCGTACTCCTCTCCACATGGGCATCCACTGACGCGTCTTCTCCGGCTCCGTGTCGTCCCCTTCCTAGGCCTCGCCATCGTCCACCGCCCTGGTGCTCTCGGTGCGGCGTGGTCAACGTGGTCAAGGAACGACTTCCATCGGAAAAGTACTATACGTGGAGAGGCTGACAGCTGGATCCATGGCCGCAGCAAGGAAGTGCCTCCTTATTACGCGGAAAATAATGATTCCTCCACCTGAAAGCAGGGACCCACTGTACGGGCCACTGTATTTCATGAAAAAAACATTTCCCCCTGACTGCTGAGACCCACCAGCTACATCTTCGCACGCAAGGAAGTGCGTCCATATTACGGGCAAAAAAATGATTCGCCCCCTGACTGCTGGGACCCACTAGCTACATCTTCACACGCAAGGAAGTGCATCCATATTACAGGCAAAAAAATGATTCGCCCCCTGACTGCTGGGACCCACCAGCTACATCTTCACATGCAAGGAAGTGCCTGACAGTCGGGACCCACCTGGTCGAAGCATACGTAGGGTTGTCATTCTGGTCGGGAACGTGTACGTACATACTGGTCGATCAGTATGTCTGCAGGTTGCAGCGATGAACCATGGCCGTGCAAGGAGGGCACGTGTCGTAGTACAGGCGCGCACGTGTCGTAGTAGAGGCGTGCACGTAGCATGTACACGTACGTACAGTGGCCAGGGTGCAAGAAAGAAAATACGGCCACGTACGTACATACGGGAGGGGTCTCGAACGCCTACTCGCGCATACGTACGGCCAGGGCTCGTGTACATGGCTGGGTCGATACAGAGAAGCTGCGTCATCGTCATGTTCATGGGGAGCCAACCGGCTGGGTCGAAACGGAATGTGTCGCCGTGTTCATCGGGAGCCAACCGGCTTGGACGGAACTGCCGATGGAAACGAGGCCTAGCGTACCGCAGAACGGAGGAACGGCCTTCTGTTCGACCGACCACGGTCGAAACGGGATCATGTTCATCGGGAGGGGTCTGGCGTACCGCAAAACGGAGGAAACAGACTTCTGTTGGACCTCCTACGGTTGAAATGGGGTCCTGTTGACCGGGAGGGGTGTGGCGTACCGCAAAACGGAGGAAACAGACTTGTGTTGGAGCGCTACGGTCGAAACAGGGGTCCTGTTCATTGGGAGGGGTGTGGCGTACCGCAAAATGGGACTCCACGAGATACTGTTCATCTCCACCGTCGACCTCCTCCAGCCTCCACGGGGTACTGTTTATCCACCGTCGACCTCCTCCAGCCTCCACCTGCGACTGTTCATCCACGGGCTCCTGTTCATCCAGCCTCCACAGCACTCCTCCACCGGCTACTGTTCAACCAACCCTCTCCACGTGATCCTGTTCAACCACCCCTCCACGGGCTACTATTCAACCAGCCCTCCACGGGGTCCTATTCAGCTAGCCCTCCACAGGGTCATGTACATACACCCCCCGACCGGCTCGAATGATCGGGGACCTGTTCATCCAGCGGCAACACCACGGGGTCCTGTTCATCCAACCCCCACCGGGAACTGTTCATCCAAACCCCCAACAATGCTCATTGTTCATCTAGAGGCAGCATCGATCGACTTTAGTTAGCAGTAGTAGCGAAGGAATCACTCGGGTTCAGTTAACAACAAGGGATCGATCGATCGCTCAGGTTCAGTAACGCGTAGCCTACAGTGCAATCGCTCGGGTTCAGTTAGAGCCCAACGCCTCGCTTGGGTTCGGTTAGACCCCAACGCCTCGCACACACGTGCATACGTATTAGAGAAACGTGCATCGCTCGGCCCCAGACCACCCACCGTAACCGGGAACTCCCTGATATTTTCCTTGCCCTCGTTCTACCAAGGTTTTTTCCGTCATGGACGGCCCAAAGAATGTCATGCAGCTGCATCTCCAGTCCGCCCAAGACGAAAAGCCCATTCTGTCATAATTTTTTGTCATAGAAGTAGGAGCCCACCACATCTATGATGAAACCGGTTTTGTCACAATTATCGTCATAGAAGTGTCATAAGCATAACAGGAAAAAAAATCGTTCATCCAAAAATGTCACGGATGTGTCCTTTTTTGTAGTGCATGCGTCCCTCTTGACCTTTGTTCCTTGTTGGCCAGACCTCTATTGGACATGTGCTATAGGGGTCTCTCTCTCTCTCTCTCTCTCTCTCTCTCTCTCTCTCTCTCTCTGTTGCAAACAATCATGCACTAGCTATCTTCGTGTATCTCCTCACCTCGCTTTTCTATCTCGGAGATCCATGCGTGATATGTTTGCATAAGAAACAAACACACACACACACACACACTCTCTCTCTCTCTCTAATTTATTGTTTGTTGTCCCTTTCTCTTTCACACACATACTCTTTTTGCACACTCACTCATTCTCCTTCACATGCACTTGATCTCTCTCGACTTAGGCACTCTCTTCGGTCCATAGCATATAGATTTATTGAAAAGTCAAACATCACAAAGTTTGACCATGTACGTGGAGAAAAACATTTACGTCTAGAACGGCAAACATATAACATTAGATTCATGATGAGATGTAGTTCCGTATGATGTATCTTTGGTATTGTAGATATAATAACATTTGCGTAAACCTGGTCAAAGTTTCCAAAGTTCGACTTCTAACAACTTTACATGCACTGCATTATCGAGTGGATGGAATATCTCTTTCCCCCTCTCAGCTATCTGACGCACCACTCAGCCTTATCGGGGCTCCTCTATCTCTCTCAAACTTTATATCTCCCTAGTTCACACATACACATGTCTCGCTCGCGCTACATTGACCCATCCAGCACTCTCCGCCTTTGTTCTCTCTCTATGTGACACCCCCCCCCCTAAGTACCATAATCCCTCACTCCATCATAGGCGCACACACTCCCCCCTAAGTATGATTATCTCTCAGCGGCCATCAGGAACACACATATTGTCTCCTTCCATCCATACGTCTATCTCGATATCTCTCGGGGTATCTTCTATCGCGCGCACACCTTGTCACTCGATCTCCCACCCATGTAGTCCCATCACGATCTCCAGGGGATCTCTCTATGACAAACATACACTCTCTCCTCCTCATGTCTGCATTTTCTCCGTATGTCTCTCTCGACCTCTCTCCCTTGTTTATCAGACCCCTCGTGGCCACGTGCCAGCGGTCTTTCTCTCTTGGTTGCAAACAACCACACACTATCTCCTCACCTTGCTTCCGTTGTTGAAGATGCATGTGTGATATGTTTTCACAAGACACACACGCTTTTTCTCTACTTTTATCGTGTTTTGTCCATGTCTCTTTCACACACGCACACACACTTTTTTCAGTCACTCTTTCTATTTCACACACACTCTCTCTAGTTAGGTACTCTCTCACGTCCATAAGCATATGGATGTTTTGAAAAGTCAAACCTCAGAAAAGTTAGACCAGGTATATGTGGAGAATTTTTTTTGCATCTAGAACGATCATTAGATTCATCACAACATGTACTTACTTCATACTATCATTTATCTTTGGTATTGTAGATATAAGTAAATTCTTTATAAACTTAGTCAAAGTTTCAAAAGTTTGACTTAAAAAAATATTGGCACTACTCGAACGGAGGGAGTAGCTCTTTCTCTCTCTCTACTATCTCTCACGGGCCTCCCCTCTCACTCGAACTCTCTATACCGACGGATTATATGCTCACTGTGTCAGCGTATAGCTCCGTATATTGTTTAGTTGACCGGTCAACCAGTCCACATGCTGCCTTGTCAGCTTGTGCTCTCTACCCTCGTGTGCTGGCCCATGTGGTAGTGGGTGAAAATAAGTAAACTAGAGGCCCATCTGACATGCGGTGAAGTAAACAAAGTTGAAACCACTTGGGGTAGCACCCCACACGCTAGTAAATTGAGGGCGCCTTGAGGACACACTTCTTCCACGTGAAGGACACACTCGCGCACAATTCACCACTGCGCGGCGGCATGCACAGAAGGACGGACTCGTGCACACCCCAGCAGGCCAGCACACAACACACACCAGCACACATGTACACCGGCGTCGCCGCCGGTTGAGATGGACGGCGAGGCAGCCAACAAGTGGATGTGGCTCGAGCGCATCCGGCAAGCCTGGACTTCATCAGCAGCCTTCCCGATGACATGCTGCTCATCATCATCGGCCTCCTCCCCATCAAATCTGCCGTGCGGACCGCCCTGATCTACCGGCAATGGCGCCCCCTCTGGCACCGCCGTCCCCCTCAACCTCACCGTCGACAGCTGCCTCTGCAATGGGGATTGCAAATGCATGGCCGTAGTCTCTAAGATCCTTTCATCGCACCCTGGGCCAGCCAGACGCCTTGACATCCACATGTTCAGTACCAACTGCAAGGTCCAAGCCAAGTTCGACGAGTGGTTCTTATCCCCCACCCTAGATCAGCTCGAGGAGCTCAGCTTTGAAGCTGGAGGATGTCGCTATCTGCCGACGTCCGCGCTCCGCCTCACGCCAACGCTGCGCCGCGCCAGCTTCAGCTCCTGCTATCTTCCCTAGATTAATGCCGCGCCCGCCCTTCTTCTCCCTCAACTCAAGCAGCTCAACCTCTTCGACATTGTCATCTTGAAGAAGGCTATGGAGCACCTGCTCCGCAGCTGTACTGCGCTTGAGTACCTTCATCTTGAGCAGATCCACGGGTTCATTAGCCTCCACATCGCCTCGATGAATCTCCAGTGGATTTATGTGTCTTGCTGGCCCTGCAACAAGACATCAATTGGGAAGAGATCACTCCAGCTGTTCCATGTTATGGTCATTTAGAATGTGCCTTTCCTTGAGAGACTGCTTGTATCTGATGTAGAAGGTCCAACAAAAATCAGGGTCATTGACGCGCCGAAATTGACAGCATTGGTGTACTCGTCTGCCAAATTCTCCGAACTCTTTATTGGATCCGTAATCGTTCAGGTTCAACACTCATCTTCTTCTCCAGCTTCTTGAAATTCACATTTTTAAATTTCTTCTTGATGTATTTACGACCGTCTTTCAGAAAATGATTCCCACAAGCTTGGCCAGTCTATGCGCACAGTGAAGATCTTGGCAATCAAATCTATCGCCCCAATCTGGATCAAGTTGTTGGATTCCTTACATGCTTTCCGTGCACGGAGAAGATACTCATTGAGGTGAAACTTCTTTCCTATTAGTAAACGGTAATCACAATGTAGCTCAATTTTTTCGTAATTTTCCCAAATTACGACGACAAGTGTAGTGTTCAAAACTTCATCTACGCACTGCACCGAAAGAAATGTTTTTAGTATTTTTTCTCATGTGATCACCGGCATCGTTTTTTTGTTATACTACTATAGTAGCCTAGGCTAGTCACAGTGGAAATTAACTTAGACTAGTAACACTATGATTACCCTAAGAGCAAGTACTACCTACATCCTGATTTACTCTTCCTATTTTGTAGTATCAAAATTTGACCATAGATTTAACTGAAAAAATGTTAATGCATGTCACTAAAAATTATATCGTTGGATTCGTATTTGAACATAATTTCAAATGGTATAATTTTTGGTGACATGCATTGGCATTTTCTTAGGTAAATCTATGGTCAAAATTTTACACTAAATACGAGGTAGTACAAAAGTGGGCTATAACGGCCCTCCACTATGTAGGGCAAAACATGTGCCAAATTCACTTGTGATGCATTTGGCATCGACGTCCCTCTATTGCTAACCTGGTGGCCCAATCTGGATCACCTACTTTGCTCCGGTGCCAAATTAACTCACGCAATAAAAAAACACTTGCATGGGAGAGAGAGAGGACTGAGGCAATAAAAAAGCACTTGTTTGGGACAGTGAGAGGCTGATGTAGTTGGTTTGATTGATTTGTTTATACATGTGGGTCTGTGTGCACAGCGGTGCCAACTGTCTCACATCACGAGAGCGGTGTAAAAATCTTTTGATTTGACATCGATGCACACTATGTGGCATACTTTTGAGAAATATGGCATCGGCCACATAGTGGAAGGCAACAAATGCAAGCTCTTCACGTGCTCCTAGGTAAATGAGAGGAGAGAGAGAGAGAGAGAGAGAGAGAGAGAGAGAGAGAGAAAATATCACTAGCCAGCCAACCCTATCGTATGAGCGAATGATATTGGTACCTCTTGATGACACAACAATCTTATACAGCCAGCTACTCTAATATATTATCTTCTTTTGCAGATAAAAAAAGACCCGAAAGTGAAAAATGTGATGCACTATAACAATCTCATCGAATGCCTTGATCTCCATCTTACAGAAATTGATTTGATCGACTACCGAGGCAGCACATCTGAGATTAAATTGGTCAGGTTCTTTGTTCTAGAGGAAAGTGTGCTCAAGGTAATGAGGTTTGGCGTTCTCTGGCACAACAATGAATGGTGTGCTGATCATCGCAAGCGTCTAAGCCTAAATGACAAAGTCTCCGCAGAAGCTGAATTTGTTTTTGAAACATCAAGTGGCCAGAGACTCAAAAATTTATTTGCCCATTAGTGACTTGTCAGGGCGGTGGATTTTAGTTTGTACGATAATGCTGCATCCACCTAAAGTAACGAAAGTTCTTACGTAAACTTCCTATTAATTCCCTCTTCGTAGGTGCAGCATTACTCCTAACATTTGTAATATCAGTTTGAAACTTGTAATATTGCCGTGTCCTATTCCTGCGTTTTCAAAATCCTGCGAATCAAAGAGATCTTGAGTTGGTGATGATGTTGTGCCTACCATCTTTCAGCAATAGCCGTCGGATCTAGATCTGACGCATATAAACGAATTTTCTCCAGTTTTTCAAAAAGATGCCCGCACTTGTTCCCTATTTACAAACAACTCCTTGTCTCTCACAATCAGCCTTATCTCCTCCCCACCACATCTAGAAGGCCATGGAAAAATCTGGCGCGATGGCCGCCGCCGGCACCGTCCACCCCCAATCTTGGTGTTCCGTGCAATGCACGGGCATCTACGCATGGGAAATTATGTTGAACACGGCTAGTTGTAAGCAGGCTAGCTTTACAGCCATGATGACAGTGACTGCAGACGGTGAGGCTGACTATGGGATGCCAAACACAGCGCCTATACTCAGGTGTCATCTCCGGCGCTGGGTCTTGTCACTTCAGTGTGAGGATCAACACGTAATAATTTGACCAACGGGTAGTACAGTGCTACTACATTGGTAGTACTACTACTATTACTAGCACCACCGTCTGGATTTAGTAGTACTACCACGTCCATCTGGATTTAGAATTTGACTAGCAATATCTAGTAATGCATGTCACAAAAAATGTACTACTCCCTCTGTAAATAAATACATGGTGTATTGTTTTATTCCTTCTGGTAGATGGCTCAAATTTGAAGTCTCATCAATCAGACTACTATTGTACTCACCGAGCGCTCAGCTTTGTAAGCTACCAACAAAAAATTGCAATCAAAGAGTACTATTGTACTCCCTCCGTACTGGTGCATTAGTCACGTTACAAAAACCAAATAGTAATCCCAAAACTTTTAGGCGCGGTGCATTAACTACCCACCTCGTTCCCTATTTTTTGCAACGAAAAAGGAAATCACCCAATACAAGACGTGGGGTGCGTATGCATCCAATGACTTGAGACTACTCCCTCCGTCTAGCTGTATATGTCATCTTAGAGCAAGTCAAAAAGAGGAGTGGGCATTCATGCAAGAGCCTAGCTATATGCGGATTCCTAGGCCGATACTGTACAATAAATATGAAGAAAGAGAGAGAGAAGATGAGAAAAAGTAGTACTCTTATAGCCAGCCTTATAGCTAACCTTATTGTATGAGTGGCTACAAGTGATGGATCTATATGACATGGCAACATCATATAGCCAGCAGCTGGCTATACTGTTAACCATGCTCTTAGGTTGTGCAGCGTGACCAAGACGAAGGGGAAAGCGAGAGAACTTAATGTCTTTTTGCTAATTAATAGGATTACATGCAATGAACTAACCACTTCATGTCATGTTTGGTAGTCTCAAGTCATTGAAAGCATGCACGGCCCACATCTCTCATTGGTTGATATGTCACGAAATAAGAAACAAGGAGGGAGTTAATGTACCGTGCCTAAGTGTTTTGGGATTATTTGGTTTTCATAAGGTGACTTACACAACATTTTTGGTTACATGCATTAACATTTTATTAGTTAAATCAAAGGTCAAAACTTGGCACAAAATGCAAAGGGGACCAATAAACCAGTAAATATCAAAGTTCTCTTGTTTGGCCCCAACTAGAGGTCCGGTGAGATGACTATACTGCACCGGCACGGAGGAGAACGCAACTTCATTGACTTACTGCACCTGCCTTTGGGTGTATGACACGTGGGCCCAACAGGTGGCTGGCCCACCTGTCATACAGCCAAAGGCATGTGTAGTAGAGGGCCGAGGAGTAGATGACCAACACACACGTGAATGCAACACAGTCTGCACTTCTCATATAAAGGCTCCCCGCCAGTCCAATCTACGAAATCCTACGAACCTACGCACCCTAACCAAGGGCAAGAGTGATCACTCCAATCGCAAGATCAGTTGACTAGAAGCTAGTCATCGTCGGCTGCCTCAACAAGTTCACCGTCGTCAAGAAGCTCGCGGACGACCTTGACGTACGCCTCCAGCCCACGCGCCCAGGCTCTGCGATGCCCGCCACCCTCAATGGCCTCTATGGTGACAACCTATTTGACGCACTGGTGGCCCTGTGACTGCTCACCATCGCGCAAGAGAATGTCCACCTCGAGGTCACGCTCGCCGCGCAGCGCCTGGCGCAGCAAGATACCATCAACATAATCACCCACGTCTACGCGCAAATTGTCCACAAGGACTACTACATGCAAGGGGAGGACGATAGGACGCTGGCCTTCTTGGACCGCGGGGCAACCTTGGACGGCATTGTTCACAAGCACGTTGAGCTCGCCGCCAACGCCGCTGCTCCTCACACGTCGGTTGGTGACCCGATGCACTAGGGCGTGAGGATGTCGTTGATGGATCCGTATGTATCTTTATCTTTCCGTCAAATCCATGTAGTAGTATATGGTACTACTAGTAATTATCTTACCTTTCGCATCAACTTCATAATTTTCATACGTACTCCATGCATGAACCGCGCCAGAACCAAACTTCTCATTACTCTAGGGAAAATCATTATTTCTATCTATGGGTTGCGCCATGGAGCAGAACCAAATTTTACAAGTTACAAGTTCAAAAGGAAAGGCCTGCCGTGTTCGCGTTGCACCCCCACACGGTTGGTCTGGCACGCCTCTCAAGGGGGAATGCGTGTTGTGTTGCATTTTCACTTACAAGTGGGACCGCAGTTGAGAAAACCGACTATCGGCAAACCCCCACCCCGCACTGTGTGATGGCTGAGAAAACAGGAGGGAGAAGAGATGGCTGTAACACGGGCTCCAAGAAAATTGGTGTCGGATGAGACTCGTGTGGGTGGCATCTGCCGTACTGCTAGACGTGAATACTAGTTATGGCCCATGCCACCCCACTATATCGAGGTGCTGGTTACGTAGAACAAATTTCCTGGAGTCTGTGCTCAGCCCTCCTCTATCTCTCTTGTCAGCTAGCCAGCAGATGCACGGAGCCCATCGTCTATTTGCTCACATGTGGTCCCACATGTTAGTGAAAACGCAAGATGACCCACTAAACCTGCACATCTTTCACCTCGACGTGCTGGTGATGAAAAACAAATCCAATAAAGATCTTCGGTGGCCGCTTTTGGAGTTACTCAAGAATAGTAAGATTCTATTTACAGTTTAACCCAAGATGCACATCACGTGGCTTCAACTACCACTCCATTTTCTTGCATGACACGACCTGGATGCTGGATGTCCCATGTGTCGGCAAAAGGAGGAAGAACTCGACCAAATCTTCTCCACATTTAGACCGGAGGAGTAGGAAACACGGCAAGCCCTGTACCTACATCATACTACGTACAAGCCCACCTCGCGCAGTCACGCTATCACCATATTTCTCAGCCTCCGTGCGGCACCTAGCTCTAGTTGGTCTAACTAGAACTAACTATTGGTTGGCTCTATGTGTTGTGGCAACTTCATACTACTATGGATGCTGGCGATACTACCATGACACTAACACTCGAAGAAGTGAGTCGAAAACCATTTATAAATTGAGTTTATGACATGCATATGCAAATGTACCATTCATTACATACAACCTATTCTAAAATGTATTCTTGTGGTTCTTGTTTTCTTTGGTCTTACTTTTCTAGTCAAATTTCGGTGATGTATTTCCATGTACCAAAAATCAATGATGAAAAAAAGATATGTGTTTGCAAAGAAAATTGTATGCAGTCGGGACGCGACCGCGCGTTGGGCGCACGGCCACCGCATCCGAGAAATGGCCCGGACACGACCCCATTGCCCTACCCAAACGGACAGAATCCAGGCAAAATGGAGGTCCGTTTGGGGTCGTGCGTTGGAGTGGCCTTACAAGTGGGACCGCAGTTGAGGAAACCGACTATCGGCAAACCCCCACCTCGCCCGCCGCATGATGGCTGAGTTAGAGAAACGAGGAGGTTGAAGAGATAGCTGTAGCATGGAATCCAAGAAATATGGTGCTAGATGGAAGTCGTGCTGGTGGCATGTGCCGTACTCCTGGACGTGAATGCTTGTTCTGGACCATGCCACCCTACTATATATCGAGGATTCGAGGTGCTAGTTATGTATAGCAAACACATTAACATATGGCCCACCTCACACCGTGGCCAAATTTCCTGGAGTCTGTGCTAGGTTAAAAAGTGTTCTTTGTGAGGGTGGGTGGCTGGTCTCAAGTTTAAAACTTGTTGTATTACGTAGAGGTAGACGTAGAGATAGTGCAGCAGTTTTGAAAGTTTGAACCCAAACATCAGAGTGCAATTTCTACTGGACTCATCCAAGGACCTAGGATGATGGGATTCGCATCTACAGTAAAAACACCCGCCCGACGCACGAAGCATGTGAAGCTAGCACAAATAGTAGTACTATTGTTGATTGGACTCATTCGATAACCTGTTGCAATGCACATACAATTATGTATTCGGAAAATATTTTTTTGCCTCGTCGCAGCACCCACTCAGAGAAGTGACTCAAAAGCCATTCATAAATTTAGTAAGTTTATCGTAGGCATATCATTTTATTACATACAACAGGTCATCAACCCACAGCGACAACGAGGATACATTATAAATACTAAAGTTTCTATCACACAACAAATAACAAGCAATGAAATGAACTTCAGCTCAACAACTCTTCGGTGTTGGAAACGCCTGCTTTGAACCAGAAGTGATTCTTTGGGAAGGGGCAGCTACTGTCAAGCTCGAGACCAACGCAGGACTGATCATCCAGGCTGAAGCAGTCTATGTCAGGACGCATATTGTGATAGCCACGGTAGGGAACCATAGCAATGTCCGAGGTATAGATACAGTTGCTTCTCATAAATGGTAGTAACATTGTGTCAACAACAGCTGGATCACCTTTCACCATCATTGGATAGTTCTGTCCAAGGAAGAGCGAGTTTCGTCC
The DNA here is from genome assembly GCF_002162155.2 of Triticum dicoccoides. NCBI lineage: Eukaryota > Viridiplantae > Streptophyta > Magnoliopsida > Poales > Poaceae > Triticum > Triticum dicoccoides. Next base: position 530,433,942 of record NC_041383.1, read on the forward strand.
AAGAGTATCAATACTAAACCACGGAGAAGGTGTTGGCGCTAGCATAGTAGTATCCATCCCAAATACCCTGCAACGGATGTTGGAATAGGTCCGGAGAGTGCGACCATGGGAGACAACACCTCCTTTCCTAGTAACATCAGCGGTGCCCTGTATACAGACAAGAAGAGGTGATCCATCGGAATAAGTTGCCAGGCGCCACTGAGTATATGGGTCCTCATGCTCGTGATCATCATCATCGTCATCTCCCCCTTGGTTATAAAAATTTTCATGTATAGGTGGTGGAATGTTCACAGGACCTTGGAAACACAAGAAGGTTAATTAGTAAAGGAAACTAGCTAACCCGCATGCATGTTAATGAAACAATTATAATTACAGTGGAAGACAAATGTACCGAAAGCATAAGCATTCCATGCAAAAATAGTGCCACGAGTGGTGGCAGCAAACACAAGACCCTCGTATTGAATTGCATCACAGTACACATCCGTGTATAGAAACTGATTTTTGAGAAATATCCATCCATTCGAACTATGAAGGAAGGCAACAAGCTTGTCGAAGATAGCAACAACTCCATAGTCCGTGTAATCCCAAGAGCAGTCGGGAGCTCGACAAATTGCTATCTTCTGTAGACGACAGTCACCATGATCGTAGTTGAACGTATGTAGAATACAGGTGTGCTCAACCTCTGGGCAGTCTGAGATTTTTGGAAGTGGAACCAGGTGACGAGTGTACACATTCATAGGTTCCCACTCGCAGTTGTACCCAATATAAACAACCCAATCTCCATTTGCGCCTTCCCAAGCCTTACCCTCAAGCGATGGCATCTTAACATCACATGTATCATTATCAAGTGGCATCAACTTGCACAAGGCGAGGCCTCTGTCGTCCGCGTGCCGGTCAGCAGGGTCACGGCGAAGAAGATAGGGGAGATCAAACCGCTCCTGGACCCTTGGGTTCCTTGTAATGGTGTTATTAGTTGAGTCGAGAATGGTCTTGAACGAACCTGCCATGCTAGCCGAGGTGATGACGTCGCACCGATCAATGAGTTCCTCCACCACGTCATCATTCAGATCGGGGCAAGAATAACAGCGTCGTTTCCGGCCCGTTCCCTCCATGGAGAAGACGATTGAACAATGGCATAAGGAAGGGTGAAGGCAAATGGAGGAGGGAGGAAGAGCGTGCGACGACGGTTCCAAATTGAGAGGGAAAGGCAAAGAGTCGGTGGACGGTTGCCACGGTACATGAAGAGGCGCCCCGGCCTACATAGACGTCCGTTCGGAAATTGTACAAAAGGACTCATCGTCGTCTCACTGACATGTTGGAACGGGACCACATGTCAATGAAACATGGTGTGTAATTTCCCGTGCAAAATGCGATATGGCCGCGTTGTCTTGAGGTGTCGCATTAGTTATCGACCTTTATTTTTTTAATGGTGTGCCTTTCAGTTTTGAAGCACGACTAACTGGTACTGTATGTAGAGAAAATATAAACTACTCTACCACTACTCCACCTCTAGTACTAGTAGTATCAAAAAGATATATGGCTGGAGCTTCAGCGCTTTCTTGCTAAGGGCTGCCCACTTGCTTCTCACACTATCACCCTCTCTCCAGATCTAAAAAAGATGACCTCTCTCTCCCTCCTCACCGGTGGTCACAGATCCATCGGGGAACAAAAGGACGTGCAGCATTGACGCACTCGTCGTCGGCGAGCGAGGTCACGCACTGACGACAAGGCCGTCCTCTCAGACCTAGCGCCCATGCAGGAGGTCCTCCGTCCCCAAGCTCACTGCCGTAGTGTGTGCGGAGGACAATGACCACGAGCGGAGCCACCTCCCGCCGACCCTCAGGTATGCTACCTCTTTTTGAACCATACCCTTGTTCTATTGCCCCATCTGCCATGTCGCTGCATGTGGATCTTTTTCCACTCCACCATCTTCCCAATTTGCTATCCTCTGCTCTGCTGGTCATGTAGATGAAAACCCTTAATTTGCACTATTAAAGGAAACCCTACTTCATGAAGACTAATCCATGTCTCGGTTGAATAAGGAAAGGAAGGGAGACTGTACTGTCCAAGAGACTAGGTATCGAACCCGCATCTAGGTTGAAAAGGGGGAAATCAGTAGCTAAGGAATGAGTCTCGTGTCTCTTGGTTGAAGAAGGGTAGAAAGCATGACAATGCAATAGAGAATGACCAGGTCGATCGGTTTGTTGTCCTCACATAGGAAAAAGGTGGCTAAAGAGAACAAAAATGGGACATAATCCACATATGCTACCTGGATATTTGTTGCTCTGGGCAACCATACCTCCCTCACCACTCTATGCGTCCGTGGAGGTACATCGTACTGGTGCGCCACTGTTCGAATGGGCCTCCCATGCTCTTATTGCCACTTTTTTGCTGTTAGTATAACGCCAGTGGTCAAGTCAAGCAATGCTACTGCTAAAGTGATGCCACATTTAACTAATGCCGCACTCAGTCTAATGCCACCGATAAATTTAAGCAATGCCATTTAATGTCACTGGATTATTTCAGGGTTAGCTGTTGATTGTGGATATATTAAAGATTTTTCAGCTAAGGCATTCTAATGTTGTTGCACAGCCAGTATACCAACGATGAATCTTGTTACTACCTTCAAATGTTTGCACTATTAATGCTTATAGATTACATACCTCACTTTCATGAGATAAGTCAATTTTTTTGTACAGTGTCAAGAGGAAAGGTCAAGAGTGGGCACCTCCTCCTCCGGTTGTTCTCTTGATTCATTCGATCAGGTTTTTATGTTTGATCGAATATCAAGATTGGGATAGCATTTTTTAGGTCCCCACGAGTTCGAAATGATATTTACCTTGAAGGTACATGGTTTGCAATTTTCTTATACTGTCATTAGTTAATAATGCTAGTTACCTTCAGACTTTTGTATTTGGTTTAATGCTCTTGCACATCTAGTATACCAATGCTGAAACTTGCTACCTTTACATTTTGTATTGTTAATTCTTATATAAATCTTCCAGTGCTAGAGCTTATGAAAATCTGTTCAGTAAAACCATTGTATTGTACCCTGTAATAAAATAACTACTATACTGTTGCACTAGCCACTGGATTAGTGTATATTTGTACTATTCGAATGGTGTTGCATTAGCGTATGGACATATATAAAGTGTGGCAAGCTTTCCCAGATCAAGAAAACTACTACCTGTTTTTCTAAATACCAGACGTTTGGGTACTTTCAATTGAACTGCGGAAACGTCTTATATTAAGGAACAAAGGGTGTAGAGTTCACTCAAATTATCCTGGTAAAGCTAGTCGCACCTTTGTTAAAATTAATGTTCATTATGTTATCAGAGGAGGTCTGTATGTTTGTTTCTAATGCCTGTCGACTACATACCTGACATCATGATGTAATGTTAAGTCATTTCCTTTTGTACAGTGTCACTAAATTTTCAAGGCGGTGATGGTATTTTATTTTAGTTGAAATGCACAAAACATGCTTAAAAGAAGAGGAAAGGTCAGGAATGGCTCAATTTTTCAGAAAAAACTATGTATGCCTTCCTGACATCAGCCGCTGTTGCCTTATTTATTCCTTCAAACAGGTGGTTAGAAAAAATCTTGCTACCTTTTCCCATTAAGAAATTGGAATGCTTATATTTATGAGTCTATGCTTCAACTAGTGCTACTTTTATAGTATCACACTTTCAATATCTATGCAAACAAGGATGCTCGATTTTAGTGGAACTGCACAAAAAGTCCAAATGGTTCAACATTAGGAGCATGTTTTCTTCCAAACCTTTATATCCAATTGGTGGCACTATGAGCTGTTCATTACGAAGGTACATGGTTTGCAACTATCTTGATACTCTTTTTGTACTATCATTAGATAGTAATACTAGTGGTTTGCATGTGAATTTATTGGCAGGGTGGACCTACATTGGCGGTGCAGGATAGGATTCAATGATTGGATGCTCAATTTCGGTTGTATCGATTTCACCTCTTCCATCACTGCGAACATGGATATCCTTGGGCTAATGAAGAATAGGCGCTATATTTCTTCTCTGAACCAACAAATCAATTCAGTATGAAATTGTCCAGAGCAAAACATGTGGCACCCCGGCTCAGAGAAACCGGTTTACCATGCATTGCCAGCCCAGAGACCTTGTCTTCTGGCAACACACAACAACTTGGTACAGAAAAACAACCGCTTTATTGATGCTAGTGGATCAGAGTTTATATTACAATAGTTAGTGAGGCCAAGCGGCACACACAGTGCGGCTGAACAATATGTACATTATTTAGTGAACATAAAGGGGGCCTCGGTCAAGACAACTACACGGCAGTAGAACGACGTCGTAGCGGGACTCCATAGCACATGGACACCGATGTGGACACGATCTAGACTCGGACAGCTCTCCTCTCCAACTGGACTCTCCTGAAATCTGGCATGACATGCCAGGTCAGTACATTGAATGTACTTGCAAGCTCACAACAAGCATAAACATAATGACAAACAATATCATGATAATAAACCCATTAATAACAATGTAACAATATATCCAACATGTTGTGCCCATGCTCTTGTGATAATCATCCCTCGGACTGGCTTACCGAACGTGATCGTTTTCGGATCACAAACGTGTCAAATCCAGAGACAATCTCGTGATCCTTACGACGATCACAACCATGACCAATAAATGGCCCGTGATCCTTACGGCGATCACAACCACGACCAATAAATGGCCCGTGATCCTTACGGCGATCACAACCACGACCAATAATTGGCCCGTGATCCTTACGGCAATCACAACCATGACCAATAAATCGCCCATGATCCTGACGACGGTCACAACCACGACCACATCTGGTCCAACTCAACACGATGGCCTTTCCGCCACCACCACAATGCAACTTCATACTTAGTGTGCAAAATTCATTAAATGTTGACCCATGGTGTGACCTACTTTCGAGCGTGTCCTTAACCGTGGATTAATACACTCTACAGAGGTAGCGCACTGGACCCACACCACGGAACCCATGGCCTCGCACTCCCATTCGGGTGGACCAACGGCATTCCGACGAAACTACTCCATTGCCATGACACTCTCTCGGCCACTCCGACTCAATCCCCATCGGGCTAGTCCTGGGTGGCCCCGTGTCTACCACAAGACACAACGACCACCATGGTGGCCACAATCCACTCTGGGACCCGTTACCAAAAACTTAAAAACGGGCTCACAAGGTTATGCCTGCTTACTGAGCCAAGGTACAACACGCCCATAACCTTCCCTAGATGGAGGCACCGACCAGAGGCACGACAAAGAAACGAATTATGGCTGTCCCATACCGGCAAATGTGGTTGCACTGGGAAAGACTCGATTCAGCGGCACCATGACCCGGTCAACAACATATTCAAGTTGAGTTATTATCAGTCAACTTAAAGTGAAAGTAACCGGCGTCATAATGCCATGACATGCATCACCAACATATGCATCACATATCCACGAAAATAACCGGCCGGGCTACGGCTTCCTACTAGCTTGTCGGGTGTGTGGGAGTGGATGCGGGTGCTCGAGGAGGCTGGGGGGTGGCCGTATTTATAGGCGAGCGGTGAGGGGGGTTCGGGCTCCGCCGGAGGACACCTGTCCACGACGCCTGGCGACGAACGGCGTCAGAGAGAGAGGGGGAAGAGGACGGAGCTCACGCGAGAATTGCTGGCGAGCGCGGACTAGCGCATGAGCGAGGGGAAGACGACGAGCACTGTGCGCCGCGCACTGTGGCATTGGCCAGACCGTGCCCGTGCCCGCTGCGGCGAGCTCCGGCATCGGCGAGTGCCAGGGCGGAGTTAAGTGGGTGGAGACGGAGATGGTGGCGCGGTTTGGCACGCTCAGGCAGGCTGGGCAGCGAGCACGCGCGCAACAGAGCGCCCGACGGCACTCAGAGCGCGTGTTTTGCATGCCAGCACGCCTGGACGAACGCGGTCACCGCGTGAACTATGACATCAGGCCAACCTAAGCACAAACTTCATGTCTGGCGTGTAGTCTGTGGTAGTTTTGAGTGTTACCATGATTGGGTTGGGTTCCAGGTGCAGTAGAAATGAGTTTACACTCCAAGTAAGTTTCTGGACAGTAACTTTGGAGGTTTACTGTGGTCAAACCACTGGGAGTTGAGGGTTGGGCTTTGGAGGCTAGCCAACACTTACTAAGGTGAAGATGCACAAGAAAAACCAGCTACAATGGAGCTGGTAAAATGGTAGTTGTTGTAGAAACTACCATTTCTGTCCACAAATGAAAATATTTTCTGTAGCCAAAATATTCGAAAAAGTGATGAAATATTTTTGCTCGCCCTAGGATTCAAAGAATAATTGGAATTTTCCTCAGGATTTTATGGGCAAGAAAAATTAGGGTTGCTTTGGAGCACAAAGGGCTAGCTAGGGTTTAGGAGGGGAAATTGAATATTTTTCATTAAAGAAAAATATTCCAAATTATATTATGAGGTGAACCAGAGAGGGAGTTATGGTTTGGGATGGAGTTGAAGCACTTGGGTGAAAGTCAAGGGGTACCCAAGTGGTTAAGTCCAAATGAAAGATTCAAAAACTCCAAACTCAAATTCAAACCAACTGAAAACCAGGCAAAGAAGAGAGGGCAAAAACCAAGCTGTCACAAACCTCCCCCACTTAGAATGAATCTTTTCCTCGAGATTCGGTTGCTTGGAAAAACCATTCTGGATAATGTGCCCTTAGAAATTCTTCTGATTCTCATGTTGATTCCGACTCTGTGTGATGCTTCCATTGGACTTTGTAAAATTTCCTTGCTTTACTGCGAGTGACTCATTCCATCTGATCCAAAATTTTCATCGGCCTCTCTTCATATGTTAAATCCTTTGCCAGCTCTATTTTTGTCAAATCAGTCTTTTTCTCAAGCAGCGATATGCATCGCCGTAATTGTGAAACATGGAACACGTTGTGCATGTCCGACAATTCCGGGGGTAACTCCAACTGATATGCAACCGTACCCACTCGTGTCATAACAGGAAATGGACCAATAAAATCTGGGTGCCAATTTTCCACGAGTCTGAAATCTCTTGATACCTTTCATAGGCGTGACTCAAAGGTATACATGTTCTCCAGGTTCAAAACTGATCTGTCGGTGCTTTGCATCATAATAACTTTTCTGGCGAGATTTGGCCAACTGCAATCTGTCTCTGATTTCCTTGACTTGCTTCTCGGCTTCCAGCATGAGATCCGTTCTGAAAATACGACTATCTCCGGTTTGAGACCAATTTAATGGAGTGCGGCACTTACGGACATACAAAGCTTCATACGGTGACATCTTTAAACTGGTTTGGAAGCTATTGTTATAAGAGAACTTGTCATACGGCAATCAGTCTTCCCATTTTGGGCCTTGGGCAAAAGCACAGGCTCGCAGCATATCTTCGAGTATTTGATTTACCCGCTCTGTCTGCCCATCAGTTTGAGGATGATAAGCGGTACTGTATTTGAATGTTGTTCCCAAGGCTTGGTGGAGACGGGACCAAAAAGCGGAGGTAAAAGTGAACCTCGGTCAGAAGTGATGGTTTGGGGTACTCCATGCAGACTGACTATTTTGGATACGTACAGTTGTGCAGGCTCATTTGCTCGATATGAGGTTCTGATCGGGATGAAGTGGGCTACCTTGGTTAATGTATTCACTATGACCCAAATTGCATCATTTCCCTGTCGGGTCTTAGGTAGTCCTGTGATGAAACCCATGCAGATATCATCCCATTTCCATTGTGACACTGGCAGTAGTTGGAGAAGTCCGACTGGCTTCTGATGTTCTGCCTTCACTTTGTTGCATATGTCGCAACAGGCCATGAAATATGCAATGTCTTTCTTCATTCCATCCCACTAGAATATTTGTCGAAGGTCTTCATACATTTTCATACCTCAAGGGTGAATTGAATACGAGGATTCGTGGGCTTCTGACAGGATCTTCTGCTTTAAATCCGCTTGATTGGGCACACAAATCCTTCCCCGGAAGAACTGATCCTTCGAGAAATAGGAAGTCTGACTTGCCACCATATGCTTGGCACGTTTCTGCAGATCGGTGTCATCTGGCTGGGCCTTGCAGATCTCTTCCTCAAGGGTCGGGGTAACTTCAAAAATATTACAAGGCCAGCCTCAACTATGACCAGGTTGAGCTGAGCAATCTCTTCTTGGAGTTCTGGAGGCAAGGATTCCAATATGACATTTAAGCTGACGGGCTTTCGACTGAGCGCATTGGCAACCACGTTGGCCTTACCCGGGTGGTAATTTATTCCAAGGTCATAATCCTTGACTAACTCAATCCATCTTCGTTGACGGAGATTTAAATCTGACTGAGTAAATATATACTTGAGACTTTTGTGATCGGTAAAAATTTGGCACCTCTTCCCAATGAGATAGTGTCTCCAAATTTTTAAAGCATGAACCACCGCGGCCAATTCCAAATCATGAGTAGGGTAATTTCCCTCATGGGGTCGTAGCTGTCGTGAGGCGTAAGCTACTACCTTGCCATCTTGCATCAGTACGCATCCAAGTCCTTGCCTGGAAGTGTCGCAATACACATCAAAACTGCGGTAGATATCTGGAAGAGTTAATACTGGTGCAGTTGTCAGCCGTTTCTTCAACTCATTGAAACTTTTCTCATAGTCCTCAGTCCATTCAAACTTCTTATCCTTCTTGAGCAGCTCTGTCATGGGTTTAGCAATCTTGGAGAACCCTTCAATGAAACGACAGTAATATCCGGCTAATCCAAGAAAACTTTGGATCTGAGATACGGATGTGGGTGGAAACCAATCGAGTACATCCTTTACTTTGCTTGGGTCCATGGCTATACCTGCGGTGGATAGCACATGTCCAAGGAATCCAACTTGCTTGAGCCAGAACTCACATTTACTGAATTTGGCGTATAACTGATGCTCACGGAGTCATTGTAACACTGCTCGAAGGTGTTCTTTGTGTTCTTCTTCACTTCTTGAGTAAATGAGTATATCATCGATGAATACTACCATGAACTTATCGAGGAAGTCCATGAATACTTTGTTCATCATATGCATGAAGAAGGTAGGGGCATTGGTGAGGCCAAAAGACATAACTGTATATTCATAAAGACCATATCGAGTGGTGAATGCGGTCTTAGGAATATCCTCCTTTTTGATCTTGAGCTGATAGTATCCAGTCCGTAAATCAATCTGGAAGAATACCTTGGCCCCACTGAGCTGATCAAATAGGTCATCAATTCTTGGCAGTGGATATTTGTTTTTGATTGTGACATCATTCAGCTGACGGTAATCCACACACATGCGGAGGCTACCATCCTTTTTGTCCACGAAGATAGCAGGTGATCCCCATGGTGAAGAGCTGGGACGGATATATCCTTTCTGGAGCATTTCATCAAGCTGTTTCTTTAGCTCCACTAATTCTGATGAAGGCATTCGGTAATAGTTCTTGTGTATTGGTGTGGTCCCGGGCACAAGATCTATTGCAAACTCAAGCTCTCGATCAGGTGGCATGCCTGGCAGTTCTTCTAGAAATACATCAGGAAATTTGCTGACCACCGGAATTAATTCCAATTCAGCCACTGCTGTGAAGACCATTTCCTTTGAGGGTATGCTTCTGCGAGCATAAAATTTTGTGGTCTTCCCTTCTTGGCTGGTCAAAGTGACTTCTCAGGTCGCACAATTTATGCACATTTGATACTGAGTCAGCCAATTCATACCCAAGATAACATCCAACTTATCAGACTCAATAAGTATCAAAGAAGTTGGAAAACAGACTCCGTTGACATTGACTTCCAGATTGCGGCAGACTAGATTGCTTCTGATTAGAGATCCCGGGGTTTGTAGCAGCATATACTTGCCCAAAAGCGAACAAGGAAATTTGTTTTGGGCAACAAAACTCCAAGAAATAAAAGAGTGGGAAGCCCTAGAGTAAAAAAAATCACTGCAAGTATGTTATTAACAGAGAACATACCAATGACGACTTCGGGGTTCTCTTGGGCTTCATCGGCAGAGATGTGATGAACGTATCCCGTGATGTTGTGCTGGTTCGGGCATGCCTCCATACAATGGACTTGTGGCCTAAATATAGCATTTTTCCGGTTGTTCTTGGGACACTGTTTGGCATAATGTCCCGTTTGCCCACAACTGTAACAAGAATTGCTGCGCAGATGCTCCTCTTGCATTGGGTTGGGTACGACATTCTTGACTTGGGTGGTGGCCTTGTTAACATTTTGTTGCCAATTGGGCTTGTATTCTACCTGAGTCTGTTTCCAGGTACGAGCCTTCTGTACTGGTTGTATTTCCTTCCTTGGCTCAAACTTGCGCTTGTGATCGCTATTGGCAGACTTATTATCCGATACAAGCTCGTGCCCTCTTTCAGCAATGAAAGCCTTGTTCAGCAGGGTTTGGAAGTCTAGGAAATCGAACATACTGAGAGTACACCGGAGTTGCGGGTTTAATCCACCAAGAAATCTGTCAATCTTTCTTTCCTCAGTGGACACGTCATAACGTGACAGATGATTGAATTCCTGCAAATATTCTCCAACAGACTGACTTCCTTGGAGGAGCGCGAGAAATTCATGCTGCTTAGTCTTCATAATTCCCACAGATGATATTTTCGGAATCGTTCCTTGAATCTTGACCAGGTAATTTCTTCATTAGCAGACCACATGGCTCTTTCATTTTCCCACCATATGGCAGCAGCGCCTTCAAGATAATGTGTTACAAATGGAACCTTATCTCCTTCTTTAGTACGAGCAATCTCAAGCTTCTTCTCCATAGTTCTCAACCAATCATCTGCATCCAAGGGATCAATGGTCTGACTGAAACTGGGAGGCTTGGTCCTTTGAAAATCTGATAGCTTGGAGTGATGACCGGGCTGATTCCCATTCTGTCCAACCACAACTTGTAACTTCTTAATATTTTAATTAGATCATTATTCCGTCTTTCCTCAAACATACGCAAAATTTGTTTGGTGGAGGGCGGATTTGGCGGTGGAGGCGGTGGTGGAACATGCGGCTCGGGTGAGTGTCCTGTCTGTCGTGCGTAACGACGAACAGGAAAACCCTCGCGAACGTTGCTACTGCTGCCTCCCCGCGTCATCCTAATATGATTTTTCCCAAGGAAACGCAACTGAGATGAGAAGCATTCAAATAAATGGGGGAAAGCCAGCAACAAAATCCCGAGAAAAACCGAAATGGCGAAGAAAATACGGCGAATAAAATAAAGTTCCAACATAATTATACATAGACTCATACATGAAAGATAACAACATGCCAGGTTCAACTACTCTCATACATGAAACGAAACATCATGACTCGTACGACTACATTTGTACTCCATCCTGACGACTGCGAATACTCGGAAGCTCTACTGCTCTGCTGGTGCTGCGGGGTCCTCTCCTGAAGCGGACTTGGATCCTGAAGTGACGGGGTTCACTGAGACCTCCGGGTTAAAGGTAACATGACGACGCTGCCTCGAGGGCTCTCCCTCCGGGGCAGGTGGAGGGTGAATCATCGGGGCTACAGGAGTGGCGAGAAGTGAAACCCACTCAGCAGGAGCACTAAGTGGACTCACTGTCGCGGTGCCCGAGCTACTCGGAGGAGTAACCGTGGAAACAGGGGAACTAGAACTGGTAGGAATATAGGGAGTAAATCCTACAGATGCTGGAGTAGTGACTGATCTAGCAGAGGCTAAAGCAGTACGGGCACGACTCAGCTCTCAAGCCAGCTCGTAGATCAGAAGATAGCTAGTAGTGATATAGCGAGAAAGGTGGCTAGCAACACTGTCAGACTCCGGGTCAATGACAGGGAAACGGACACGACCATTATCGTGCAGAGAAGGATAGTAGTAGAAACCTGGGTGGTTCTGCATCCGGACCTCGTTGTAGCGGAGCTCAACAAGTACCTCAAATGCAGCAAACTGGATGGCCTGAGAAGCGGTAGAAGCGTAACCGCTTCGAGAGGTATGAGTGTAAGTGCTGGAATCGGAACTGGTGCGCAGAGTAACCACGGCGTGATTCTCATACACTGAGTCAGCTAGATGCTCCCGGTACACACGATAGGCTGGGTCGTCACCGTGGGGGTACAGCCGACGCCACACGTTATGAAGGAGATGCGGCAATGTGTACGACATCAGCTGCAACTGGCAAGGATACAGCACCAGAGCCATCTACACTCATAACCATTAGCAGGTTAGCATAAAAATAAAATTAGTGCATGCAATGCAACAACCAGCTACAAATGCTACCGGCACTCAACTACAACTCGTATCTAGCGTCCGGTTAACTCATCATAGTCTAGCATGGCCTACAGTTAGTGCGGCTCTGATACCAAGCGTTGTGGCACCCCAGCTCAGAGCAACTGGTTTACCATGCATTGCCAGCCCAGAGACCTTGTCTTCTGGCAACACGCAACAACTTGGTACAGAAAAACAACCGCTTTATTGATGCTAGCGGATTAGAGTTTATATTACAACAGTTAGCGAGGCCAAGCAGCACACACGGTGCGCTTGAACAATATGTACATTATTTAGTGAACATAAAGGGGGCCTCGGTCAAGACAACTACGCGGCAGCGGAACGACGTCGTAGCGGGACTCCATAGCACAGGGACACCGATGTGGACACGATCTAGACTCGGACAGCTCTCCTCTCCAATGGGACTTTCCTGAAATCTGGCATGACACGCCAGGTCAGTACATTGAATGTACTTGCAAGCTCACAACAAGCATAAACATAATGACAAACAATATCATGATAATAAACCCATTAATAACAATGCAACAATATATCCAACATGTTGTGCCCATGCTCTTGTGATAATCGTCCCTTGGACTGGCTTACCGAACGTGATCATTTCCGGATCACAAACGTGTCAAATCCAGAGACAATCTCGTGATCCTTACGACGATCACAACCACGACCAATAAATGGCCCGTGATCCTTATGGCGATCACAACCACGACCAATAAATGGCCCGTGATCCTTACGGCGATCACAACCACGACCAATAATTGGCATGTGATCCTTACGGTGATCACACCCACGACCAATAAATGGCCCGTGATCCTTACAGCGATCACAACCACGACCACATCTGGTCCAACTCAACACGATGGCCTTTCTGCCACCACCACAATGCAAACTTCATACTTAGTGTGCAAAATTCATTAAATGTTTACCCATGGTGTGACCTACTTTCGAGCGTGTCCTTAACCGTGGACTCGGCTATTGATAGATTAATACACTCTGCAGAGGTAGCGCACTGGACCCACACCACGGAACCCCATGGCCTCGCACTCCCATTCGGGTGGACCAACGGCATTCTGACGAAACCACTCCATTGCCATGACACTCTCTCGGCCACTCCGACTCAATCCCCATCGGGCTAGTCCTGGGTGGCCTCGTGTCTACCACAAGACACAACAACCACCGTCGTGGCCACGATCCACTCCGGGATCCGGTACCAAAAACTTAACAATGGGCTCACAAGGTTATGCCTGCTTACCGGGCCAGGGTACAGCACACCCATAACCTTCCCTAGATGGAGGCACCGACCAAAGGCGCGACAATGAAACGAATTAAAGCCGTCCCATACCGTCAAATGTGGTTGCACTGGGAAAGACTCGATTCAGCGGCACCATGACCCGGTCAACAACATATTCAAGTTGAGTTATTATCAGGTTCAACTTAAAGTGAAAGTAACTGGTGTCATAATGCCATGACATGCATCACCAACATATGCATCACATATCAACGAAAATAACTGAGTCAACTACGCTCTCGCTGAGCAATCAACAACTCATGATACTCCTCTGGTTAAGATCAAACCTCACTTAAACCAGAATCTTTTCTAGCAAATTTATCATTTTTCATCATGCAAAAATAATCTCACTAATTATTTATCTCCATAACCATATTACCTTCTCATTACTCATAACTAAATCCTTGTTGGCTTATCAACTAGGTTCACTACAAACTTTCTGTAAATCAAGCATATTTACTATAACAAGCATCTAATAGAATATTATTAACATATTAATAATTTAAATGCATGAATAAGCATTAGTTCAAGTAGGAAAATCACAAATATTGAAGTGGCACTATGAAAATGTTGTTGTGGCTTGCCTTAGTGCAGATGAGGTTCACAAGCCTCCTAGTGATCCTCAAGACAAGCCTGCTCTTCTGAAAATAAATAAAAACACAAAAAGAAAAAGGGACAATTGCATTTTTACCCCTAGTTGGTTCCTACCCACGGGTTTCGCCCTTACTTTTCGAGCTTGCTCAGTTTTGCCCCTACTTTTTCCATCGAGGTCCCTCGAATGCCCTTTGTCCGTTTGACCAAAACTTTAAAAATTCATAACTAATTCATATGAACTTAGAAAAATGCAAATAAGATACCAAAATGTTCATATAAACATTACCTTTATGGGCATATCATTTGCATTCAGGACAAAAGAATCGTTTAAACTACCCGAGGTAATTAATGTTATTAACATTATTAAAAATAAATAGGTATAAACAATATTTTTCATGAATAAAAATTATATGCAAATGTAGGTGATGTTTTCTGAACATTCTGATACCTTATTCGCATTTTCCTGAGTTTGTATCAACTTGTTATGAAGTTTCCAAATAATGGTCAAAGTCGTTAGAACATTCATAACAAGTTGATACAAACTCAAAAAATGCAAATAAGTTATCAGGATGTTCAGAAAACATCACCTACATTTGCATGTAATTTTTATTCATGAAAAATTATATTGTTTATACCTATTTATTTTTAATAATGTTAATAACATTAATTACCTCGGGTAGTTTAAATGATGCTTTTGTCCTGAATGCAAATGATATGCCCATAAAGGTAATGTTTATCTGAACATTTTGATATCTTATTTGCATTTTTCTAAGTTCGTATGAATTAGTTATGATTTTTCAAAGTTTTGGTCAAACGGTCAAAGGGCATTCGAGGGACCTCGATGGAAAAAGTAAGGGCAAAACTAAGCAAGCTCGAAAAGTAAGGGCAAAACCCGTGGGTAGGAACCAAATAGGGGTAAAAATGCAATTGTCCCAAAAGAAAACATCAAGAAACCTCCTGAAATTCACCAGAAAATCTAGACAGCAGGGGAAAATCCCATCTTTGGGGAGCTGCTAGATTTTTGGATAAAGAATGATGCAAAAAGAATCATTGCATTTGGACTTATAGATAAAAAGTTATGGCCATTTGAAGCTCTCTGGATTTAAATGAAATTTGAATAAAAATTAAACAGACTGGGGGGGTGACGTCGAAGGCGTAAAAAGCCCAGGGTGCCACCACTCGAACCGCTTCGCGTGCGCACAGAGTGGCTGACTAGAGGGCCTCGCTAGTCAGGTGAGGAGGAAGGGGAGAGGGAAACAGGGTGCGGCGGAGCTTCGCCGGACCGCACGCTGGCTGCGAGGGCTCTTGGGACAAAATGAGAGGGGGGATCGATAGAGGAGACGGAGGCGCACCTACCCATACCCGTAGAGTGGCTAGGGGTTGTTGGACGGCATCGAAAACAACCTCTTCAGCGGAGGCAGAGGGCAGCGGTCGCTGGAGATGAAGACGACGGCGACTAGGGGCAACTCCAGGGGCTCCAACCAGGCGGGACGGCACCACCAGAGAGTGGCGGAGGCCCTGGAAGGGTTACCCTGGCCTGGGAGGGGCTGGAGCTGTGGGGACAACCTGAGGGGATCGCCGGCGAGCTTGAGCTCGGGGACGGCAGCTCGCGGCCTGCCCGGCCGGGCTACGACATCCTACTAGCTTGTGGGGTGTGTGGGAGTGGATGCGGGTGCTCGAGGAGGCTGGGGGTGGCCATATTTATAGGCGAGCGACGAGGGGGGTTCGGGCTCCGCCGGAGGACACCTGTCCACGGCGCCCGGCGACGAACAACGCAGAGAGAGAGGGGGAAGAGGACGGAGCTCACGCGAGAACTGTTGGCGAGCGCGGATGAGCACATGAGCGAGGGGAAGATGACGAGCACAGTGCGCCGCGCACTGTGGCATTGGCCGGACCGTGCCCGTGCCCGCTGCGGCGAGCTCCGGCGTCGGCGAGTGCCAGAGCGGAGTTAAGTGGGTGGAGACGGAGATGGTGGCGCGGTTTGGCACGCTCGGGCAGGCTGCGCAGCGAGCACGCGCGCAACAGAGCGCCCGACGGCACTCGGAGCGCGTGTTTTGCATGCCAGCACGCCTGGACGAACGCAGTCACTGCGTGAACTATGACATCAGGCCAACCTAAGCGCAAACTTCATGTCTGGCATGTAGTCTGTGGTAGTTTTGAGTGTTACCACTATTGGGTTGGGTTCCAGGTGCAGTAGAAATGAGTTTACACTCCAAGTAAGTTTCTGGACAGTAACTTTGGAGGTTTACTATGGTCAAACCACTGGGAGTTGAGGGCTGGGCTTTAGAGGCTAGTCAACACTTACTAAGGTGAAGATGCACAAGAAAAACCAGCTACAGTGGAGCTGGTAAAATGGTAGTTGTTGTAGATACTACCATTTCTGTCCAGAAATGAAAATATTTTCTATAGCCAAAATATTCCAAAAAGTGATGAAATATTTTTGCTCTTAAAGGTGCCCTAGGGTTCAAAGAATAATTGGGATTTTTCTTAGGATTTTATGGGCAAGAAAAATTAGGGTTGCTTTGGAGCACAAAGGGCTAGCTAGGGTTTAGGTGGGAAATTGAATATTTTTCATTAAAGAAAAATATTCCAAATGATATTATGCGGTGAACTAGAGAGGGAGTGATGGTTTGGGAAGGAGTTGAAGCACTTGGGTGAAAGTCAAGGGGTACCCAAGTGGTTAATTCCAAATGAAAGATTCAAAAACTCCAAACTCAAATTCAAACCAACTAAAAACCAGGCAAAGAAGAGAGGGCAAAAACCAGGCTGTCACAAACCTCCCCCACTTAGAATGAATCTCGTCCTCGAGATTCGGTTGCTTGGAAAAACCATTCTGGATAATGTGCCCTTAGAAATTCTTCTGATTCCCATGTTGATTCTGACTCTGTGTGATGCTTCCATTGGACTTTGTAAAATTTCATTGCTATACTGCAAGTGACTCTTTCCATCTGATCCAAAATTTTCACCGGCCTCTCTTCATATGTTAAATCCTTTGCCAGCTCTATTTCTGTCAAATCAGCTTTTGGAGCTACATATTTGTATGGGAATCGTACTAGCTGGTTTTGAATTTGGGCTACTAATGTGAACATATTACAATGTCAGGCATGTGAGTCTCGTGTGAACATTTCGAACGGATCGGCTCTTACTGCTGTGCACAGCATGATCCTTATTTCTATGGTCTCAGTGTTTACAAGTTACTAACAATTCCTTATTTCTGTTTGCTTAGTGTTTACAAGTTACTGGTCGATCACTAGCTAGTCCCGAAGTGGCAATTTTATGAATAAAAATGCCTACCTCTGAAGAAACTGACAAGCTGCTCTGAAGAAAATGACATGCGAATTTGAAGAAACTGCCAGCAAAAACGTTCGCAAATGCCTTATCTCCTAGCGAACGTTCATCAGCTAATGCGATCCTACACGTACACCATCCGACCTACTCGATCCTACACGTACACTATCCGACCTACTCAATCCTACACGAATAAATAGCGGATCACACATGTACTACCTCCTTTCCGGTTTGCAGGGCTCAATTCAAAAACCGACCTACTCGATCCTACACGAATAAATAGCAGATCACGCACATACTACCTCCTTTCCGGTTTGCAGGGCTTAATTCAAAAATCTCACCAACCAAGGTAGATGATGAGTGGTGGAATCATTTTTGACAAGGAGGGAGTACCTCATCTGGATGATTCGAGTGCACTTGTTTAACCGTCATGCCGGCGTGCGACCCAGCACAGACGAGACACGCCACTGATGGGACAGGACGGCACAGTCATAATTTCAGTTTTTCTAGTTTTCCACGGCAAGCTGGAATGCATGATACTAGATATGATACTACCATTACGACCGGCCTAAACCATGCCTGCTTATGCATTGAATTCCGATGACCGCGATGACTGTCGCATTTCCCACGACACGCTGGTTCACCTACCTTCCGCCTATAATTACTGTTTCTCGGCCTTCTCCGGTGGCACCATCACCCAACTCGCCCTATTCTCATAAGCCCCCACCGGCCCGACGTCGCTCGCCACTCATCCTCGCTCTTGCCACGTCCGCCATGCCCCCGCCTGTCTGCAATAGGCGACGCCGGAGGCGGTCACCGCCGGAACTAGTGTTCGGTTTTTCACCGTAAGGTAGACGGAGGGAGGAGGCATTCTATCGGTCTTTAGATGGCAATGCGTAGCATGAGGAGTTGTTGGAGCGCGACCGCCTGACGGAGGAGCAGCGTATCGCCGATTTGCACCGCCAGCAGGACATAGAGCAGTAGCGCATCGACGCTCCGACTACGTGGAGGCTGGCGCCCGCAACTGGGCCGACTACATGGAGGCCGGCGCCTGGCAAATAGCCCTGGAGGCTGTCGGGCACGCACGCATTCGTGATGCTGAATTTTACTACCAGCTCATCAAGTGGGTTTCCCGCTTAGAAGCCGAAGCTTCGGTGGACCACGTCGGCATGGAAAGGGCCAACGCGCGCGAGCAACGCGCCCTATCGCACTTGTGGCAAGTCCGATGCGAGGCGGAGGACGCCGGTGCCGCCGTTTAGCGTGTACCGCAGATGGCGGCCGGCATCGTCTAGGTATCTAAGAGTAAGTTAGTACTTGTACACTACTAGAGTATTAGTGGGAGTAGATAGTTAAGTTGGCTATGATGGTTGTCAACGTGGAAGTTCAGTACTCTATATCTGGATCAAACCTGTTACTTTGCTCTGAATGTTGAACTTTCTGTTTGAATGTATGGAATGGGCTGTTATTTTTTTAAATGGGTTGTATTTGTCCGCCACGGGTTTAGAGGCTGACTTGTGGGCCTACCAGGTTGACGCGTACACAATCAGGAGATGATTGTGCGTGGAGAGGATGACAGCAGGGACCCACCAAGGTCATGGTTGTACGCAAGCAAGTGCCTTCTTATTTCAAGACAATAAAAAATGGCTCCTCCTAATGGATTTCTGACATCTGGGTCCCATGTCATTGTCAACGTAGTCAATAAACGAGAGAGTTGCACAACGGGCGGCTGACACCAGGGACCCAGCAGCTCGCTCAATTATTTTTGTTTTGGGTTAATTTGATAAATGCCACTCCAAATCAGGTGATTCCGAGAAATGCCACTGCAATTTCTAAACTTTAAAAAAATGCCTCATGCCATTTCTAGTGGCATTTTTCGAAGTCTGGAGCGGCGTTTTTCAAAGTTTGCAAAAATTGCAGTGGCGTTTTCAAAGTTTGCAAAAAATGCAGTGGCATTTTTAAAAGTTTGGAAATTGCAATGATATTTTTATGAATTGCCATAATGGGAGTGGCATTTATCTAATTTGTTTTTGAGACGGAAGCAGGGTGTTAACTGGGCTGTGCGGAGCACTCTGGCCTGTCTAGACAGTCTTTTCTTTTATGTTTACCACAGACCAGCCCAGTAGATTTTTTTTCTCTGAAAATGGCTAGCCCAGTTTTTTTGTGCTTTGTCAAGTAAGTTGCGTTGTCAGGCCTGTTGGGCTGCAAATTTTTCAAGACGAGGAGAGTTTCATTTGGCTAGCCCAGAAATGGTCTATTAGTAATGAGAAATGGGCTGTACATTTTTAAAACACATCAAACTGACAATTAGTTTCAAATTTTTTTCATTTCGAGATTTTAAGTTCCATTGAATTTTATGCGTGGAAGATTTGTTATATTTTATATTGATATACATTTATTTTTAAAATCAATTTGAATGTGACTCGAAATTTTGAGATTAAAAACAGTTCGGACCGCACCGAAATATGCAAAATTTGTATAATTTTTTAACTGTGGCCGCCATATGGGTTGTAATGCTAACAAAAAGAATATGGGCTCCAAAAAAACCTTAAGAATTAGCAAATGGGATGCAAATTATTAGAAATAATGACAGATGGGTTATATGCTGTTTTCCACAGATTTGAGGCTTTCCTAAAAAAAGGTTGACGCACAAGAAGTGACTGTTGGATGTCCATCCAACGGTCGTCGTGCTTCTTCAATCTCTGCTCTTCCTACTCCAGCCGCTCAAACAAGTGCCGGCAGGACTGCCTGCTCCCTCCTCCCGCGGCCGGCTGTGCTGCCGCGCAGGCCTCCCCGCCCCACCATACTCCCATTGCTGGCCTAGCCATCCCTCTACTCATCCACAACTGTTGTTATTCTCTAGCGACAGCAGACGAACCAGTAAACCCTCGTACTCCCCTTCGCGTGGGAAACAACTGTCGAGTCTTCCTTGGCACCGTGTCGTTCCCTTCCTAGGCCTCGCCATCATCCACCGCCCTGGTGCTCTCGACGCGGCGTGGTCAACGTGGTCAACGAACGACATCCATCGGAAGTGGACTGTACATGGAGAGGCTGACAGCTGGGTCCACGCACGCACGCAAGGAAATGCCTCCTTATTACGCGCAAAATAATGATTCCTCCACCTGACAGCTAGGACCCATTGGAAGGGCATCTGTATTTCGTGAAAAAAAACATTCCCACCGCTGACAGGTCGGACCCACCAATTATATCTTCGCACGCAAGGAAGTGCCTCCTTATTACGCACAAAAAATGAACACACCCCCTGCTGGCTGGGACCCACCATAGTGGTGTTGGGGAATGTAGTAATTTCAAAAAATTCCTATGCACACGCAAGATCATGGTGATGCATAGCAACGAGAGGGGAGAGTGTCGTCCACGTACCCTCATAGACCGTAAGCGGAAGCGTTATACGCGGTTGATGTAGTCGTACGTCTTCACGATCGACCGATCCAAGTATCAAACGTACGGCACCTCTGCAATCTGCACACGTTCAGCTCGGTGAGGTCCCACGAACTCACGATCTAGTAGAGCTTCGAGGGAGAGTTCCGTCAGCACGACGGCGTGATGACAGTATTGATGAAGTTACCGACGCAGGGCTTCGCCTAAGCACCGCTATGATATGACCGAAGTGGATTATGGTGGAGGGGGGCACCGCACATGGCTAATGATCAATGATCAACTTGTGTGTCATGGGGTGCCCCCCACCCCCATATATAAAGGAGTTAGGGGGAGAGGCGGCCGGCCAGGAGGAGGGCGCGCCAAGGGGGGAGTCCTACTCCCACCGGGAGTAGGACTCCTCCTTTCCTAGTAGGAGTAGGAGAAGGGGGAAGGAGGAGAGAGGGGGGAAGGAAAGGGGGGGCGCCGCCCCCCTCCTTGTCCAATTCGGACTAGAGGGGGAGGGGCGCGCGGCCCTGCCTTGGCCGCCCCTCCTCTTCTCCACTAGGGCCCAATAGGCCCATTATACTCCCCGGGGGGTTCCGGTAACCCCCCGGTACTCCAGTATATGCCCAAACTTGCCAGGAACACTTCCGAAGTCCAAACATAGTCATCCAATATATCGATCTTTATGTATCGACCATTTCAAGACTCCTCGTCATGTCCATGATCATATCCGGGACTCCGAACTACCTTCGGTACATCCAAACACATAAACTCATAATACCGATCGTCACCGAACGTTAAGCGTGCGGACCCTACGGGTTCAAGAACTATGTAGACATGACCGAGACACATCTCCGGTCAATAACCAATAGCGGAACCTGGATGCTCATATTGGATCCTACATATTCTACGAAGATCTTTATCGGTCAAACCGCATAACAACATACGTTGTTCCCTTTTGTCATTGGTATGTTACTTGCCCGAGATTTGATCGTCGGTATCTCAATACCTAGCTCAATCTTGTTACCGACAAGTCTCTTTACTCGTTCTGTAATACATCATCCTGCAACTAACTCATTAGTCACATTGCTTGCAAGGCTTATAGTGATGTGCATTACCGAGAGGGCCCAGAGATACCTCTCAGATAATCGGAGTGACAAATCCTAATCTCAATCTATGCCAACTCAACAAGTACCATCGGAAACACCTGTAGAGCACTTTTATAATCACCCAATTACGTTGTGACGTTTGATAGCACACAAAGTGTTCCTCCGGTAATCGGGAGTTTTATAATCTCATAGTCATAGGAACATGTATAAGTCATGAAGAAAGCAATAGCAATAAACTAAATTGATCAAGTGCTAAGCTAACAGAATGGGTCAAGTCAATCACATCATTCTCCTAATGATGTGATCTTGTTTATCAAATGACAACTCATGTCTATGGTTAGGAAACCTTAATCATCTTTGATTAACGAGCTAGTCAAGTAGAGGCATACTAGTGACACTATTTTGTCTATGTATTCACACATGTATTATGTTTCCGGTTAATACAATTCTAGCATGAATAATAAACATTTATCATGAAATAAGGAAATAAATAATAACTTTATTATTGTCTCTAGGGCATATTTCCTTCAAGTGGGAGGCTGACTTGTGGGCCTACTAAGTTGATGGAGACGGAGGGCTTTGTCAACTTACTCAATATGAACGATTCTAGCTCCAGTGACTATACGATGTCCATCCAACGGCCGTAGTGCTTCTTCAACCTTTGGTCTTCTTGCTCCAGCCGCTCAAAGCAGCGCCGGTCGTGTCGCCTGCTCCTGCTTCTCATGGCCGGCTGCGCTGCCGCGGAGGCCTCACCGCCCCCTACTACTCCCACTGTTGGCCAGACCCTCCCTCCACTCACCCACACCCCCTGTTATTCTGCGGCAACGGCAACGTCACATCGAAGCCGAACCAGTGAACCCTCGTACTCCTCTTCGCGTGGGCATCCACTGTCGTGTCTTTCCCGGCTCCGTGTCGTCCCCTTCCTAGGCCTTGGTGCTCTCGGCGCGGCGTGGTCAATGTGGTCAAGGAACGACTTCCATAGGAAGAGTACTTTACGTGGAGAGGCTGACAGCTGGGTCCACGCCCGCAGCAAGGAAGTGCCTCCTTATTACGCGGAAAATAATGATTCCTCCACCTGACAGCAGGGACTCACCGGACGGGCCACCGTATTTCGCGGAAAAAAATGTTTCCCCCCTGACTGTTGGGACCCACCAGCTACATCTTCGCACTCAAGGAAGTGCGTCCATATTACGGGCAAAAAAATGATTCGCCCCCTGACTGCTGGGACCCACCAGCTACATCTTCGCACGCAAGGAAGTGCCTGGCAGTCGGGACCCACCTGGTCGAAGCGTATGTAGCGTTGTCATTTTGGTCGCGAACATGTACGTACATACTGGTCGATCGATCTGTCTGCAGGCTGCGGCGATGAACCGTGGGCGTGTAAGGAAGGGCACGTGTTGTAGTGGAGGCGCACATATACCGTAGTAGAGGCGCGCACGTGTCCTAGTAGAGGCACACATGTAGCATGTCACGCAGTCCCGTAATATCGTGTACACGTACGTACAACGGTCAGGGTACAAGAAAGTAAATACGATCACGTATGTACATACGGGCGGGGTCTCGAACGCCCACTCGCGCATACGTACGGCCAGGGCTCATGTACATGGCTGGGTCGGAACGGAGAAACTGCGTCGTCATCGTGTTCATCGGGAGCCAACCGGCTTGGATGAAACAACTGATCAAAACGAGGCCTGGCGTGCCGCAAAACGGAGGAAACGGCCTTGTGTTCGACCGGCCATGGTCGAAACGGGATCCTGTTCATCGGAAGGGGTCTGACGTACCACAAAACGGAGGAAACAGACTTCTCTTGGACCTCCTACGCTCGAAACGGGGTCCTGTTGATTGGGAGGGGTGTGGCGTACCGCAAAACGGAGGAAACAGACTTGTGTTGGAGCGCTATGGTCGAAACGGGGGTCCTGTTCATCGGGAGGGGTGTGGCGTACCATAAAATGGGACTCCACGGGATACTGTTCATCTCCACCATCGACCTCCTCGAGCCTCCACAGGCTACTGTTCATCCACCATCGACCTCCTCCAGCCTCCACCTGCGACTGTTCATCCATGGGCTCCTGTTCATCCAGCCTCCACCGCTCCTCCACCAGCTAGTGTTCAACCAGCCCTCTCCACGGGGTCCTGTTCACCCACCCCTCCACGGGCTACTGTTCATCCAGCCCTCCACCGACTACTGTTCAACCAGCCCTCCACGGGGTCCTGTTCATCCAGCCCTCCACGGGGTCCTATTCATCCACCCCCAACCAGCTCGATCGGGGTCCTGTTCATCCAGCGGCAACGGCCCCTCCTACCACGAGGTCCTGTTCATCCAACCCCCCACCAGGAAATGTTCATCCAAACCCCCCAACAACGCTCACTGTTCATCAAGGGAAGGAGGCAGCAGGGTTTGATCGGATTCAGTTAGCAGCAGTAGCGAAGGAATCGCTTGATCAGGTTCAGTTAACAGCCAGGGATCGACCGATCGCTCGGGTTGAGTAACGCGTAGCTTGCAGTGCAATCGCTCGGGTTCAGTAGGCGAACGCATCGCTCGGGTTTGGTTAGAGCCCAACGCCTCGCGTACATGTAAGAGAGAAACGTGCATCGCTCGGCCCCGACCACCCACCGTAACCGGGAACTCCCTGATATTTTCCTCGCCCTCGCTTCTACCATGATTTTTTCCGTCATGGACGGCCCAAAGAATGTCATGCAGTTGCGTCTCCGGCCCGCCCAGGACGAAAAGCCCCTTTTCTGTCATGATTTTTTGGTCATAGAAGTAGGAGCCCACCACATTCATGATGATACCGGATTTTGTCACAATTATCGTCATAGAAGTGTCATAAGCATGACAGAAAAAAATTTCGTTTGGCCCAAAATGTCACGAATGTGTCTTTTTTTTGTAGTGAATGCAAGAGGTCGCATGTAGGATGTGGTGGCTAGGGTTGGGGTGAAACAAGAGTCGGTTTATCTCTCATTTCCTTTGAGCAACCGGTCACAATGTTTCCTCATGCGGCTCATATCGGCCACCATGTGCTCCCCGTTGCCTTACTGTCAAGAAGACATGGGATGAGCGCTACGATGCCTACACATCGTTCATCCGCCCAGCGAAATCTTCAAGAAGATCGTCGTTGGGCAGACGTTGGTAGTGGAGAGGAATCGTATCATGTGGCTCCATCACGAAGAGAAACATGTGAATTTAGCGATGGAGAGGGAACACATAGATGGTACAAATTCGACATGAACATGGTGATATTCATCGAGACGAACCACACCATATTGCCCCCCCC
>NC_041383.1:530459508-530462322 GCF_002162155.2 Triticum dicoccoides
AATGGCGGGTGGGAATGGAATGATGACAACGTCGCTGACTGTCACACCGCCGTACGTAGAAGACAAGTGAAATCGTCACATATGCATCTGCCCCGTACACAACATTCACCATGGCCGTGATGGGAGCATCCATTGTCAATTGACTTTTCAATCCCATGTAACAACTTCTTTTGACAATACACCCCATATACCACTTTGTTACGCAATGTTATCTTCAATTAGTATTTTAATCTCTCAAATCGTGTGTGTGATTGTTAAGTTGATGCAACAAAAAAAAGGTTATGCAGAACATATTGTGGCAATTTTGTGTTTGCTCACAACCGTCACAATCTGTAAAATCATATAAAACGCTCTTCACGTGCATTACGAACAAAAGAAATGAAATGGCTATAGGTTTTTTTTTGGGGCATGTAGCGGCCACAGATACCTGTCCAACTCACGACATGTAAAACTACAAAGGATAAATATCTGTTTATAACATGGTGTACTCGTGTAGGTAAAACGGACCTACAGTGCGGCCAATTTTTAACGTGTTATTTTTTCCATTTTAAATATTTGTAAAAAAATCTGTAAATTATAGTCGTGTGTTATAAACAACATAGATAAAATAAAATAAAATAAATAATAAAATATCTATGCAATAATTTGACAAAAAGAAACATTGTTAAATTACCAATTATGAAAATATTGAACATTTTTAAAAAGTGCTCGCATTTAAAAAATATTAAAGTAGTTTTAGAAAGTTTTGTATATTTAAATAATTCTCATATAAGTTTATAATTTTCCACCTTTTAATAAAATATTCATGTAGTACATTAAAATGTTCATGCTCTAAGAATTATTTTGTGTTCTTTCATAGTATAATTTTTTTTAAATGAGCCTAGTGTGCCCCCAGATCGTAGATCCTCACATGAATAATATTTGAATCTTATAAAAAAAATACAATTCATGAATATTATAAATTGTATGAATATGTTTTAAAATAACATGTGAACTCTTTTTAAAATGACATGTAAATTTTCAAATTATGTTTGTTATACAATCATAGATACTACTTATACTTTAGAAATATGAGACCTTTTTGGCCGGAGTGGTATCCGAGACTACTATATAACCTTTGGTCGGATGTTTGAATCACAGACCTGACACTATTTTTGCTGGAATAAATTTCTTTAATTTATGTTTTTTTACAGCAAATAGACTTTATTTCTCATATGATGGTCATGCTGTTTACAAGTAAATGAGAAACAAAATCTGGGATTACGTCATCCCGGTTCGTCTAGTGTATATATAAATAATATGAATCCTTTCATGACAGCATGTATCAGTCGACTAGCTAGTTTTTTTTTAGACTAGCTAGTGACCCGTCACCCGTGCATGCTAAAAGCAGGTCGCAGGTCGTGTGATGTTTCTCTCCGAGGGCCTACTGGTAAGAAATAATAATTTCAACGGGTTTTGTAAAAAGACTAGGCCATACGCCCACTTTCCTGCGGACCAGTCGCTGACAGCGAGCCCCATGCCATGCTGGACCACCTCGGTAGTGTTGTGGGCGTATAGATATGAAATTTGAACCGTATTTACACTCACATGCCAAGTCACCAGTTCGTTGTATTTTTAAGTTCAGGCATTAAAGTGAACATCCATGACAAGTTAAGCATCACCGGTGTATTTACCTCTTAGCAAAACTATAAAAAATAATAAAGCTCAGTCTTGAATATCATATTAATTTCTAAAACACCGCTTATTTGGAGTTATCTGAAGTATTTCTTTTACGGTCCACTCACTCTATTAAGAAGATCGAGCAAATCCTAATGTCAAGGAGTAAGCTAGTAAAAAACAGAATAATTGTGTTTCTATATACGTATCGGAGCGCCTATTAACGCTAAGATAACTAACAACGGTAACAACAATGAAGTGTATGGTCACAAACAAGTTGGGTAGGCTAGAAAACCCGTAGCATATCGCAACCATTTTATGGTTCTGACACATGGATAGCAAGTTTTGACGCATTTCTGTCCATGGATAGTTCTTTGGTGATACCCAGTCCTTTAGGTCTCTCTTTAAAACTCCTCCCATGTCAAGTTCGGTCTACCCCGATCTCTCTTGGCATTATCAGCATGTTTTAGCTGTCCGCTATGCACTGGAGCTTCTGAAGGCCTACGCGAAATATGGTCAAACCATTTCAGACGATGTTGGACAAGTTTTTATTCAATCGTTGCTATGCCAACTCCTGTATATCATCATTTCGGACCCGGTACTTCCTCGTGTGGCCATACATCAATCTAAACGTGCGCATCTCCGCTACATCTAATTGTTGAACATGTCATCTTTTAGTTGGCAACACTCAGCGCCATACAACATTGCGGGTCAAACCGTCGTTCTATAGAACTGGTCTTTTAACTTTTGTGGCACTCTCTTGTAAGAAAGAACTCCAAAAGCTTGATGTCACTTCATCCATCCAATAAATCAACCTTGTGCGAATGTACTCCCATATCAAATCGAGGTCAAAATAGTGCATCATGTACATCACGAGCTTGGCAATTCATAAGAAAACATACTACCACAAATGTGATGTGTACAAAAAATGCAAGAGCTAAATGGATAGTGTTGCAGTAAACTACTTTTTTTTTTTGGTGTATGCCATACACGTTCATATATTTTTTCTGGGAGTACATGGTCATAATTCCATGTGAAATTTTATATATTCACATGTTATACCACGAAGTGCATCACACATTTCAAATGACATGAATCACATAGTTTTTTGGTAAGTCAATAAAATTTTGATATTTTAGCAAGCCTATAAATGCTTAG